>NC_057733.1:47407037-47416359 GCF_004010195.1 Chiloscyllium plagiosum | reverse complement strand
AGACTTTCCCCCCTTCCTATAACTGCCATCCATCACATACTGTAGCTGTTGCAAATTCCTCATCGCTTCTATTTGTCTCTCCAACCGATCCATTCGATCTGATAAGATTCGCATCCAACAGCATTTATGGCAGATATAATCCGCAGTAACCCTTAAACTCTCTTTAAACTCCCACATCTGACAAGAAATACATATCACTGCAAAGGCCATTTTTGCTCCTTCACAATCTACAGACCCAGAAAATAACACCGTCTTGTTCCTCTACAAACACTGCCCAGGTTAAATTAATAGCTATGGCTTATATTTTAAGTTTAATCAAGAGACATATCTCCAGAAACATATAATAAAGAAAGAATCCACACACTTAAAACAATTCACTGATGTGATTCTGTGCTGTGAACTTCACCCAACAGTTCCACCAAGATTAGTTGTGAATTTCACTGTTTGTTAATTTTCCCAGACACACTCAAAGGCATTTCATTATTCACAGGCAATAGGAGTGGATTGTTAGAGAAAGTGATGAGGATCTTGTACATGTGTATTTTGTAAAGGAGTGGTGCCTCATCGGAGTCTGGTTAATACAATTATAGCCCATGTTATTTAAGGCAGCGGGAGAATTTAGATAGGAATCTGGCTAAAGGACAGAAAACAGATTTGTGTCTAATGGCTGCATTTTGGGAGAGAAAGGTGTGATCAGAGGGAACCCCTCCAGGAGTGATGCTTGGACCCTCTCTCTTAATATTGAGACAGCCTTGACATGGGGGAACATGCTAACCTCAATTTCAGATGGCCTGAAGTTAGGAATCATGTTTAGCTGTGAAGAGAGTTGGAAGGCATTGCATGAAGTAGAAAAAGGGATTACAATATTCCTTAAAAGGTTTCATACTCCGCCTTGAAAGGGGAAAGGGGAAAGAAGCAGAACTGTGAGGTTGACCCATGTACCAGAGAATAGACTTCTTCATAAAGTTCATTCCAGACCTCATTGGAATCCACAGGACTCTTCAACGGTTTGACAGGGTCAATGCTGAGAGGATGTTTCTCCTCATGGGGGAGTCTAGGACCAGAGGACAGAGTCTCAGAATGAAAGGGGCACCAATTCAAGGCTAAGATGAGGAGGAATTTCTTCCCTCAGAGGGCCATGGGTCTTTGGAACTCCTTGCCACAGAGAGCTGGGGAGGCAGAGTCCTTGTGTATATTGAAGGCGGAGTTAGAGAGATTCTTGATTGCATGGGGAGTCAAAGGTTATGGGGAAAGGGCAGGAAATTGGACATGAGGAATGTTGGATCAGGCACAATCCTAGTGGCCTTCTTCTGTTCCTGTGGTGATAGAAGCAGAGTGCAGATGAGGAGGCCATTGAGTTGCCCCTGAGTTAGCTCTTTGACCGGGCAGGTTTGTGTAATTTCACAGCCATCCCTGGTTTTTGACCAACTCCCTGCAGGCGAACATCTTTGAGTATCCGTCCACCATGATGGATACTACGCCCAGCCCCTTTTCAGGGAGAACATTCCTGACAACGCTTACTGAAAAACATCTGGGATGTTGTGAAACTTGAAAGGGTTCAGAAAAGATTTACAAGGATGTTGCCAGGGTTGGAGGATTTGAGCTATAGGGAGAGGCTGAACAGGCTGGAGCTGTTTTCCCTGGAGCATCGGAGGCTGAGGGGTGACCTTACAGAGGTTTACAAAATTATGAGGGGCCTGGATAGGGTAAATAAACAAAGTCTTTTCCCTGGTGGTACGTGTATGGAATGAGCTGCCAGAGGAAGTGGTGGAGGCTGGTACAATTGCAACATTTAAAAGGCATCTGGATGGGTATATGAATAGGAAGAGTTTGGAGGGATATGGGCCGGGTGCTGGCAAATGGGACGAGATTAGGTTAGGATATCTCGTCTGCATTGAACGGGTTGGACCGAAGGGTCTGTTTCTGTGCTGTACATCTCTGTGACCCTATAACATCTCTTCGAATTCTCTTTCCATTGATTTTAAACTCTCCCACTCAGCCCTGTTTGATTCTTTAGCAATAAAACTTGTATTCATCTTTCCTATTTCTGTCAGTCAGACAGCGGGTATCTTTTCTAACCTGTTTGCCTTGATCTAGCACAACAGCAGGGTCATATAGACCACTTGGGAAAGGAGCTAAGGGTCAACTACTTCATCATTGTACTGAGATGGCATTAAGGCCACACAGATGGAATAGGAGCAGGATCTTGTAGACCATTCAGCCCCTTGAGTCTGATCTTGGCTGATTGGTCTGTTTACAAAGTCCACGTTCCCATGAACCCCTCGCTAACTCCAATTCCCTTTTGGGTTCCCCTCGTGACAGTTTCACTATGCAGCAGTGGAGTTTTAATGAAAATGTTAAATTCCAGCCCCGTGCTCCATTATTTACCGAGTGCAAGTGTGGCTGCAGAGGCCAGCATTTGTTAGCCAGCCCTAACTGCCCTTTTGATGGAATGGGTACGTCTTCACTATCTGCCTCAGTCTGAGGGGTAAAGGTGACTCCAAAATTGCAGCATTTTAACCCACCTTCAATGAATGAGGGGCCGAATGGCCTACTTCTGCTCCATGTTTTGTGGTCACGTCAGCAAGAGTGAGTGTGAGAGTGTGTGCATCCATGCATGAGAAAGTGCATGCAAGAGTGCATGAGAGAGCATGTGAGAGCGTGTGAGAGCAAGTGAGAGCATGTGAGAGTGAGAGTGTGGGTTTGTGTAAGTGAGGGTGTGTGCATGAGAATGAGTGTGTGCCTGTGTGTTTAAGAGTCAGTATGTGTGTTTGCACGTGTGTGTCTGTGTATCTCAGTGTGTGTGATTGTGTGTGTGTGTGTGTGAGAGAGTGTGTGTGTTTGAGAGAAAGAGAGTATGTGTGTGTTGTATATGTGTGAGTATGTGTGTGAGAGACTGTGTTTGAGAGAGAGTGTGTGTAAGAGTATGTATGTGTGTGTGTGTGAGAGAGAGAGAGACAGTGTGTTTGACAGAGAGTGTATGTGTGAATGTGTGTGAATGAGTGGGTGTGTGAGACACAAGAGTGTGTGTGTTGAGAGAGTGTGTGTAAGAGTGTGTGTGTGTGTGAGTGAGTGTGTGAGTGAGAGAGTGTGAGTATGTGGGTGACTTGGTAAGTAGAGGTGAAAGTGTTCCCATCTCCCTCCTACAGGATAACTGATCTGCGGGAGAGTCCCTCTGTTCAGAGATCACTAACGGAATCTGCCCCCTCCTGACAATGATACAAAACCGCCTGGTCAGATAGTCTGAGAGAGAGAGAAAAAGAGAGAGAGAGAAAGAGAGAGAGAGAGAGAGAAGGAGATGGAGAGGGAGAGATGGAGATGGAGAGGGAGAGGGAGAAAGAGAGGGAGAGAGAGACTTGGAGAAGGAGAGAGGGGGGAAGAGAGAGAGAGAAAGAAAAAGAGATGGAGAGAAAGAGAGAGAGGGAGAGAGGGAGAGAGAGAGGGAAAGGGTAAGAGAAAGGAACATGAGCAAATAACTTCAAAAATGATTGCAAAATTACATGATTTTAGTTCAAAGCAACAATAGAATCACCACATATCTGGGCAGGAATCCAAAATGGGGAGCTCCAATATCCAAGAATCTCAAACCCTTTCACTTACAGACCCATGAGATGGTACATGAGCCATGCAGACCCTGCGCCCCCAGCCCCGTGCTCCTAGCCGAGTCATTCTCCCCACCCAGCCAAAAAGAACTCATCAGAATGAATGGGATTTCACAGAAATGGTCAATGAAACACTGCCACTAAATGCAATAAATATATATTCATTCATTTCAATCACAAAATAATTAATTATTTCCATAAAAACATTTTCATATGATAAACATTAATACAAGAGAAAACATTTATTTGAAACAATCTAATTTGTATTGTGAAATCATCATGACCATTATCTTCTGAAAAACTGAGACTATTCTTGCAGCCAGTTTAACCAAACACTATCAGCAGCAATATACATCTTACTTATCAAACAATAATACACTTACTCACACTTATCATGAGTTATGCCATGCACTTGGGAGCTGGTGCGTGACAAAACATGAGCAGTCAATGCTTCTAGAACATTCTGAGGTCTCAGCCTCAGCTGAGCATCAGTAACCTGTGCAGGGAGTCACTTTGAGGTGCCTGGAGGAACACCAGTGGTCTACAGAGCCCACCGTGAGAACCACTGATCAGAATGATCATCGAGAACAAACAGGAGACGGGCTAGCAAAGCTTCTCATCTTGCACCCATCAGGACTGAATGGCAAGAACACCAAAACTCAAAAGAGAACAACAATTTATAACTTGTAGCCTTTTGGGTTTTGGTACCTGTCCTGATGAACAATGTGTCTCCTTTTCCAATAGTATGACAGATTCTGAGCTAGGATCCATTTAGGACTGATGTTTCTGAGGTTGGGTGCCCCTATCCCATTGACCGGACCCAATGGGCAGCAGCAAGCAATTTAACTAACTGACAGAGCCTTCTAACTGCCCCTTAATAGGTTACAGCAACACTACAAACACAGCCTCTGAAAAACAGATGGAGATCAAATTCACATCAGAGCAGGATCGAACCTAAGATGTCCTCTATTAGTGACTTGTCCAAGCATTGGTTGCTCACATCTGACTTATCAGAAATCCCATGGATTCTTGAAGAACTAGGCCCCGTGACTGAAAAGAAGAGCACACGAGGAAGGGTGTACGGAACAATAGCTCAGGGGGCACCACCTTGAGACACTGTAGATTGAGAGCTGGAAATGTGTTGCTGGAAAAGCGCAGCAGGTCAGGCAGCATCCAAGGAGCAGGAGAATCGACGTTTCGGGCATGAGCCCTTCTTCAGGAAATTCTTCAGCCCTTCTCCTGAAGAAGGGCTCATGCCCGAAACGTCGATTCTCCTGCTCCTTGGATGCTGCCTGACCTGCTGCGCTTTTCCAGCAACACATTTCCAGCTCTGATCTCCAGCATCTGCAGTCCCCACTCTCTCCCACACTGTAGATTGAGGCAGGAAAGAAAAATGGAGGAAAAGCTGAAGAACCGAGGCATTCCGAACAGAGACTGCGGGAAGGAATGAGTTTAAACAATGTGAAAAATTCAAGGAGATTTACAATCGATTTATAAGAGTTCAGAGTGATTCCTGGAGCAGTAAATAAATAGCAACTGGCAAAATGAAGACAAGGGTGGAAGGTCAGAGGTGAGGGAAGGGTCATCTATTGAACCTGTCAAGGAGATCAGTCACAGATCACCAGCATAATTCCCATGTGAATGTACTTCCTACTGGGAGTAGCAGAGGTACCGAAGGCTGGCCCGTTCTCCTCAGCTCTGTATTTATCAGCTCAAAGGATGTTTCCTTGCTCAGCAATAGTGGCAGGTAAGTGCACAGGGAGACTGAAAACAACCACATCCCAACCATCAAAGGTGCCTCCAAAGCTTTCAACCACTGCAACAAATTATACCAACATTCAGTGTCCAGTCTGGTACCTCTCCATGCAGCAGCATTAGCAGGATCTGACGTTAAATAAACTCCACATCAAATGGGATCACTCACACAGGGCTCCACTTACTGCCCTGTTATCACACTGTGTAACATCATCACTAAGAGTGATAGGCAGGACACGCCCATTCTCAATGAGAGTATTTTAGAGGATCCTAATGCTCTCATTCCTCCAGTGTTCAGTACTCCCCTGTTCAATGCCTCTACATCTCTGGAACTGCACCTTACAGTTTACACACAGACACCTCTGGTTTCAAATCCCACTCTAGGGCCTGAACATTAAAATCACGGCAAACTTTCCAGCACAGCTCCGAGGGAGTGATTTTTTTTAGATTAGATTAGATTACTTACAGTGTGGAAACAGGCCCTTCGGCCCAAAAAGTCCACACCGACCTGCCGAAGCACAACCCATCCATACCTCTACACTTACCCCTTCACCTAACACTACGGGTAATTTAGCATGGCCAATTCACCTGAACTGCACATCTTTGGACTTTGGGAGGAAACCGGAACACCCGAAGGAAACCACGCAGACACGGGGAGAATGTGCAAACTCCACACAGACAGATTTATTATTGATGCACATACTGAGATACATTGAAAAGTATTGTTTTGTGTGCTATCCAGGCAAACCATCTCTTACATAAGTACATCAGGGTCATAGAACAGAATGCAGAAGATAGCATTACAGCGACAGAGCAGGTTCAGGAAGGATCAACTCTAATAATATGAGAGGTCTGTTCATAACAGCGGGGAAGAAGCTGGTCTTAAATCTGTATTTTCAAACTTGTGTATCTTCTGCCCTACGGAAGAGGTTGGAAGAGAGTCTAACCTGGGTGGGAGGAGTCTTCGATGATGTTGGCTCCCTTCCTGAGGCAGTGGGAAGTGGAGATGGAGTCAATGGATGGAACGCTGGGTTTGGGTGATGGATGGATTGGGCTGTGTTCATAACTCTCTGTAATTTCTTGCGGCCCCGGACAGAGCAGTTGCCATACCAAGCTGTGAAACATCCAGTTAGGATGCTTTCACTGGTGTATCTATTAACATGGGTAAGATGCTGTACTAGGAGAAAGTGAGGACTGCAGATGCTGGAGTACTGCATGCAGTTCTGGTCACCGCATTATAGGAAGGATGTGGAAGCTTTGGAAAGGATTCATAGGAGATTTACTAGGATATTGCCTGGTAAAGAGCAAAGATGTTATGAGGAAAGGTTGTGGGACTTGAGGCTGTTTTTGTTAGAAAAACGAAGGTTGAAAGGTGACTTAATTGAGACACATAAGATAATCAGAGGGTTAGATCGGGTGGACAGTGAGAGGCTTTTTTCTCGGATGGTGATGGTTAGCATGAGGGGGCATAGTTTCAACTTGAGGGGTGATAGATATAGGACAGATGTCAGAGGTAGTTTCTTTACTCAGAGTAGTAGGGGACGTGGAACGCCCTGCCTGCAGCAGTTGTAGACTCGTCAACTTTAAGGGTATTTAAATGGTCATTGGATAGTCATATGGACGAGAATGGAATAGCGTAGGTTAGATGGGCTTCCTATTGGTTTCACAGGGCGGCACAACATTGAGGGCTGAAGGGCCTGTACTGCATTTTAATATAGTATGTTCTATGTTCTAAAAGTTGAGAATTTATGTTACAACTGTGTAAGACTTTGGTCAGGCCACATTTGGAGTGTTGTGCACTGTTCTGGTCACCACACTATAGGAAGGATGTGGATGCTTTGGAGAGGGTGCAGAAAAGATTTACCAGGATGTTGCCTGAATTGGAGTGATTTCGATATAAGGAGAGTTTGGACAAACTTGGATTGTTTTCACTAGGAGCATTGGAGGCTGAAGAGCGACATGATATAAGTACAAAACAAGCTTGATTATCCAAACGAGATGGGTGGGGGTATTTTGTTCGGATAATTGATCTGATTGTAAACAAGCAGTGATTTATGAGTGCTGGTTATTGAACATGCCACGGTTATCTGGCAACGCACACCATAATGCTGTTTAACTGAATGCTGAGTTTCCTAATGCTGTTTTTACAGAATCTTGAGATCTTGTTTTTCGCTTCGGCGGGTCGGTGTGGACTTGTTGGGCCGAAGGGCCTGTTTCTACACTGTAATCTAATCTAATTAAAAAAAAAACCATAATGCTGTTCAACTGAATGCTGAGTTTCCTAATGCTGTTTTTACAGAATCTTGAGATCTTGTTCGGATAATTGATGTTTGGATAACCGAGGTTGATCTGTATATAACATTAGAAGGGACATGGATAGGGTGGAAAGTCAGGAATGGAAATCTCAAATACGGGGCGGGGGGCATAGGTTTAAGGTGAGAGGGGGAAAGTTCAAAGGAGACATCCAGAAGGTAAATGGAGTGTGCTGCCTGGGGAGGTGATGGAAGCAAATACAATGGCAACGTTTAAGAGGCATTTAGATAGGCATGCGAACAGGCAGAGAATAGAAGGATATGAACCACATACAGGCAGATGGGATTAGTTTAGGATGGCTTTATGGTCAGTACAGACATAGTGGGCCAAAGGGCCTGTTCTATACTGTTGTATGTTCTATGATTAGAACTGCTCAGCCATTCTCTAGTATCATGGTTGATCTAAGATTTCTCGAGTCCACTTTCCTGCCCTTTCCCTATGACCCTCCACTCCCTGACTGATCACGAATCTATCTCCGCCTTCAATATCCACAAGGACTCTGCCCCCACAGCTCTCTCTGGGGCTAGGAGTTCCAAAGACTCACAACCCCCTGAGAGAAGAAACTCCTCCTCATCTCAGCCTTAAATTGGTGCCTCTTTATTCTGAGACTGTGCTCTCTGGTCCTCGACTCTCCCATGAAGAACATCATCCTCTCAGTATTGACCCTGTCAAGCCCCTTAAGAATCTGATACGTTTCAATGAGATCCCGTCTCATTCTCCGAAACTCCAGTGAGATAGACTGGGATATATTCCGTAGAGTGATGGGGAGAGCTGGCACAATGGTCAGGAATCTACTGCAAGATGCTAAAAAGTGGGACTACAGCAACGTGGTCATTTAAACTCCTTCTCTACCTCCCAGCAGAACAACCTTGTGCTGTCTCTCCCCTTCTGCCCCTTGTGACAGTTTACTTTTCCCCTCTTCAGAACCAATGTGTAAATAAAGTTCAGGCACATTTTGAAGGACAATTATCAAACATTGTACATTTGTTTTTTTAAAAAAGTCCAAAATCCATGTTTCGTAATAAGGACCCTGTGCCAGGTCACAGGACACATTGCGAACAGAAGCTCTGGTTGAAAGTTTACCAGCTTCTGTATTTTGGGGTTAATGGCGTTCGTTATCACTGCAGGAAGAAGGGCTCCTGATTGTTGCATGGAATCGATGCTGGTCACCTACACCAGCTCTGTTTCACAGTGCCTGCAGCGAGAGAGTTGGAGGCTGAACAATAATCGTACTCAGGATCAGCAGTTGGGTGTAGGAAACAGAATCCCCATTGATCAGAGTCTGTCTCTTCTTGGTGCCCTTCCATTGCTCCATTAACCTTTCCCCATCACCCTGCATTTCCAATCTGCCTGGGTCAGGTCTTATTGCAGCTCATGGAATGCACCATCTCCCCATTCCTTGTTCTTTTTCATCATTAATGTAAACGTCATGGTATTATGATCACTCTTCCCTGAACCTATCGGAGGGATGTTGTGAAACCTCAAAGGGTTTACAAGGATGGAAACCGCCGCTCCCTCACCACCAGACGCATGGAAGAAGAACGCCTCATCTTCCGCCTCGGAACACTTCAACCCCAGGGCATCAATGTGGATTTCAACAGCTTCCTCATTTCCCCTTCCCCCACCTCATCCTAGTTTCTAACCTCCAGCAA
>NC_057733.1:47394011-47406911 GCF_004010195.1 Chiloscyllium plagiosum | reverse complement strand
ATGTAGTGAAATTTGAAAGGGTTCAGAAAACATTTACAAGGATGTTGCTAGGTTTGGAGGATTTGAGCTATAGGGAGAGGCTGAACAGGCTGGGGCTGTTTTCCCTGGAGCATCGGAGGCTGAGGGGTGACCTTATAGAGGTTTACAAAATCATGAGGGGCATAGATAGGATAAATAGACAAAGTCTTTTCCCTCGTGTCGGGGAGTCTCGGGTGAGAGGGGAAAGATATAAAAGAGACCTAAGGGGCAACTTTTTCACGCAGAGGGTGGTATGTGTATGGAATGAGCTGCCAGAGGCTGGTATGATTGCAACATTTAAGAGGCATTTGGATGGGTATATGAATAGGAAGGATTTGGAGGGATATGGGCCGGGTGCTGGCAGGTGGGACTAGATTGGGTTGGGATATCTGGTCGGCATGGACAGGTTGGACCGAAGGGTCTGTTTTCATGCTGTACATCACTCTGACTCTCTGACTAAGTGTTCCCACTGAGGGATGCTCTACTTGCGACTTCAAGAGTCAAACCTTCTGATGGACTAAGCCTCCTCCAGCTCTCTGAGGCCAATCAACCTGATCCAAGAGAGGTATTCCTAACCCAGGATCTGAAGATATGTTAATCAGCCTGTTCACGGATGTTAACACATACCTCTGCAGCAGGTGGGACGTGACCCCGGGTTTCCTGACCCTGAGGTGAGGGCGGTGGCTCAGTGATTAGCACTGCTGCCTCATGGCGCCAGGGACCTGGGTTCGATTCCAGCCTCAGGTGACTGCCTGTGTGGAGTTTGCACATTCTACCCGTGTCTGTGTGGGCTTCCTCCCACAGTCCAAAGACGTGCAGGTTAGGTGGATTGGCCGTGCTCTCGTGCCCATAGTGTCCAGGGACGAGCCGGTTAGACTGGTTAGCCATGGGCAAAACCCCATGCAGCATTATGGGGATGGGGTGAGTGGGTTTGGGAAGGTTGGTGCGGACTTGATGGGTCAAATTGCCTCTTTCTGCACTGTAGGGAACCTAAGACACTACCACTGAACCGCCAAAGCCCTTAGCTGACTGGGTCCTCCTACCCAATAAGCTTGTACCTTCAAACTGACAAGATTTCCTTCTCCAATTGGACATTGAACAGATAATCTCAGCCCAGTCAGCTGGTTCCTTTGGGTGAACTAGGATTGGCTTCTTGCACAGATCCCAACTCCCCCACTCCCAGTCCTGAAGAAAGGTTACAGCCAAAACGTTGACTTCTCCACCTCCTAATGCTGCCTGGCTTGCTGTGTTTTTCCAGCCTCCTGCCTGTCTCCCTTGCACAGATCAGCCATTTGTTTAAATCGGAGAGGAAACCATCAGGAAAGGAGAATTCATAGATATTCCACACATTCCCCACATCATCCCCCTCCTTCCCCAAACCTATAAAGAACCGAAATCTAACCTAATGGCACAAACTTACTTTGAAGTTAAGTTTGTTACAAAACATAGACCCTGGGCAAAATGAAAACCCCAAAGAACTCCAGGTGCTGGATGGGTATATGAATAGGAAGGGTTCGGAGGGATATGGGCTGAGTGTTGGCAGGTGGGACTAGATTGGGTTGGGATATCTGGTCGGCATGGACGGGTTGGACCGAAGGGTCTGTTTCCGTGCTGTACATCTCCAAGACTTTATCTCTATCTATTGTGCCAGTGATTCCCAGTGTCAATCTGTCTCATTGCATGAGGGCATTGCCGCTGTCATTGACTCCCACCGTGTCAGTGTGTCCTACATTACAGCTGAGAGCTCTCAAACAATAAAATGGAGGTGGGGAGAGGGGGCAAAAGAGGGAAAAATAAATGCCGTCTCTGCAAATAAACAACCTGAAGGTTGTCTTCCGCAGATGGACTTCACTATTTGACTTGGTGCTCGTCCAGCCGATGACTACAAGAATGCAAAGCATCGGTGCTTTTATTGTCTCCGAGGAGAGCCCTGAACTCTGCTGACATTGATTGGCTGTGATCTGTTTGCTGATAAAGCTCTGCACATACACACTTGACCAAATAGTGTGTGCAAACAGAGGAGTCCATTATATCCCCACGTGTGACAAACTCCCCTGTAATATAACTCAGAGTCGAGAGTGTGGAGCTGGAAAAACACAGCTGGTCAGGCAGCATTCGAGGAGCAGGAGAATCAAGGTTTTTGGAAAAAGCCCTTCATCAGGAATTTCGCCCTGTAATATAGCTCAAACAGCACATTCTAAAGCTATGATTCAGAGATGCCGGTGTTGGACTGGGGTGTATAAAGTTAAAAATCACACAACACCAGGTTATAGTCCAACAGGTTTAATTGGAAGCCCACTAGCTTTCGGAGCGACGCTCCTTCATCAGGTGATTGTGGAGGGCTCAATCCTAACACAGAATTTATAGCAAAAATTTGCAGCGTGATGGAACTGAAATTATACATTGAAGAATTGATTGTCTAATTTCAGTTACATCACACTGCAAATTTTTGCTATAAATTCTGTGTTACGATCGAGCCCTCCACAATCACCTGATGAAGGAGCGTCGCTCAGAAAGCTAGTGTGCTTCCAATTAAACCTGTTGGACTATAACCTGGTGTTGTGTGATTTTTAACATTCTAAAGCTAGTGGGCTTTAGAATAAATTTGCATCTCCCTCTGATCCCAGCGTCAGCTCACCCATACTCCATGACTCACTGGTCCTTTATTCTATTCCTGTTAATCTTTCACTTTTCAAACCTCACTCTTGCAGTCTGATTGCCTTTAGCTTTGAATTGGGTGGTGCTCCCCTCAGATCTGCCAGCCCTTTGAGCCCGTTTCCTTGCCAGTCACATCTTTGTTTCACTCTACATAATCCTCAGGATTATTGGTGGCCCCTAAATGCCCCAAGAAGGTGATTGTGAGGATATCTGTGACAAAAGGGCTACCACCATGTGTACAGGCTGAGGGGACAAGGATTTTAATTCCATAACCATGAATAACGTCTGAGCAACTTTGTGTGGCATGTCAGTTTCAATATCGAAACTGCTTTCACGATCTTTCCCAGTCCCATGTCTATCAGTTGTGATTCAATTAGCAGCATTCATTTGTTTTAGAATCCCTACAGTGTGAAAACAGGCCCTTTGGCCCAACCAGTCCACACCAACCCTCCGAAGAGTAACCTGCCCAGACCCATTTCCCTCTGACTAATGCACCAAACACTATGAGCAATTTAGCATGGAAAATTCACCTGGCCTGTACATCTTTGGACTCTGGAGGAAACTGGAGCACCTGGAGGAAACCCACACAGACACGGGGAAAATGTACAAACTCTACACAGACAGTTGCCCAAGGCTGGAATCGAACCTGGGTCCCTGGCACTGGGAGGCAGCAGTGCTAACCACTAAGACACCGTGCTGCCCATTCATATCTCAATGTTATAACCTTCACACGCCTGATTACAACTAACCCTCGAGTGCAGTACTGATGCAGTGCTGCACTATTGGGGGTGCTGTCTGTCAGATGGTTTAAGTGCTGATTTGCTTCCTTGACAGATGTAAACAATGCCACAATGCTATGTTGAAGATCAGCACAGGGTATAGTTCCCTGGCCAATATATAGCCCTCAATCAACATCAGAAAAACAGATTTTCTGGTCATTATTACATTTCTGATGTAGAAGTTTACAGTGTGTAAATGGAGCAATGATTACTCTTTGTGAGTGCTCCATTGACTGCCAAGTGCTTTGAGATATCTGGCAGTTGGGAACAGCACTATGTAAATGCTAAATTTATCTTTCTTTTTAATTTGACTGCAAAGAACAGGCAAAGATGCTCATAATCAACTGTCAGTCTAACAACAGGACCACCTGTTCTGGAATGAACATCATCAGACAATAATATTGAGTGATCAGTCTGGTGCTTTTCCATCATGCTCATTGTATCTGTGTGATTAAGAAAATCTGAACTTTCACCCCTGCTGACTCAGCAGTTAAATAAAAACTGCTACATAACTCTTCCCAAAGTCCTGACTCAAATAGTTTTATCATGCCCAGGATTTTAAAGTTTCATTGCCACATATTTATTTTCCATGATTATTAAGGTTCTGTATGTTTGTGGAGTCTGTTCTGAGTGAACAGTAGCTATTAATGATTAGAGTAGGCTTTTGTTGTTTAAACCATTGGCTCATTATCTGGAATTTTGTTTTCAAATCCATGTTAAATTTGACCTTTGACATGCCCAGCAATGTTTTCTGACTTCCACTGCTTGTAACCACAGCCTGGTTAAGTTCTCTAAAGAACTTACTTTAAAAAGCAAATTCATTTTTCACACAGAGGGTGGTACGTGTATGGAATGAGCTGCCAAAGGAAGTGGTGGAGGCTGGTACAATTACAGCATTTAAAAGGCATCTGGATGGCTATATGAATAGGAAGGGTTTGGAGGGAGATGGGCCGGGTGCTGGCAGGTGGGACTAGATTGGGTTGGGATGTCTGGTCATGGTCTGTTTCCATGCTGTATATGTTTCTATGACTCTATCAGGCACTTTTCTTAAGCCTTCTTTCTTAAGCCTTCTCTTTCGACCAGTCTCACACATCCATGGAAAGCACCTTGGGATATTTAATGCTTTAAAACTGTGAGTTGGTTTAAAAGTTGCAACTTGCTCCACTGATACAAACATATAAATCAGGAGAAGTCAGTCATTCAGCCCTTCAATCCTGTTCCGCTATGTAATGAGATTACGGCTGATCTGATTATGACCTCACTCCATTTACCTAATTAAGCCCCTAACTAACTATCTTATTGGTTGGGAATCTAACCATCTCTGCCTTAAAATATCCAATGACCCACCCCCACCACACTCTGGGGATCAGAGTTCCCAAGACTCCATAACAGCTGAAAGGAAACATTTCTCATCTCTGTCTTAAATAGGGGGTCATTCTAAACTCTGACTCCTTGTTCTCGCTCCCCCTACAAAAAGGAACATCCTCTCACTATCCGCCCTGCCAAGCCCCTTCAGGATCTCATATTTATCTCAAAAAGATTATCTCACTTTTATCTAAACTCCAATGGATGCAGACTCAATGCTTCCTCATTAAGATTAAAGGCTTCATCCCCGAGTGATCCAATCTAGAATTGCTTCAAATGTGATTATCTTCTCTCTTACGAGAGGAGATCTAAACTGTACACAGTACTCCAAATGACATTCCTTCCATCAGTAGGTCAGAGTGGGGATATTTGCTAATGATTGCACAATGTTCAGTGCCGTTTGTGACTCCTCAGATACTGGGGCATTCTATCCAAATGTAGCAAGGCCTGGACATTATCCAGGCTTGGGCTGGAAAGATGCATGTAACATTTGTACCACACAAATGTCAGGCAATGACCATCTTCAATAAGAGAAAATCTAAACGTCACCTCTTCAAATTCAATGGCATTGCCATCACGGAATCCCTGGGGGTTACCACAGACCAGAAAAGCAACTGGACTCCTCTATGTAAACAAGAGCATGTCAGAGGCTAGGAACACTGCGGTGAGTAAGTCATCTCATGACACCCCAAGGTCTGTCCACCATCTTCAAGGCATAAGTCAGGCATATGATGGAGTACTCCCCACTTGTCTTCTCTAAGCAGAGCTCAGTAAACTGAAAGATTAGATTTCTACAGTATGGAAACAGGCCCTTTGGCCCAACAAGACCACGCTGAAGAGTGGGAGGAAACCGGAAAAAACCCACGCAGACACAGGGAGAATGTGCAAGTGCCACACAGACAGTCACCCGAGGCTGGAATTGAACCCGGGTCCCTGGCGCCATGAGGCAGCAGTGCTAATCACTGAGCCACCGTGCCGATCCTGCCTGCCAGTTTTCTTCCCTCTCTGCATTCCATTCTTGGTCTCCCTCTCATTTCTTCTCTCTGAATCATTCACACCAGCCAAACCTATCTCGGTTTCCAACTCTGTGTCTCCCTTATTCTGTACATTTCACTGTCTGCTCTCCCACTGTCTCTGCAGACGCTCTGTACAGTCTCTCTCTCTTCTCCCTGTGTACCTCTGTGTTGCTATATAATGCATTCTTACTATTCCTCTTCCCCTCTGATAGATTGCAGGTATTCCATTAGGGAGGGAGCTGGTTGTTTCAGTTCTGGGGGGGGGGGGGGGGGGGTTCAATTTCACTGGGGAGCTTGTTTTGAAATGTCAGATGAATATTTTAAATCCAGCATATTTATTTTTCTGTTTGCTATAGCTCAGTAGCATGATTTAAAATCCACCTTGTTTTCTTTTGCAAAGTGAAGATAACTGGTAATAAATCTGTCCGTAGCCCTGTCACATTAATCCCATTGCAAATAGCTACTGTACAATGTGGACAATCAGGCACATGCCCTTTTTACTGCTGAGACACTGTAGTCACAGTAATGTTACTGGCAGCTCAGAAACCCCATCTGTTGCTAATCCAGGCTCGCCTTAATATCGCCCTATAAACCGCACAGACTCTAGACTAATCACCCACTCCCCTTTCAGGGACATAGCAACAAAAGCAGGTTCAATTCTAAGCCCTTTCCCATCCTCTACCTCAAATGCTGGTGTTGGTCTTGGAAATGCAACAAGAAGTAAACAGTCCCTCTGTTTTTCTATCTCCGCTCCCACCCCAAACTTGTTGCTTAAACTTATTGCAGAATGTCAAAATAAATAATATGCATTGAGAATAGGGTATATAGACAAGGTCTTTTCCCTGAGGTGGGAGAGTCCAGAATTAGAGGGCATGGGTTTAGGGTGAGAGGGGAAAGATATAAAAGGGACCTAAGGGGCAACTTTTTTACACAGAGGGTGGTACGTGTGTGGAATGAGCTGCCGGAGGAAGTGGTGGAGGCTGGTACAATTACAGCATTTAAAAGGCATCTGGATGGGTATATGAATAGGAAGGGTTTGGAGGGATGTGGGCCAAATGCTGACAGATGGAACTAGATTGGATTGGGATATTTGGTCGGCATGGACGAGTTGAACCGAAGGGTCTGTTTCCGTGCTGTACATCTCTATGACTCCATACATCATCTTTTATGACCTCCAGGTCCCCCAAAGTGTTTCGTAGCCAATGAGGTGCACAGAGTACGGAAAAGGTCCTTCGGTCCATTCAGTCTGTACTGCTGAAAGCGTACAATGTAAAAGCAATGACTGCAGATGCTAGAAACCAGATTCTGGATTAGTGGTGCTGGAAGAGCACAGCAGTTCAGGCAGCATCCGAGGAGCAGCGAAATCGACGTTTCGGGCAAAAGCCCTTCATCAGGCTGAAAACTTACGGCTACCTAAACTAGCCCCTTTTAGAACTTTGGAAGTGGGGTTGTGCAGCCAGTTTGTACACAGCAAGCTCCCACACACAGCAATGTGGCAATGGCTAGATGGACAGATCTGATGACATTGAATCCAACTTATTCGGCCTGAACTCCAGGCCGAGTGCCCCCGTTCCCCAAAATAGAAGCGTGAGACCGTTTACCCTCGCCTGAGAGTGGGGACAGGGCCTCAATGTAGCACCTCATCTGGTAGGTGGCTGCCTCACCTTTGCAGCACCCCCCCCCAGTGTCCAAGTGCCTGAAGTAGCCAAATGAAAATGAACTGCATCTGTTCATTTTGGTCCTGTGTGACACCCACACAATTTCTTAGGGAAGGTATTCACTGGAACACAGGAGTTATTTTTATTCCTTCATGGGACATGGGCATTGCTGGCTGGCCAGCATTTATTGCCCATCCCTAGCTGCCTTTGAACTGAATGGTTTGCTAAGCCATTTCAGAGGAGTTAACCATGTTGTCCAGGAGTCACATGTAGGTCAGACCAGGTTTGCCTTCCCTGATGGACATTAGTTAGCCAGATGGGTTTTTCCTCAACAATTGACAATCATTTCACGGTCATCGGTAGATTCTTGAAGAACTGAATTCAAGTTCCACCACCTGCTGTGACAAGATTTGAACCCAGGTCCCCAGAAAGCCATCTGGGTTTCTGCATTAATAGCCTAGCAATAGTACCACTGGGCCATCACCTCCTCAGGCTACCATCATTCATACACACTCCCCTAGAGGAGAGTAAGGGAAGTGCAGGAAACAAGCACTATCCACTGGGAGTGTCACCCTCCCTGCAGCTCCTAATACCACTAACTAAACCTGTTCTATATATTTAGGAACATCATTTTCCAACGTCAGGGGCTACTGTTAGATTGCGATCATTTCCTTTGGTGTTGCCATGCTGAAGAGATTACCATGTGACAGTGGGCAGAACCACACCCACTTTAAAGATAATCATCACGGGACCATTGCTGGGTCCACACTGGTCAATGGCCTACCCACCAGCGCCTGGAGGTGGTCTCGCAACTGTGTATTACAGATTGTGGACAGGCCACGGTGAAGGTGCCTCTACCCGCTGCTGCCCTCTGTAGTGGTTTCTGTTTGTGAAGCTAGAAGCTGGGGACCACAGCTGATCCCCAGGCCTTTGATCTGGGTGTTAGAAATAGAAGACCCTCGTGGCTATTACCACCCACTCGGTATGTCTACTGTTGTACCCAGGGCCGTAAGGAACTACAGAGAGTTATGAACACAGCCCAATCAATCTCACAAGCCAACCTTCCATCCATTGACTCCATCTATACTTCCCACTGCCTTGGGAAGGCAGCCAACATCATCACAGACCCCTCCCACCCCGGTTATAATCGCTTTCAACCGTTTCCATCAGGCAGATGATACTAAAGCTTAAACATAGGTACCAACAAGTTGGGGTGGCATGGTGGCTCAGTGGTTAGCACTACTGCCTGACAGACCCAGGTTCAAATCCAGCCTTGGGCAACTGTCTGTGTGGAATTTGCAGATTTTCTTCATATCTGTGTGGGTTTCCTCCCACAATCCAACGATGTGCAGACCAGGTGAACTGGCTGAACTAAATTGCCTGCAGTGTTGAGGGATGTGTAGGTTAGGTGCATTAGTCTGGGGTAAACGTATGGGAATGGGTCTGGGTGGGTTAATCTTTGGAAGGTTGGTGTGGACTTGTTGGGCCGAAGGGCCTGGTTCCACACTGGAGGGATTCTTATGAGGCTCAGGAACAGCTTGTTACTTGCTGTTATTATACTTCTGAATGGACCTCTCAAATTTCAAATCGAATGTTGAATTTTTTTTCTGCACTGTCTTCACAGCTGTAACCTTATGTTCCTCGCTCTGTTCTATCACCTTACGAATTCTGCATGGTATGATCGGCCTGTACTGCATGCAAAACACAACTTTTCACTGTTCCTAGGTACATGTGACAATAATAAGTCAAATCAGATCAAACCCAGCTTCCTGCAAGGCATCAATTTTGTCCTCAGTGGGTGGCCCAGAGTATCTCAGAGAACACAGGATCACAGCAAACAGATCACGCAGACGGATCACGCAGACAGATCACGCAGACAGATCACGGCAAACCAACCCCGGCAAACACCAAATCACAGAAAATCGGGACCACAACAACCTAATAAATTGTTTTGGTGAAATTAAATATTAATGACAAAGTTAAAAATCACACAACACCAGGTTAAAGTCCAACAG
The DNA here is from genome assembly GCF_004010195.1 of Chiloscyllium plagiosum. Lineage (NCBI taxonomy): Eukaryota > Metazoa > Chordata > Chondrichthyes > Orectolobiformes > Hemiscylliidae > Chiloscyllium > Chiloscyllium plagiosum. The sequence goes on along the minus strand of NC_057733.1, from coordinate 47,397,402 downwards.
GTTTATTTGGCAGCACTAACTTTCAGAGCGCTGCTCCTTCACCCACAACCATCTGGTGAAGTAGCGGTGCTCCGAAAGCTAGTGCTTCCAAATAAACATGTTGGACTATAACCTGATGTTGTGTGGTTTTTACCTTTGTCCACCCCTGCTCCTCCAAGTTATATTAATGACAGTGTAATGCTGATTGCTGGAATTAGCAGTGATATGGCCCTGCCAAGTGCTGAGAAAGTGTCTCAGTTCACCTCGATCTGTCAGGCTGGCTCTACCTGTGGACTTCGATAACCCCTCAGTGATATCTGCAGATTGGACCCTCAACCTAGCCAGCCCTGTGAGCTTCACTCTCACCTTGTGAGTCAGGAGTTAATGGATACAGGCCCCTACTCTGTTGACTCCACTACGTCTCATCCTGTCTACCTGCTCTAACTCTCAGGTAAATAGCGAAACACAATCATTGTCTTCTGGTCTTAATGTTTGTGATTTCTGCTGTTTCTCTGTGGTTACCTGTGGGATCATCCAACCCGCCCCCATCACATTCCTTTCCTATGTTCACCTTCTTTTTCTTGCTGATATACTTTTAAAGTGTTTAACTGTTTTGTTTTATGTTTCTTGATCATTTAATTACCCAATTTCTCTTTTTTCTTCCCAAGTAATTTATTTCTCCTACTTTAATTCCTATTTCCCCTCCAGGAGGTGCCTTCAAACACATCATTGCATTAAAGTTGCTATGTAAATATGGTGTTGTTATTTCCCTTCCCATGTAACAGACTAAAACAGATGATTGAAATTGTAACAGAAAGACCTGCAGATGCTGGAAAACAAACATGAACAGAAATTGCTGGAGAAACTCAGCAGGTCTGGTAGTATTTTGGAGAGAGGAACAAAGTTAACATTTCGGGTCCAGTGACCCTGGATCAGGAAGCAGGTGGGAAAAGCTGGTGGGGGAGGGGGTGGAGAAGGGAGTGAACAGAGTACAGAGAAACCTCAATTATCCAGCATTCGATTAACTGAATTTCGGATTATCTGAACAAGATTACAAGGTCCCGATGCTTGGCCAACTATGTTATCCAGCATCGATTATGCGGCATTCAATTAACCAAACGAAATACTCTGTGCCCATGCCCTTTGGACAATCGGGTTCCTCTGTACAAGGAGACAGTGTAGAGAGAAAGAACTATCCGAACATGCCTGAACACAGGCAGCAGCAGGTTCCGGAACCACTTCTTCCCAAGTTCTTGTCTAAATCCTTCTGATCTGTACTATGCTTACTATGACCTGCCTGTACTGCTCGTAAACAAAGTTTTTCACTGTACTTCAGTACACGTGACAATCAATCAATCAATCAACAATCAGAGACAGAGAGAAAGACAGAGAGAGAGAGAGAGACAGAGAGAGAGAGAGAGAAAGAGAGACAGAGAGAAGAAAATGCACAGACAACAAAGGGATTGCTGATGATAAGCCAAAAGGGAGCTAAACGCTGAAATGGGTGCTAATGAGGAATGTGAATAATTGAAAAGGTATTGTCCATGCTGAGAGCAACCCAAAAGGAACAGGACCTGGGCCGTGGGGGGTGGTTACTGAATATGGAGTGGCTGTACACACTCTGAAACTGTTAAACTGAATGCTGAGGGCTGAGAGCTGAGAGGCACCAGAGAGAGACTGAGGTGCTGTTCTTCCAGCTTATGCTGAGCATCACTGGAGCACTGCAGCAAGCCTGAGGCAGATATTGGCCAGGGAACAGGGAGGCTTGGCAGGTAACTCTGAGGACCCTTCCAGAAATTTGCATCATTATGTGATCATTGTTGTTTTTGGGATCTTGCTGTGTGAAAATTACCTGCTGTCTGTTCTATACTATGACACAGGAGAGAGTGAGGACTGCAGATGCTGCAGATCAGAGTCGAGAGTGTGTTGCTGGAAAAGCACAGCAGGTCAGGCAGCATCCGAAGGGCAGAGCCCTTTATCCTGCTCCTCGGATGCTGCCTGACCTGCTGTGCTTTTCCAGCAACACACTCTCGGCTACACTACTACAGAGGTAACTTCCAAAGTATTAAGTGGCCTACAAAGCATGCTGGTATGTGCTAAAAATGTGAAAAGGGCTATATAAATGCAAAACCTTTCATTCAAACAGAATCTTGGATGTCAGTTGCACACCCATAGCTGGACACACACGCAGACTGACACCCAGATGGACAGGCAGACTGCCGGTCACAAGCACTGGGACACACGCACACAGACACACACAAACATACACACACACACGCACACACAAAAACACACAGACACAGACACACACAACTCGACACACAGGCAGCTCGACAGAAACACATGGCCAAACAGCCTGACAGGCAGACACAGATGGACACAGACATGAAGACAAGCAGACAGAAACACAGGCGCACACAGGGTCTCCCAGGCAGGCAGACAGACATACATACAGACAAAGCCAGGCACAATGACCTGCTCACACATTTGGACATGGTTACACAAACAGAAACACACACAGTCACCTCTCGAATACAGTCAGCTACTGAGTTTGCAATGCCTGAATTCAAGCAACCAGGAATATCGGAGTGATTACCTTATAAAGACAAGGGAAAATCTCACCACATTCAGAGTTTACCCTGGGATGGAGAATCCTAGATCATTAAAACTTATCTCCTTGGTGCTGTAGAGGAACCCACAGCCAGCTCCCCACTGATGCCAACCAGTCTCACAGCTACAATGTCAATATTCCCTTTTGTCTCCAGATCAAACCACTGCATATAAACAGCGAGACCAACGCAGCTCCGACCCTGACTGACGACCTGAGGAACGGCTGCAGTGTGGGGCAGCTGAGGTACGAAGGGTGATGCCTTGGTTAGGAAGGTGACAGGCAGGTTCGCACTCAGAGAGAATCGACCTGGCAGTTCCTCACTCTCTGGGAGCAGGGACAGGCACAGGACGCGCAGGCAGAGTTTGCAAGTGAGCATTCTCTCCCTCCCACCCTCATCCCGCACCCTCAGTGCAGAGGCCACATAACCCCAAGCAGCCCAACGCCTGGTCAACGTAGGGCAAAGGTTGGAGGGTGGAGGAATAGGAGAGGGATGGGTAGGGAAAGGGAGGGAAGGGGAATAGAGAAAGGGAGGGAGATAGGAAAAGGGAGGGGAGTGGGTGGGGATTAGGAAGCCGGCAAGGAACAGGGAGAGAGAGAGGAGAGATGGGGATGAGGTTGGGAGGGTTTAAAAGGTGAACAGGGGTTCTGGAGCCAGGGCTGGAGCTGAGGGGTTGGGAAGGGAACATGAGGCTGGGAACTGGGCAGTACAGGGGGTGCTGTACTGGGGGCTGCTGTCAGTCACAGATTCCTGTGGGGGGGCGGGGGTGTGGTGGAGGATACGCAGTGAACGGGGAGGGAGGG
>NC_057733.1:47376083-47386032 GCF_004010195.1 Chiloscyllium plagiosum | reverse complement strand
AATCAAACACACAGACACACAATCAAACACACAGGCACACAATCAAACACACACAGACACATAATCAAACATACAGACACTCTCTCACATACAGACACTCAAGCACAGATACACACACACAGGCACACTCACACAGACACTCACACAGGCTCTAACTCACATAGACACTCTCATTCTCACTGACACACACTCACACGGACACACAATTTCACACAGACACTCACATACTGACAAATAGACAGACACACATTCACACAGAGAGAACCACACACTAACAGACCCACACACACGGGCAGATATTGAGAAACGTGGAGTGGGTAACTCACCGTCCAGGAGCTGAGGCAGACAGGAACTGGCAGCAGCATCTTGCTCCTGAGCACAGTGTGAAGTTCCTTCTCTCTCCCCTTCTCTCTTTCCCCAACGCGTCAAATAATCCCAGAGTCCAATTGCAGGAGGTGATGAAGTGAGGAAAGTTTACTGGAGGGTTAGCTGAGCTGCAGCCTGCTTTCCGCTCTCTCTCTGACTGGGGGCAATACGGACACAAACTCCCCAGCAAGGGGAGGGAGCGCATGCGCAGCGATCCACGCCCCCCACAAATATCATTACCGTACAGTGTGAGGCCATTCAACCCAACGTACCACTGCTGGCACTTTCCCTGTTGGCTAACAATTGTTTAACATTTCGAGGATTTGAACTGACTATTTCATGTGACCCCAGGCAGTGCATAACCATTCACACCCCAGCTCAACTTGGGACTTTTTATTACCGTCTCTTGGAATGTGGGTGTGTCTGGCTGGACCAGCATTGATAGCCCGTCCCTATTTGCCCTTGAGAAGTTGATAGTGAGCTGCCTTCTTGAACCACTGCAGTCCACATGCTGTGGGTTTGACCCATAGTGCCCTTATGGAGGGAGTTCCTGGATATTGACCTAGTAACAGGGAAGGAACCACAAATATATTTCCACCTCAGGATGGTGTGTGGTTTGAAGGGGAAACCCACGCAGACACAGGGAGCTAACTCCACACAGACAGTTATCTGAGGATGGAATCGAACCCAGCTCCCAGCTGCGGTGAGGCAGCAGTGCTAACCACTGAGCCACCGTGCCACCCCATTGCCTGGGGTTTGTCTGACGCGACCATAACTTGCCACTTGTCAGACCAAGCCTGGATATTGTCCGGATCGGGCTGTATTTGAGAATGGACTGCTTCAGTACCTGAGGAGTTGTGAATGATGCTGAACATTGTGCAATCATCAGCGAACATTCCCACTTCTGACCTTGTGATGGAGGGAAGGTCGTTGGTGAAGCAGATGAAAATGGGATTGGAGGAGGTTGTGGGTTCTTCTGGTACAGTGATAGTGTCCCTACCTCTGAGACAAGAGCTGTTGAGGTGTGTCTTAACATGGATGTGAACTTTGGGAAACTATCTACCCTGATGAATTTCTGTAAAGGTGTCCTGGAGCAAAGATGACTGACCTCCAACAACCATTACCATCTTCCTTTGTGCCAGATATGATTCCAACCAACAGACAGTTTTCCCCATTTCCCACTGATGCCAGTTTTGCCAGGGCTCCTTGATGCCACACTTGGTTTAATGTTGCCTTGATGTCAAGGGCAATCACTCTCACCTGATTAACTCCCTCTGACATGCACTTGCCCATTGCCTCAGTCCTGTACTGGTGATAGACAACTCAAAGTAATTATCAGACACAGTGTTCGAATATCGAATATAGATCGTCCCAGAAAAAAGACACACAGTGTCCTGTATTAGAGATAGATCACTCTCAGTAACTAACACACAGTGCCCTGTATTGGATATAGATCACTCCCGTAACTAACACACACTGTCCTGTTTTGGAGAGAGATCATTCCCAGTAACTCACACACACACTGTCCTGTTTTGTGGAGAGATCATTCCCAGTAACACACACACACACTCTGTCCTGCATTGGAGAAAGGTCATTCCCAGTAACTCACACACACACTGTCCTGTTTTGGAGAGAGATCTTGCCCAGTAACTCACACACATACTGTCCTGTTTTGGTGAGAGATCATTCCCAGTAACTCACACGCACACTGTCCTGTTTTGGTGAGAGATCATTCCCAGTAACTCACACACACACACACACTGTCCTGTTTTGGAGAGAGATCTTGCCCAGTAACTCACACACACACACACACACTGTCCTGTTTTGGAGAGAGATCTTGCCCAGTAACTCACACACATACTGTTCTGTTTTGGTGAGAGATCATTCCCAGTAACTCACATACACACTGTCCTGTTTTGGAGAGAGATCATTCCCAGTCACTCACACACACACACACACACACTGTCCTGTTTTGGAGAGAGATCATTCCCAGTAACTCACACACACACTGTCCTGTTTTGGAGTACTCTGTGACTTTTCAGGTTTGCTCCGCAGGTTAGACCTTAAATCTTTTGCAAAGTCATCGCCCAATGGATTAGAACTAAACACAAAAAGTGCTGGAGAAACTCTGCAGGTTTTGTTTGGAGAGCGAAACAGAGTTCCCGTTTCCCACGCGGAATGGGTTGTGTTCCGGACCCTTTAACTGCTGATACAGGGACTGTAAACTCTGGGGAGTTTCTGCAGCACTTCCTGTATTAAGCTCAGATCTCCAGCACCCCACAGGCTCTCCGTCTCTGTTCAATTGGCGTGATCCGCGCCAAATGGGTCGTTGGGATGAAAAGAATGAATTCGGAATGGGGAGGAACGTCTTGGAAAATGAGAGTTGTTTTATTTTGTGAGATATCTCGATCTCTCTGAGAGCAGTCAGGGACTGGGGACGGTCTCTCTGTGAGAGATCTGACGACTGGATCAGGGGAGCAGGAGCAGATAGATCTCTGCACCGTCTGAGAGGGACTGGGGCTGTTAGCTTTTACCTTTCCAGTCAGCTGGACCAGAGTTATATTCTCTCTACATCACCCCCACTGTGGACCCAGTATGGGGTCTGTACTGGAGAAGGATTACCTGTGTTTCTGCTCACTCAGATTTCATGATACCGGTTTACCGGTGAGGTAGGAAGGTCTGCAGAAGGAGAAGGGGGGGGGGGGGGGTGGGAAGGGCACTAGCCAGTGTGAACATTGTGCAGTTGGGGTATCGCTGGGGACAGTCTGTTCAAACAAGGGGCTGTTCAATGCTTCAGCCCAGGAGACCCCTCTCGGATCCCCTCACAGGATTAGTGTAGGCCATTCGGCACTTCTATAGCCTGTTCCGCCTATCAATGACATCGTGACTTGATGTTGGCCAATATCCCTTAATATCTTTGCCTAACTAAATTTATCTATCTCAGATTTAAGATTAACAACTAATCTACCAACCCTGCTGTTTGTGGAAGAGAGCTCCAAACCTCTCCCACCCTTTCTGTATCGAAGTGCTTCCTAGTGTCTCTCTTGAACCAACAGAAATAGAGATTGCTGGAAAAGCTCAGCAGGTCTGGCAGCGTTCGTGGAGAGAGATCAGAGTTAACCAGAGTCACATAGTCATAGGGATGTACAGCACGGGAACAGACCATCAGTCCAACTCGTTCATACTGACCAGATATCCCAACCTAATCTAGTCCCATTTGTCAGCACTTAGCCCACACTGCCTCAGAGCACCAGGGACTCAGGTTCGATCCCGGCCTTGGGTAACTGTCTGTGTGAAGTTTACACATTCTCCCTGTGTCTCCGGGCACTCCAGTTTCCTCCCACAATCTAAAGATGTGCAGGTTAGGTGAATTGGCCATGCTAAATTGCCCATTGTGTTCAGGGATGGGTGAGCTAGGTGCACTAGTTAGGGGCAAATGTAGAGTAGTAGGGTAGGGGAAAGGATCTGGGCGGGTGATTCTTCAGAGGGTCGGTGTGGACTTGTTCGACCAATTGGCCTGTTTCCACACTAGGGGGATTCTAAGATTGACCAATTGGCCTGTTTCCACACTAGGGGGATTCTAAGATTCTATGATAAACCCTTCCTATTCATATACCCATCCAGATGCCTTTAAATGTTGTAATTGTACCAGCCTCCACCACTTCCTCTGGCAGCTCATTCCATACACATACCACGCTCTGCATGAAATAGTTGCCCCTTAGATCCCTTTTATATCTTTTCCCCTTTCACCCTAAACCTCTAGCTCTGGACACCCCCACCCCATGGAAAAGACTTTGTCTATATACCCTATCCATTGCCCCTCATGATTTTATAAACCTCTATAAGGTCACCCCTCAGCCTCCGATGCTCCAGGGAATACAGTCCCAGCCTGTTCAGCCTCTGAACGGTCACTCAAACCTGAAACGTTAACTCTGATTTTTCTCCACAGATGCTGCCAGACCTGCTGAGTTTTTTCTATGTGTTTCAGATTTACAGCATCCACAGTTCTTTCAGTTTTTATCTCTTCTGAACGGTCTGACCCTAATTTGTACCTAGTCCAGACCCTAGTTTGAGAATCCCCAACTAGTAGAAATAGTTTATCTTTATCTACCCTGTCTTTTCCTGTTAATAACTTGAAGACTTCAATCAGATCACTCCGTAATCTTCTAAAATCTAGAGATAATGGGCCTCATTTGTATAATCTCTCCTCATAACCTAACCCCTGAAGTTCAGCTATCATTCACCATAAGTGTGGTGCTGGAAAAACACAGCTGGTCTGGCAGCATCTGAGGAGCAGGAGAATCGTGGAGGTTGGTGGGGTGGAAGGTGAGGACCAGGGGGTTTCTGACCTTGCAGTCCTCACTTTCTCCAAGTATAATTCATGTAAACCCTACGTTGTGCTCCCTCCATGGCCAATCCATCCTTTCTAAGGTGTGGTGCCCAGATCTGCTCACAGTACTCCAAGTGGGGTCTGACCAGGGATAGATTAGCGTGGTGACCACCATTTAGTGGGCAGCACAGTGGCTCAGTGGTTAGCACTGCTGCCTCCCAGCGCCAGGGACCCGGGTTAGATTCCTGCCATTGGGCAACTGCCTGTGTGGAGTTTGCACATTCTCCCCGTGTCTGCGTGGGTTTCCTCTGGGTGCTCCGGTTTCCTCCCACAGTCCAAAGATGTGCAGGTCAGGTGAATTGGCTATAGGAAATTGCCCATAGTGTTAGTCAGGGGTGAATGTAGGGGAATGGGTCTGGATGGGTTGCTCTTCAGAGGGTCGGTGTGGACTTGTTGGGCCGAAGGGCCTGTTTCCACACTGTATGGAATCTAATCTAATCTAATCAGCTGGTTAGTTCAGATCGCTGGACAGCTGATTAGTGATGCTAACATTCTGGGGTCAGTTCTATGAAGGACTCTCCCTGTCAACCTCTCCCCTCACCTGAGGCATGTTGACCCTCGGGTTAAACTAGCATCAGTTGTCGCTCTGGTGACTTTACTTAAACAGAGTTTCCTCTGTGTTGCTGTAGCCGCCATTTGGCCCCTGTTGCTATGTCCAAGCTGAGAAGGTGCTGTGTTCACCCCAGAGACTTAACCAGCAACTCTGGCCTACCAATCCTGGTGTAGTTGCTGAGGGAATGCAGCACTGTCAGAGGTGCAGGGTCTTCATTGAGATATCAGATCCTGGAGCTATTAGTTAGAACAGCAGGAGAATTCTCCCCAGGGGTCTGAGCCAGTATTAATTCCCCACTAGTCCACATCACCCAAATATAGAGCCAGACTTTCTCATTTTTAATCATGATTACAGTCCATGAGGTTTCATTCTGCATGGAGTTCACATTTCCTATATTAATGATCAGGGTTCAAAAAGGTTTTCTTGGATGTCTGACCCCACCTACCCTGGTAACCCTGCATTTCCCATGGCTAACCCACCTACCCTGAACACTCTGGGGCAATTTAGCATGGCCAATCCATCTAACCTGACCAGCTCTGGACTCTGGGAGGAAACTGGAGCAACCAGAGGAAACCCACGCAGACATAGGGAGAATGTGCAAACTCCACACACAGTCACCCAAGGTGGGAATTGAACCTGGGTCCTTCGTACTGTGAGGTAGCAGTGCTAACCACTGAGCCATCTGATCCTCAATAAAAATTCCAGAATGAAGGATGATAGGACCCACAGAACTGTGGGAAATGACAGGGGAATGGGATAAACTGGGTGATTCTAATAGAGCCAGTACAGGGATGATGGGCAGAATGGCCTCCTGCTCTTCCTTGATGCTGTGATTTTTTATTTCTGAATTTGATCTGTCCCAAAGGGGAGCTGTCCTGAGAGGAAGGTAATTTCAACAGCTGGAGCTCAGTATTTATTTGACCTCAGGACCAATTGTCCCGCAAACAGAAGCTTGGGCTGTGACTAAAAAAAGGAGCTAGGTCAAAGGCTACATTTACGTTTGAGACTCGGGACCACCCAATGAACAACGTCACAGTAGATCAACTTGTATGGAAAGTATTAGATGCTGTGGACAGTCAATTGGCCAATACCACTGCATACCAGTTTTCCCTAAGGTTCAGATGATCAAATGCACAGGAACTTTTGGTAGGACCATGCAAAACCTGTAGTGACTGTCAATAGCTTAATTACCAAGTGCTCTCTTTCCTAGATGTGGAATTGGTGACAGGTCCATCGGCAGGAACACTGAGATGTGATGGAGTATGGCTTCCCAGTCAGAATCCCCAGGATGTTCCGGACCTGTCATTACTCAGTGTCCTGACAGCATTATCTCAATAACAGTGTCAGATCAGGGAACCTGGAGGAGGTTTATAATCAGGAATTTCGAAGAAACACACTTGGATCTGGGGTTTGTCCACAAGATGTAGCAGCAAGAGTGGGCCATTCAGCCCATCATGCCTGCTGTGCTATTCAGTGAGATCCTGGCTGATTGGATAATCCTCCACTCCACTTTCCTGCCTCTTCCCTATAACCCTTGACTCCCTCAGTGAATAAAGACCTACATCAACTGTGAATATACTTAATGACCCAACCTCAACAACCCTCTGCAGTGAGGAATTCCACAGAGTCAATGCCCACTGAAAGATGGAATTCCTCCTCATTTCTGTTTTAAGTGTGCAACACCTTATTCTGAGACTTTGGCCTCTGGACCTAAACTTTCCGATAAAGAACCTTTCTGGATCGACCCTGTTAAATCTCTTAGGAAGCTGGCATATTTCAACGAGGTTGCCTCTCAGTCTTCGATATTCCAATGAGTATAGGTGCAATCTACTCAACCTCTCCCCCATACCTGCTGTCAGCTTGGTGAACCTTCCCTGGACTGCCTCGAATACCATTCTTCCTCTGAGCCAGGAGTCCCAGGTTAATTACATCTTTGAACAGGTTGATGTGAAAGTATCTATCAAGCAATTGAAGTTCAGTTGGACCATATTGTGATGCTAATCTGATGTATGCACATCCTTGGCTATCTCCTGGAGTGATATGCACGAAGACCTTTATCCCCTTTTAATAACATTCACACCGTTTTCTGATTGACTCCTGATAAAATGCAAATTTACAACAGCTTTAAATTCAGCAGCTTCAAATTAATATAATTCTAAAAGGATTGATGATTGTCTCATATTCCAAAGACTTTATGGGTCAGAGTATTGAGTACAGGAGTTGGGAGGTCATGTTGCAGCTGTACAGGACATTGGTTAGGTCACTTTTGGAATATTGCATGCAATTCTGGTCTCCTTCCTATCGGAAGGATGTTGTGAAACTTAAAAGGGTTCAGAAAAGATTTACAAGGATGTTGCCAGGGTTGGAGGGTTTGAGCTATAGGGAGAGGTTGAATAGGTTGGAGCTGTTTTCCCTGGAGCGTTGGAGGCTGAGGAGTGACCTTATAGAGGGGCATGTATAGGATAAATAGACAAAGTCTAAGAGGCATTTGGATGGGTATATGAATAGGAAGGGTTTGGAGGGATATGGGCCGGGTGCTGGCAGGGTGGGACTAGATTGGGTTGGGATATCTGGTCGGCATGGACGAGTTGGACTGAAGGGTCTGTTTCCATGCTGTACATCTCTATGACTCTATGACTAGGGCATCATAGAATCCCCACAGTATGGAAACAGGCCATTCAGTCCATACTGACCCCCTGAAGAGCATCCCACCCCATCCCTGTAACCCTGCATTTCCCAAGAATAACACACCTCTCCTGCATATCCCTGAACACTATGAGCATATTCCCACAGCCATTCCACTGCACATCTTTGGATTGTGGGAGGAAACCAGAGCACCCGGAGGCAACCCAACATTGGTGTTGACTGCATCATCAGTAATATTCCAATCCAGAGTCAGAGATATCAATCCGCTCCAACCTCCTCTCCGACCTATCACCTTCTCCCCACCTTCATCTCCCTATCGCAATCTCAGCTACCTTCCCCCCAGCCCCATCCCCCTCCCATTTATCTCTCAGCCTCCCAGCCCACAAGCCTCATTCCTGATGAAGGGCTTGTGCCCAAAACATTGACTCTCCTGCTCCTCGGCTGCTGCCTGACCCACTTGTACTTTTCCAGCACCCCACTGTTCGGCTCAGAGATGTCAGAGCCACACCAAAAAATTCCAAACTCAAGATACGGTCGCATTTTTAGACGTGCCCTAGCCCACAGGAACGTTTTCCCTTTTATTGGTTGAGAATGCATTAGGAAAGCTCAGAGTCCATTTCTGGATCAGTATTCAAGAAGGGAAGAGGGTATACAATAGGATGGGGTGTCACGTCATACAGTGTCACAGAGCAGAGGGAAGACAATGTGTCCATGTTGGTCAAGAAATGCCAGTTCCTGATCTTTCTGTACAGTTCTGTGTACTCTGCACCCATACTCTTCCTTCAGAGACTGGTGAAATAATAATAATGTTGCTCGTGATGTCGAGCGAGCCAGCCTAATGCATGGGGATGCAGTGACTGGTTGAATTTAATACTGTTAAGGTAAACCATCTGGAGTTGAAAGCTAGCCTCAGTAAATGGTGACCACTAATGGATCACCTTCAGTGAAGGAAATCTACCATCCTTACCTGGTCTGGCCTGCACGTAACTCCAAGCCCAGAGCAATGTGTTTGACTCTTAAATGCCCTCTGAAATGGCTGAGCATGTCGTTCAGGTTAAGGGGCAGTTAGGGACGGGAGTGGGGGGATTGCTAATGCTGGCCCAGCCAGCCACAACCACGTCCAGTGAAAGAATAAAGAATTTTGTGCCAAGTGGCCTTTTGGAAGTTACAATTCCAGTGCAGGGTCCACCACACTTTCAGACAGTGCATTTCATTGGAGGCTCAGTTCATTGAGGTCCTGAGACCACTCTGGATTATAAAATATTCCTGATGAAGGACTTATGCCCGAAACATCGTCTCTCCTGCTCCTCAGATGCTGCCTGACCTGCTGTGCTTTTCCAGCACCACACTTTTCGACTCCTTATAAAACCTGCAGTCCGTTTTCAACAACATAGTGTGGAATATGGGCTATTTCTTGCTGCCAGTCCATTGCGTGTAACTGACTGTGAGGTTTCCCAGAATAAATTGAAATGTGCCTTCCTTTTTATCTACAAGATCGATGGAAAGAGTGGCTAAAATTATCCCCCTATACATCTCTCTCCAAACAGCCCCAGCATGTTCCTCTGAGTGAAACACTCACACAGTTTCCCCTTTAAAAAAAGATGCCACAGTCTCTGCCTTAAAATCTCACTAAGATAAAACATTCCAGTCTCCCACAGCATGATGAAATATCTGTTAACCGCTCTCCTCCTGCTGACAGTCAATATAAAATGGATGAGCTGACTACTGCCTGACTCACCAATCTCCACATCTGAGGATACACTTGACATAGAGGGGATGTGACTGAGGTTCACCCTGGGAGGCAGAGCTTTCTTCTGAAGAGACATTGAGAAAACTGGGCCTTTTTCTCTAGAGTTGAAGAATGTGGGGCTGGAAAAGCACAGCAGGTCAGGCAGCATCCGAGAAGCAGGAGAATCGACGTTTTGGGCATAAGCCCTTCATCAGCTCAAGGGGGCTGAGAGATAAATGGGAGGGAGGGGGGTGGCCTGGGGGAA
>NC_057733.1:47344857-47375553 GCF_004010195.1 Chiloscyllium plagiosum | reverse complement strand
CCTCTCGCACTCACCCAACTATCACATTCCCGACTACCTTCCACCCCAGTCCCACTCCCTCCCTCCCATTTATCTCTCAGCCCTCTTGGGCCTCCCTCACTTTCCTGATGAAGGGCTTATGGTCGAAACGTCGATTGACCTGCTGTGCTTTTCCAGCACCACACTGTTCGACTCTGATCTCCAGCATCTGCGGTCCTCACTTTCTGGCTATTGTCTCGAGATGATCTCAATGAAGCTTCCAAAAGTCCTACCATGATCAGCATGCCAGGTTGGGATGGGATGTTTCCCCAGGCAAGTGAATCCAGACCCAGAGCAACACTCTCAGAATAAGGCTCAAGGCCATCGAGGACTGAGATAGGAAGGATTTCTCCACCTAATGTGCCATGAGGTTTTGTAATTCTGGACCATGGAGGGCTGAGCATGCTTCACAATTCAAACTGCTCCAGAAAGGAAATCAATAGATTTCCAGGTGTGGATAGTGCGGGATGATGGTGTTGAGATAGATGATTAGCCATGATCTGTTTGACCAGCAGAGCAAGTTCAATGGGCTGAATGGCCTGCTGTTGCTCCCATTTCCTAAGTCTACCTGTCTCAGCAGAGCAGCCATGGCACCATGTGACAGATGCATCTTTGCAAAGACTTCCCTTATTAAAATCTTAGTTCCTGGATATGTACCAAAACATTATTTTTAATGATCTCTGGAGTTTCCTTCTCAGAGTCCTGCAGTCTACAGGTTACGTGCAGTCTACAGTCTGCAGTGGGGTCAGCCAAGAGTTGAGGGGGTTGGACAGTCTTTGTGAAGCAGTAATGAGTTCACTGGGTTTGTCAACATGTAGTGAAATAAGGCAATGCATGTTGTCAAGTCTGCTAGGGAGTACTTGGTTATTGATCGCGTTGGGTTTAGACAATGTAAAAAACATTGTTGAAATGTGTTCTGGTGGCAAGCACAGGGCTGGAGGGAAGGTAATATAAAACCATCCCGCAGGATTGGATGGGGTACCCAGGAACTTGGCTCCTCTACGATATCATTCGGCTAATCCCCTTGAATTAAACAGCCCTCCTCTCGTTCTAGCTTCCTGGGTTGGACCCCTTTTTGGTAAAGGAATCCTAGAATATTTGGTGAAATTCTGTGGAATCCCCTCTCCCTCTCCCTCCCACAATATAAATTAAAAAGGAAAAATGAAGAGAAAGTCAAACAGTGCAAAATTAGACTAACAGCTAAACAGCACAATTTTTGGATCACCAAAATAATACCATATCATAATTATTTCATTTCAACTGACATGAAAATCATGTCACTTTGGGGATAAACCCTGTCACTCTTTTTTAATCAGTACTTTAAAAAAAAAAAATCATTCACAGGATATGGGCATGATCAGTATTTGATGTCCATCCCAAATTGCCCAGACAAACATTCAAGAGTCAACCACATTGCTGTGGGTCTGGAGTCACGTGTAGGCCAGATTGGGTAAGGTTGGCAGTTCCCTTCCCTAAAGGACATTGGTGAATCAGATGGGACTTTCCAACAATTGACTACAGTTTCATGGTCATCATTAGACTCTTAATTCCAGATTTGTATTGAACTCAAAGCCCACCATCTGCCTTGGTGGGATTGAAGTCCAGATTGTTGGAATATTACCAGGGTCCCTAGCTTCATAGTCTGGCGATAACATCTATAGGCCTCCTCTCCCCAGTACTGGGATACCAGTGCCACGTTGCATTCTGATCTATAAAGCTAGTTGTTAAACGATGGTTGAACTGGATCCAATCTTTCCTCAGTCTTCTATTTATTAACAGTGTGATACTTTGTAAATGCATGTACCTGCTAATGTAACAGCACCACAGTTTCAGTCAGTGTCACTTTAGATGTGTTCAAATGAAATGCTGATTAATGCTCACCCTGTCTGTTATGATACATCTAACATGTTGAACTTGCGTATTTTTTGCCTGAAGCTCTATCTGTACTTCCTGCATGTTCTCTGTCTTCTTTACCAGCCTATTCTGCTGAAGTCAGGTTTAACCACTCTGCCTTGTACAGTCAATCTGACACCCTCAAGATTTTGCAACGTCCGTATGACCATAAGACACAGGAGCAGAAATTAGGCCATTCAGCCCATTGAGTCTGCTGTGCCATTCAATCATGGCTGATAAGTTTCTCAACTTCATTCTCCCACTTTCTCCCCGTAACCCTTGATCCCTTGACACTCAAGAACCTATCTATCTCCACCTTAAATATACTCAATGACCTGGTCTCCACAGCTTCTGTGGCAGTGAATTCCATAGATTCCCCAATCTCTGGCTGAAGACGTTTCTCCTTATCTCTGTTCTAAAAGGTCTTCCCTTTACTCTAAGGCTGTGTCAGAGGGACTAGTCTCACCTACCAATGGAAATACCTTCCCAACATCTACTCTGTCCAGGCCATTCAGTATTCTGTATGTTTCAATTAGATCCTCCCTCATCTTTCTAAACCCCATTGAGTATAAACCCAGAGTCCTCAAAGGTTAAGCTTTTCATTCCTGGGGCAACTCTTGTAAAGCTCCTCTGAACACACTCCAAGATCAGTACATCCCTCCTGTGATGTGGGGCATGAAACTGCGCACAGTACTCCCAAATGTTCCTCGGTCTTCCAATCAGTGCGGAGGTGTAACCCGAGCCTCGTTGTTAGCTGGCAGGGTATTTCAGCCTGCACCTCTCCTTCATTTCTCCGCGGGAAAAAGAACTCAGATTACTGTCGGTGAAATAAACAGTTGAGGGCATCGAAAGACAACATGTGTTGCGGTTCGATTTACCATATCTTGAGCTCACTGAGCCGAAACACAAGTCCTGGCCCAACGGGGAATGAATTCGATTCAGCCAGCTGCACGTTTGCTCAGGTTTCTGTTCCGGAGAATGATGGAGAGTCACACTGGGTCGAGATTATCAGAAAATACTCTGCTCTCCACATGAGCATCTGCCACTTTGAATGGGTTCACTAAAATAAACAAAACTCTGATCAGAGCTCTTGTACCAGAACTCCTTAAGTGGCCAATTACCACATTTGCTGCTTTTATAAACAATTAAATAGGAAAGGTGACTCTCTAGCCACCAGCTTTCCTGTGTTTTGTAATTTTCTCTTATGTTTTCCTGTCACTGATTTTATATTGTTTTCCCCGTCTACCACATGTAACCAAAATTAATACATACACATTTAAATGATAACTTCCAACCAAGTTGTAGTCTACTCAAATGAATCTACTCAAATGCTTTGCCTTGCCTTTTACGGCTGCTATTAATTTGTGTGGAACAGAATTATTCTCAATATAAATATATGGAAATAAATTGGATAAAGTTGGCAATGGATTTGTAAACAGTGCTGCCATCGGTCAACTCAGACTGATGAAAAGTGGGAAATGGTCTGCTACAGAGATTTTCGGAGGAGATGTTAAATGGAGGACCTGCTCAAGGGGTTGTAAACGGATTCATAACCAGGGGAGGAACAGGGAAATTCTCTCCAATCTCCAGCTCGATGCCTATCCCTCAACCGACATCGCAACAAAGCAGACCATCTGACTATTGTCACATCGCAGTTTCTGGGCGTGCGCTGTGCACAAATTGACTGCTTTGTTTCCCACAATGCACTGGAAGCCACACATCAGAAAGCATTTCATTGGCTGTAACAGTACTGTGGAACAGTGTGTATTAGAGTCAGCCATTGGAGCAATGCGAACCTAATCATTCAGCAGGATTTGAGATTGTTCTTTTATTGGTTCCCAATCCTTATTAATGACTTTCTCTTAATCATTCATGAGGCATGGGTATCACTGACTATGCTGGTAATTATTTCCCATCCCAAATTACCCAGAAGGCTGTTTGTGGTCAACCACATGTTGCTGTGGGTTTGGAGTTATATGTAGGCCAGGCCAGGATGCAGTTTCCATCCCTAAAGTTGACTCTTATTAGATTCAGGAATCAATGCACAGTTTCAAAATTGACAAATTTTCAAAGTGGGGACAGGGTACAGTAGAGACTGATCCCTGGGATAGCAGTACAGACGTATGAGGAGAGACAGGATCAGTTAGGACTAAATTAATTGGAGTTCAGTAGAATGACTAGGGTTCTCATAGAAACCTGTAAAATTCTAATGTGTTTATACAAGATAAATGCAGGAAGGATGTTCCTAATGACTGGGGAACCCAGATCAGGGGTCACAGACTAAGAATACAAGGTCGGCTAGTTAGGACTGAGAGTGGGGAGACATTTCTTCACCCTGAGAGTGGGGAGCCTGTGGAATTCTCTGCCACAGGAAATGTTTGAGGCCAACACATTCGTGGGGATGCTCTGGCTAAGAGCTGGCATTGAGTCGACGGGCCGATGGACCTCTTTCTGCACTGCTACTGCTACATGACTTGTCTCTGCGTGAATCTCTGCCCCATGCAGCTGCTGCACCTGCGTGCATTGCCAGCAGAGGGCGATGATATGCTGACCCTGACCAATATCCATTTGCTCAGAGCAATGGGATTATGTTCTCATCGTCCAGGAACACGTTTCTGCAGGAGTTCAGAGCCCACCGGAGTTTCAGTGCAATCACCATGAAAAGAAAATGCATAGTACTCAAATTCATCAGCTGAAGCTTGCATTTCTGCCGTGAAAGGACACGAAGAACAATAGATTACATTTACAAAGGGCCTTTAATACCATGAACTATCTCAAAGTTTGACGCTTAGCTGCAGGTGGAAATACTTGATCAAATCCAACCCTAAAATCCCTTCAAATCGATGTGAAAACAAAGCGAGAATGATGTGTGCGGGGAAAAGAAACACTCAGTGAGTGGTTGGGGGTGGAATACGCTGTCTGGAAATGGGATTGAGGCATTTTCACTCAGACATTCAAGAAAGCATTCGATGTTTTTTATTGAGCATAATAGTGGTGTGTAGGGGTATGCAGAAAAGACAAAAGATTGGCACTACATAATAATAAGGGTTCAGAAAAGATTTACAAGGATGTTGCCAGGGTTGGAGGATCTGAGCTACAGGGAGAGGCTGGACAGGCTGGGGCTGTTTTTCCCAGAGTATCGGAGGCCGAGGAGTGACCTTATAGAGGTTTATAAAATCATGAGGGGCACGGATCGGGTAAATAGACAAAGTCTTTTCCCTGGGGTGGGTACGGGTTTAGGGTGAGAGGGGAAAGATATAAAAAGAGACTTAAGGGGCAATCTTTTCACACAGAGGGTGGTGTGTGTATGGAATGAGCTGCCAGAGGAAGTGGTGGAGGCTGGTACAATTACAACATTTAAGAGGCATCTGGATGGGGAAATGAATAGGAAGGGTTTGGGGGGGGGATATGGGCCGGGTGCTGGCTGGTGGGACTAGATTGGGTTGGGATATCTAGTCGGCATGGGCGGGTTGAACCAAAGGATTTGTTGCCGTGTTGTATATCTCTACGACTCTATGTTAGAGGTAGTACAGGTACAGTTGGCTGAATGGCCTCATTTTACACTGTGATAAGTGTGAGATTCACATCTCCGGGCAGTCTAGAAAATAATCCCGCTGTGATTGTACTGAAGTGAACACTGGTGTATTTCGAAAACCTATCATTGCCTCTGAATCAGGCGATGTCTTTAGTGGAAGAATTTGCATTTGCAACACAATGGAACCGCAATTAATGCCACAGTTGATTGAAGATCAGGTTGACTTACTGTGTTCAATCCTGAGCAGTATGAGAACTGGATTAAAACATGATTTGGAGATGCCGGTGTTGGACTGGGGTGGACAAAGTTAAAACTCATACAACACCAGGTTATAGTCCAACAGGTTTATTTGGAAGCACTAGCTTTCGGAGGGACGCTCCTTCATCAGGTAGGATTAAAATAGTTAAATTATAACTAGTTGCATAAACAAGGCTTGTAACCCCTTGGTGATCCCTTCTCGGGCAATTTGAGGTATTTAACTTGTTTAAAGAGTATATTGAGAGGAACGATTTTTCTCCCATGACAGTATCCAGAAGAGATTTAAAAATTTGCATGAGGTCTTTCAGGAAGCTGTTTTTACACACAGCGGAGTGTGTTTACTTCAGTAACAGATTCATCCCTTCCAGTATTCCCTTGCTGCTGCCTGTTATATTTACAGTTCCATTTTCTAGCTGGACAATTGCAGCCCCAAATGAAATTAAACCTGCTCTGCTGATATTATAGGCTTCCCTCAGTGAGATGTGGGGTGTGTCAGCCAAATGTCACATCATAATCACACTTACTTCTCCCGATGGATCCTGCCGTCTGTGTCCGGGTTTTGGTGGATCTGACATTCCCTTGAGTTGAAGGAGTTGAGGGAAACAGAAGCCATCCCCTTCGCCTCATCACTCGGCACCTGGAATGTCACGGGAAAAGCCTGAGCATCGTGACACACAGAGAGAGATAGAGAGAAGCAGGAAGGTGTACAAAGTTAAAACTCACACAACACCAGGTTATAGTCCAACAGGTTTATTTGGAAGGACTAGCTTTCCGAGCGCGGCTCCTTCATCAGGTAACTGTGGAGCAGGATGGTAAGACACAGAACTTACAGCAAAAGATCACAGTGTCATGCAACTGAAAGGATAAATAGAAGCAGGAAGGAGCAGTGGAAAATAACACTGAGGATGATGTAGAAAACCCCAGGCCACTCTGGAGAGAGAGCCAGATAGAGGCCAGAGTGGCCGGGCTCACTGCCAATGGCCACCATCCTGTCGGTCTCAGAGAGAAACTGGAGATGACGAGTGGAGACCACATGGCAAAAGGAAAGCACAGCTTTAATAAAACCGGTTTGTTTTGGTTTGACCTTTGAGCATGATGGGAAACTCCAGGGCAACCAATGAGAATCATGGGACTTATCCAAACTTACAATTGTTTGTCTTCCTCACTCTAAGAATCTGTACAGCATGGAAGCAGGCCATTCGGCCCATCAGGAATATGGCAACCCTCCAGAGAGCATCCCACCCCCTTACCCTACCCCTGCGTTTCCCAAAGCTAACCCACCTAGCCGCACATCCCTGGACACTATGAGTAATTTAGCACGGCCAGTCCACCCTAACCTGCACACCTTTGGATTGTGGGAGGGACCCAGAGGAAACCCACACCAACACGGGACAATGTGCAAATTCCACAAATGGCCTGAGGCTGGAATCAAACCTGGATCCCTGGTGTTTTGAGGCACCAGTGTGAACACTGAGCCACCATTCTGCACTGTAACCTCTCTCAGCCAGTCAAGGTAGCCAGTGCCCTGTTAAAGCTCTACCTACCTGCAGCCCCATTACAGCCAGTCTGATCTCCACACTCTGTCTGAACGTGTACATTTCAAAGAGCTGTTCACCTTTCAGTTCCCCAGTCCCTGCCTGCTGGGCACAGTCCGGACGGTGTATTGGAGGTATGGAGACCACACTGCCCTGATATAGCACAAACCTGCCTTACCTCTCTTCATGCAGCAGAACACAAGAAATGGAGCAGGAGTAGACCCTTCAGCCCATCGAACCTGCTGTGCAGCCATTCAACACAACCATGCTTGATGTTAGGTTTCAGCTCCCCCTTACCGTCCTCACCCCTTATCGTTTGACAGAGGGATTTTAAAGCCTTTCTATTAGTGACTGTCACTTATGTTTGGTTCCTCCTATAGTGATTGTAATAAGGTCAGCCAGGTGGATGTCATAGAATAGGAGTTCCCTGATTGGGGCTGTTAACCTGGTCCAATCAGGGAGCTCTGGCCCAACAAGTCCACACTGACCCGCCGAAGCGCAACCCACCCATACCCCTACATTTACCCCTTCTTACTTAACTTGATGTAAACAGGAGGGTCAGAGATTCAATTCACTCTGAGGGAGCTGGATCAGTGTCAAGGACTCTCCGTGTGTAAATGAAGGGGGAATGTGGTCTCAGCATACCAGCCTATGGAGAGCTATTTCACCCCCGACATGTTACCTAAATTTTCCCTTATATCTTTGAGTCTTGAAAAGAGAAGTTGTTTAAAAGAAATTAAAGGAAACTGGAACTGGTGAAGATTGGGAGTTGTATAAAACACAGAATCCCTACAGTGTGGAAACAGGCCATTCGGCCCATCGAGTCCACAGTATTACTGAGTAAATTTTGAAATTGCATCACGGAAGCCAATAGTGGGGCAGATGATCAGGAATTTAGTCAAAGAGATCAAAATGTCTTAAACCATAAGCCATAGGAGCAGAATTAGACCATTCGGTCCATCTGCTCTGCCATTCACTCATTGTTGATGTTTCTCAGCTGCTTTCTCCCCTTAACCTTTGATCCCCCTACTAATCAAGAACTTATCTATCTCTGTCTTACATCCACTCAGTGACTAGGCCTCCACAGCCCCCTGCAGCATTGAGTTCCACACATTCCCCACCCTCTGGCTGAACAAATTCCCTCCTCATCTCAGTTCGAGAGGGTCGTGCCTTCACTCTGAGGTTGTGCACTCGGGTCCTAGTCTCTCCCACTGATAGAAACATCTCATCCACGTCCACTCTATCCAGGCCTCTCATATTCTGCATGTTTCAGTCAGATTCCCCTCTCATCTTTCTAAACTCCAGCAAGCACAAGCCCAGAGTTCTCAACCGCTCCTCAATGATAAACCCTTCATCCCCAGGAGCATTCTCATAAACGTCCTGTGGATCTCCTCCAAGGCCAGTTCATCCTTCCTTAGATACAGGGCCCACACCTGCTCACAATATTCCGAATGTGGTCTGACCGGAATGTGAGTCTTATCGGAGGAGGCAGAAGTCAAAGGTCAGACTTCGGTTTAGAAGGAGCAAGCTCTGATTGGAGAATCAACCTGACTCTTTGAAGAAATACCTAGATCAATGATTCAAGACACAAGCGCTCTGAATTTTCAAAGACATTTAATATAGTTATCCCACAGAGGCTTCTAAACTTTTTAAAACATTATTGACAAATGAGAAATTTGAATTGAAAACTTTTTTGATAAACAAATGGGCGACACGGTGGCTCAGTGGTTAGCACTGCTGCCTCACAGTGCCGGGGACCGAGGTTCGATTGCCCCCTTGGGCGACTGTCTGTGTGGAGTTTGTACATTCTCCCCGTGTCTGTGTGGGTTTGCTCCAGTTTCCTTCCACAGTCCAAAAATGTGCAGGTTAGATGAATTGGCCATGCTAAATTGCCTGTAGTGTGAGGTGAAGGGGTAAATGTAGGGGAATAGGTCTGGGTGGGTTGCTGTTCGGAGGGTCGGGTTGGACTGAAGGGCCTGTTTCCACGCTGTAGGGAATCTAATCTAAAAAAAAAGGTTGATGATGAGAATCCTTTGTGTTTTTGCAGAACAGATCCTGCCGACCTTGAGGGAAACTAGTGACAAAGATCTAGCGATCTTTGTGAGATGGGGATTGCCTTTCCTGATTTAACATCATATCAAGAGGATCACCAGCACAATGATGTAAGCAAACAATCCTATTGGAGTATTCCCACAGACAGCAAAACTGGGGATGTTAAAAGCACTAAATCCCTTCACTTTTAATTTCAATGTTCAGATTGTGAAATAAATCATTTGTATTAGATGATGATAGAAGCTCAAACAAAGACAAATAAACTGTTAAAAACAATTGTCCAGGGACCGTTCTTCAGAAATGTTCTGGGGAAGTCACTGGATTTGAAACGCTAACTCTGTTCCTCTCTCCACAGATGCTGCCAGACCTGCTGAATTTCACCAGCAATTTCCATTTTTGTTTCAAATCTTCACGTCTTTTGAAAAATCTATGGAACGTTTTACCCTAATGGATAAATTCTACAAACGTAATCTTTTCAGGGCCAGAGAGACTGTTTAGAAGTCATTTGGAATTTAGGAAGTCATTAAAAACTGAGTTACACCTGGATAAGGTGAAACTTTCTCAAGGATTTTACAGGGGGTTACACCATAAGAATGGAAATTCTCATCAGATTGAAGATTTTCCACTCGTTATGGTCTGATGGGGTTAGGTGGGACATGGAGGATCATTAACATTGATTCTCGGATTGCTGTGTTACTCTTAGCTGAACTCATGTGGCCAACATTAACTGCAAAGATTCAGGGTTAACTATGTTCTCTTTTCCCAGCAAAACGTAATCCTTTCTCCTTCACTGATACCATACCCAGAAGGTACATGCAGCCGATCACTCCTGCCAAATAAGAATCAAAATCTGTTTGCTAAAATTGAATTAGAATGGAGGTTTTATTGCCACATGTACTCAGAATGTGGAGTGCAGGGAAATGTGTACAATATCACCATTCCCAGCACCAACTTCGATACACAAAATCTTCAGTAGAAAAATAAAGAAATAAGGCTACAAGCCCAAATATTACAGTGCGGTTTAGAAACTAAATAGAAAAGTAAAGAAGTTAAAAGTTCCAGAGTCTTTCTTAGCCATCCTGGGCTTACATTCCCTAGGAGGGCCTGATCTCCTCTGCCTTGACCCATTCCCAGCAGACCATGGACTGCCTGCTTTCGCCACCTCCGCAAATCCCGGGGCCCTCCCCCGCCGCAGTGTTACACTCGCTCTTCCCCCTTCGGGTTCAATCCCCGACCATTCCAGACCCCACTCTGGGCCCCGAGCTGTTGCCACACTCCAGACCTGGCAATGCCCATCACCACAGTCACCTCCGTGACCCAGCTCCATCCAGAAGCTCAATAAGTGAGAACGGGCCGATCTGCTATAACACGGCAGCTGAGTTCCTCTAGGAGAAAGTGAGGTCTGCAGATGCTGGAGATCAAAGTTGAAACTTTATTGCTGGAACAGCACAGCAGGTCAGGCAGCATCCAGGGAACAGGAGATTCGATGTTTTGGGCACAGGCCCTTCTTCAGGCTCTCATTCCTGAAGAAGGGCCTGTGCCCGAAACGTCGAATCTCCTGTTCCCTGGATGCTGCCTGACCTGCTGTGCTGTTCCAGCAATAAAGTTTCAACAGCTGAGTTCCTCTGCAATGCCATGCTGCGGACAGTCGCTCAATGGAAAACCGCGAGAGAAAATTCTGCTGTAGATGCTCACTAATCGAAAATCGCTATAACTGTTCACGTGAAAGTTTACGTTATCCAAACACCATCCACAATTCATCAATCACGTTATAGCCAATTTGCGCTGACGAAACGCGCGATATAGCAGAACAATCGGTTTACAAGTGGTAAGGTGCACTGCCAAGTTGTGTTTTCCTGCTGAATTCTAAGCACCTGATTAATGTTTGCTTCCCGCTCAGTAACATTACACAAACAGGTCACTGACCTGCCGAGAGTGCTAATGGCCTGTTTGTCGTCATGTTCCTATAACAAACTATCTCATTCGGATCATGTTTGCCAAAACCTTATACATCACAAAGAAAACAAGTACCGTAACTACGCTGTCATGTTAAAACTGCAGAACAATGACCCTCGTGGGTGCAGAGAGTAAAGGCTTTAGCACGTTGAATGGTCAATGAAGCAGTTGAAGAAAAGAATGATCCATTTGATTTGAAGGGACAGGAAGGCAGTATACTTCCTGTTGGGTCCGCTCAAATATTGTTTCTGCTGCCTCTTTCCATATCGTTCTTCTCTCCCATGTCTGTCTCGGTGCCCCCATCCTCCCCAGTCTGGTCATCAGCCCATGAAGCAACATTAATGCTCTTCGTGCCTGGCAAAACCTACCATTGTTTGCGGGAGACTATGGTGGATTCACTGCCAGGCCCAATTCTGGCCCCAACTGAGTGTCCTTGGTGCACAGATCCCAACAGGGATCCCAGATTCTCAGTTACAGGAACTGAAGAAATCTCAAACACACACCTGCAACATTTTGTTTGTTCACTTGTTGGCCGGGCCCAGCATTTATTGCCCCGTCCCCAGTTGCCCCCCTTGTGAAGGTGGGGAGCTGCCTTCTTGAACCGCTGCAGCCCATGTGCTGTGGGTTGACCCACAATGCCCTTAGGGAGGGAATTGCAGGATTTTGCCCCAGCGTCAGTGAAGGAACAGCGATATATTTCCAAGTCAGGATGGGGAGTAGTTTGGAGGGGAACTTGCAGGGAGTGGTGTTCCATTGCTCTTGTCCTTCTGAATGGAAGTGGTCGTGGGTTTGGAAGGTACTGTCTAAGTATCTTTGATGACGTTCTGCTGTCCACCCTGTAGATAGTAGCAGCAGTGTGTACTGAGCAC
Organism: Chiloscyllium plagiosum; assembly: GCF_004010195.1. Taxonomy (NCBI): domain Eukaryota; kingdom Metazoa; phylum Chordata; class Chondrichthyes; order Orectolobiformes; family Hemiscylliidae; genus Chiloscyllium; species Chiloscyllium plagiosum. The sequence continues at coordinate 47,363,437 of NC_057733.1, read as the reverse complement.
CAGTAGTGGAGGGAGTGGGTGTTTGTGGATGCAGTGCCAATCAAGTGGGGGCTGCTTTATCCTGGATGGTGTCAAGCTTCTTGAGTGTTGTTGGAGCTGCACCCATCCAGGCAAGTGGGGAGTATTCCATCAGACTCCTGACTTGTGCCTTGTAGATGGTGGACAGGCTTTGGGGAGTCAGGAGGTGAGTTACTCACTGCAGGATTCCCAGCCTCTGGCTTGCTCTTATAATCACTCTATTTATATGGCGAATCCAATTGAATTTCCAATAAATGATTACCCCACTATCAGCATCCTAGGCGTTTTCAGTCATGGTAATGCTATTGAATGTCAAGGGCTGTTGGTTAGATTGTCTCTTATTGGAGATGATCATTGTTTTTGCCCAAGAAATCTCCCAATTTTCCTACTGTATGTTTCAAAGCTAAGATTGTTAAAGACAACTTATAGAGAGTCTTAGAGTCGCACAGCACATGGACAGACCTTTCGGCCTAAACTGGTCCATGCCGACCAAAATGTCCTTCCACGCTAACTCCATTTTCCCAACTTGTGATTATTTAATGACTAGGCACATCAGGACAGAGCTCTGAAATTTCATGAGCTACACATCCCTGCTATTTGCTGGGTCAACTCAATCACCCTTCAATAGAGCCAATAACAACAACAAGTTGCACGTGTATAGCAGCCATCACCTAGTTATATGTTCCAAGCTACTTCAGAGCAACATTTTCAAATAAAGTCAAACATCGGGAGATCTGGGGAAAACTGACCAAAAGCTTGGTTGAAGAGGAGTGTTCGACCAAAAGCTTGGTTGAAGAGGTGGAGAAAGCAGAGGTTTCCAGAGCTTAGAATGTAGTCAAGTGTAGGCATGGCAACCAACGGTGGAGAGCGCAAAGTGAGGAATGTGCAAAAGACTGGAATTGGGAAAGATTGGACCATGGAGAACATCAAAGGCTGGAGAACTGGAAGAGGTTGCAGAAATATGAAGGGTTAGCGGGTTGGAGGGGATTATAGAGATATGGAGGGTTGGGGAATCAGCACAGAGTTATAGAGATACGGAGGATTAAGGAGCTGAAGGTGGTTATAGATATATGGAGGATTGAGGGGTTGGAGAAGGTTTTAAAGATATGAAGGTCTGAGGAGTCTGGTGGGGCTTATAGAGATAGGGAGAGTTGAGGAGTCAGGAGGGGGTTATAGAAATATGGAGGGTTGAGGAGTTAGAGATGTGGAGGGTTGAGGAGTTGGAGGAAGTTATAGAGATAAGGAGGGTTGAGGAGTTATAGAGCCATTCAGTGCAAAAAAAGCCCTTTGGCCCATCGATGCTGTATCAAAATAATTACTAATAAAGGTGCTCTAATCCCAATTTTCTGTGCTTGCTCCATATTCTTGAATGTTATGATATTTCAAGTGCTCATCCAAATATGTTTTAGAGGTTAAAAGGTTTTCGGCCTCCATTACCTTCCTAGACAGAGCGTTATAGGTTCCCACCGCCCGCTGAGTGAAAGGTTTTTTTTCTCAAATCCCCTCTGAATCTCTGACTCCTCACCCAGGGGAACAGCTGCTCTCTCCATACCCCTCAATCTTATCTCCCTCAGTGTTCGCTGTTGTAAAGAAAACAACCCAAGCCTTATCTAGTCTCTCCTTATGGCTCAGTTCCTCCATCCCAGGCAACATCCTGGTGAACCTCCCCGTACCCTCTCTGGTACTCTGGCGTCAGTCCGGCCGTGAGGTGACCAGAGCTGATGGTGGAAAATCGGAAATGTGAACAGAAATTGTAGGCAAAACATCGCAGGACCCTGCAGCATCTGCGAGAGAAAACAGAGTTAATGTCTCAAGTCCAGTAACCCCTGCCCCCTCTCCACATTCCCCCCCAACCCAACTCCCACTCACTCCAGAACCTCTCTTCTGAAGAAGGGACACTAGACCCGAAATGCCAACCCTGCTTCTCTCTTGCCACCAGACCTGCTGTGCCAACCCCTTGCCCTTGTGTTTCAGACCTCAGGTTTTTGTTGTATTTTATGGCGAATTTTGGAACAGGTCTGTCAGCATCTGTGGGGAGAGAGTAACTGAGTTAACGTTTCCACTTTGAATATGACTTTCTTCAGAATGGAAATGAATTGGAAAAAGGTGATTTGTTTTTCATATTTCTGAAAAAGGCAGAGGAGGGACAAAGGCAAGATGAAAAATAGTTTTTTTTATTGAAACCCTATTGTTCCTTTACCCCAGTTAACAACTCCCGGTTCATTTAACGTTAATGTTTCAGGTTCAGTGGCCTTTCTTCAGAATGGATGTGCTACATGGCATTTACCTGGAATCTTAAGCAGTGGTCTGGAGTTGAAAGGGTTACAGAGATAGGGAGTGTGAAGGGGTTGGAGGTGGTTTCAGAGATAGGATATATTGAGGGGTTGGAGGGAGTTATAGAGATTGGAAGTTTGGAGGAGTTGGAGGGGGTTGCAGAGATGGGGAGGGTTGAGGAGTTGGAGGGAGTGAGCTGTGGTCCAATGAAATCATAGTGTAACCGTTACACTACCGACTATCACATCATTCCCTATGCTTATATCCTGTTAGTCATTTGGATTATTAGTGACTGTAGGTTTTGAGTTAATTTGGATTATTTAAACAGTTATCTTGTTTATCCAAGCTTATCTACTGAAGCAACTTTGCTTTTCCATTCTGTTCCAATTCCCTTAATGATGTTGTTTGCAGTTAGTGTGTACCCTCCCATTAACTGACTGATTATGGAGACAACACCAGCACAGGCAGGCTGTGGCAGGGCCCACTCTGCACTGCTCTGGAGCTGTGTTTGAATAATCAACTCTGACAAGGCTTTTCCCGACACCTCAGCTCAATGCTTCGATTGCCAACAACTTGCATTAATATAGCACCTTTAACTTAGTCCCAAACACAGTTTGACACTGAGCCACACGAGTCTAGGTTTGAGTAGATGTCCTGGTCAAATGGACAGTTTGTTAAAGGTTCGTCCTTAATGGGGGGGGGGGGGGGGGGGGGAGTGACACAAGACATAAAGGGAAGTTTAGGAAGGGTACTTCAAAGTTTAGGAAATGACAACGTTACCCTGCATCAAAATCCTGGGCAGATAAACCAGGCTGATATTTCATGGTGGAGCTGAGGGAGTGCTCCTCTGTTTTAGGACTCAGTCTTTACAGGGAACGATAATCTCTGACTGTACTCCCAGGAGGATGTATAAGTTGGACCGAAGGGTCTGTTTCTGTGCTGTACATCTCTATGACTCTGAGATCTCTTGGGTAATATCTACTAAAAAGCAAAGGAGCTTTCCTACTCTCCTAGCCAACGCCAAAAAAACTGAGTATTTATCCCATTAATGTTTGTGACGGTATGCTGTGCATAACTGGCTCCATTCAAATAGAAATTAAAATGGAAAATGCAAGAGAAATCCAGCAGGTAGATAGGGTGGTTAAGAAGGTGTTTAGCATCCTTACCTTCATAGCTCAGAGTATAGGAGGTGGGATGTCATGTTGAGGTTGTACAGGATGTTGGTGAGGCCTGTTCTGGAGTACTGTGTGCAGTTCTGGTCACCCTGTTATAGGAACAATATCATTAAACTGGAGAGGGGTCAGAAGAGATCCACCAGGATGTTGCTGGGTATGGAAGGTTTGAGTTATAAAGAAAGGCTGGATACGCTGGGACTGTTTTCACTGGAGCGTCGGAGGTTGAGGGGTGACCTTATTGAGGTTTACAAAATCGTGAGGCATGGAGAGGGCAAATAGATAAGGTCTTTTCCATCTGTTAGGGCCATTTAAAGCTGGAGGGTATGATTTTAGGGTGAGAGGGAAAAAATTTAAAAGGGACCTGAGGGGCAGTTTTTTTTTTTACACAAAGGGTTTTACGTATGTGGAATGAACTGCCAGGGGAAGTGATAATTGCAAGTACAGTTATAACATTTAAAAGACATTTGACAGGTACGTACATAGGACAGGTTTAGAGGGACATGGGACTAACACAGGCAAGTGGGATTGGTTTAGTTTAGGAAACCTGGTTGGCATGGACTGGTTGGACCAAAGATATGGTGGGTTGAGGAGTTGGAGGGGGTTACAGAGATAGGGAGTGTGGGGGAGGTGGAGGGTGTTATAGAGATAGGGAGGATAGAGGAGTTGGAGGGAGTTAGAGATATGGAGGGTTTCCATGTGGCATCACTCCATGACTCTTTAACAGCAAAAGTGCGTATTGCTTTTGCTGCTGCTGTAGATAAGAGTGATAAATTAACCAACTGTGGCACCAGTTTAAAATCTAACTTCTCAAAAACTCTAAGAAGTTTAAACAGCTTCGCCTTCCATCTCTCTGTCTGTACCACTCCCTCTTCTCTGGCTAAAACTTATTACCGGAGTTGTGTGTTTGTTTGACACGTAGTTCTTTATTTTTTTCTTAAATTCCTATTTATATTTTTACATTTTTAATCTTTATAAACTCTATTCCACTCAAGGAAACCTTGTAGTTGGCGGTTTCTTTTACATCTAAAGAATTACACTTTAATTGATCTGTTAACTAATTAATCTGTTAACTAATTAATCATATTAATTTAATTCATGCTAAGAGGAAATTAAGTAATTGTTTTGACTAACCATGAGGGGGGGAATCAAAATAAAAGGTCAGCTGATTTCTCCCTCCTCATCAGATGCGATATATCAGTACAGTGACCCCCACAGATGCAGAATTCTCTTCAGGTTATTCAAGTTCTATGAGAACATCACCTTTCCACATAGAAGCAGCAATGTTTGTCATTTATTATGACAGGCTGAGTTTATCTTAAACGCTGATGTTCTTGCTAAATTAATGAGCCTTAGTGAAGGTTTGAAGGCCCATTCAGGGGCTGCTTACCAAGGTGAGAAATCACAAAGCACAGATTTTTTTTAGATTAGATTAGATTCCCTACAGTGTGGAAACAGGCCCTTCGGCCCAACAAGTCCACACCGACCCTCCGGAGGGTAACCCACCCAGACCCATTTCCCTCTGATTAATGCACCTAACACTATGGGCAATTTAGCATGGCAAATTCATCTGACCTGCACATCTTTGGACTGTGGGAGGAAATTGGAGCACACCCACGCAGACACAGGGAGAATGTGAAAACTCCACACAGACAGTTGCCTGAGGCTGGAATTGAACGTGGGACCCTGGTGCTGTGAGGCAGCAGTGCTAACCACTGAGCCACCATGATGGAGAAGAAAGGATCTCAATGTCTGTGGATGAAAGATGAAAGGACAAATGCAATAAGGCCAGAACTCCAGTGAATGAAGGTGATGTGGTTTAAACACCTGGCAGGTACACGGAGTTTCCAAACCCTAGAGTGAATCTGTCCTTGTTGAATCTAATCTCTATAATATGTTCACACAATGGTATTGTGTGATATGCAGACTTTCAGTGTAAACATGAATTACTTGTGACAAGAATTATCCTGGTAAGACCTTCAAATCAGTGATGCAAAACTACAATAACAATGGAGAAAGATGCCTTTACGTAGCACCTTCCACATCCACGGGCTGAACCAACTTGCTTTGTGGTGAATGAGCATTTTGGAAGATGCAAAACCAGAACTTGCTGGAGTAACTCAGCAGGTCAGGCAGTGTCTGTGGAGAGAGGAACAGAGTCAAGGTTTCAAGTCCATTGCCCCCTTCCTCACTGTGGGAGTCCAGATAATGTTATTATGTCAAAGGCGGAAATTCAAACAGAGACCGTTGCCCAGAGTTCCAGCGGCCCGGAATGGCAGCCTTGTCCCAGCTTCTGGGTATTCCATCGTTCCTTAATCAGCTTTCCCCAAGCCCAGGAGCTATTAACTGAACTGTGCTGAACTTTGCGAGAGTGAGGACTGCAGATTCGGGAGATCAGAGTGGTGCTGGAAAAGCACAGCAGGTCAGGCAGCATCCGAGGAGCAAGGGAAAAAAAAACCCGACGTTTTGCGCAAAGACCCTTCATCAGGGATCATGATGAAGGGCTTTTGCCCGAAACGTTGATTTTCCTGCATCTCGGATGCTGCCTGACCTGCTGTGCTTTTCCAGCACCACTCTGATCTTGATCCTGTGCTGAACTTTGTCTTAATTTTACTTTTTATTATTATGGTGTGACTGAGGTAGGCACAGTGATGTGGAGACTCACAAAACATTTCACTGTATTTTTCATGTAAAAGTACACTTGACAAGATATTTCTATTCTACTCTATTCTTTCCTAACAACATTCACAGACAGACGTACCATTATCAGCATCAAAGAGCTGAACCTTGTATTGAAGTCTGCAGTATTCAATCATGCATCATGTACATTTGTATAGCACCTTTCACAGCATTAAAATCACCTTACAGCCAATTAAATACTTTCTGAAATGCTATCTTGGAGGAAACACCTTATCCCTTGTCCAGTGCCATGAGGTAGTGACAGACAACTTATATTTAGGTGTTGTTTGAGGGAGTGGCATTGGTCAGAACAATCCTGGTCTTCTTCAGAAGATGAGTGGCAACAGGCTGTATGATGTCCCTCTGAGAAGGGCGCACAGGTTTAACACCTCACCCTGAGCCACCAGCATCTGTGACAGTGCAGCATTCCCTCTTCCCTGCACTGACACGTCACTGAAGGATTTGTACAGGACTCCAAGGAGTGGAACTTGAACCCACAACTCCCTGAGCCAGCAGACCACGGAGTCATCCAGATCAAGTCTGACTGACACTGGTGTCCCGTTAATAAGCAGCGGTGTCAACAAAAACAGGATAGTTTGTCCCATTGAAACTTGGTCCCAACTCTCACTGAACCTGAGACCATGTGCGTTAAGGTGAAGTCTCTGTCCTGAGGCTGTAGCAATGGAACAAGGGCACACCGGGAATTACTTGCTTTAAGTCAATCCTGACTCTTTATAAGTCTTTAAATACAGAGCAGGACTGGTGAGGACCTCCATTGTTCAGTCCTTCAAGCTCCCGTAGATCATTCACAAGTGGATTCCAGACCCCTGTCTAATTCAATGCGTGTGAAATGGTCAATGAGTGACATGCCCAGAATCACACACAAATACAAATTAACCAGCAGACACAAGAAAGCTCAATGGAGCCTGGACCAGAACGCTTGAAATCCATCCTCTTGTTAATTAATGATGAGTTTATGAATTTTGTAGAACAGATGGCCTCTTTGACCTGGTTTGTTCTGCCTTGTGTGAGTTTCTGCTGTTGATATAATTAGATCTTGGTGCACAGAGCACTATCCTAACTTGTACACAACCACTGCTTCTTGTGAAACAAGCCTCATGGATTCAGGCAACACTGTTACTGAATATTACCCATAATGCACACGAACCACTGTGTGATGTTCTTACCTGTTGGCAAGGGTTGGCAGACGATAACATTGTGAGTGAGACTTGCACCAGCCAAGAACTACCCCAAAACAGTTACATAACATAGGAGAGAGGCCAGCAGTTACACAACACTTTGTGCAACCTCAGGTATCCCAATGGGCTTTATAGCCAATACAGAAGAGTGGTAACTGATGTGCACAGCAAGGTCCCACAATCAAATTGAGGAATTGATATTAACCAGGTGGTGATTTTTTAAAAACTTTGTTCACGGGATGAGAGTGTCGCTTTCTAGGTCAACATTTGCTGCCCATTCCTAACTACCCAGAGGGCAGTTAACAGTCAACCACATTGCTGTCGGTCTGGAGTCACATGTAAGCCAGACCAGGTAAGGATGGCAGTTTCCTTCCCTAAAGGACATTAGTGAGCCAGTTGGGTGTTTCCCCCAACAATTGGCAATTTCAGGTTTGTTTTATTCAATTCAAACCTCCCCCATCTGCTGTGGTGGGATTCGAACCTGGGTCCCCAGAGTATTCCCTGGGTCTCTGGAGTGATAGAGCTGAAAATGTGTTGCTGGAAAAGCGCAGCAGGTCAGGCAGCATCCAGGGAACAGGAGAATTGACGTTTCGGGCATAAGCCGCTTATGCCTGAAACGTCGATTCTCCTGTTCCCTGGATGCTGCCTGACCTGCTGCGCTTTTCCAGCAACACATTTTCAGCTCTGATCTCCAGCATCTGCAGACCTCACTTTCTTCTCTGGAGTGATAGCCCAGTGATAACACCATTAGGCCATCACCACTCCATACCCTTCTTCAGAATAGTGCTATGCATTCATTTGTGTCTCTTGTAGTGATTGGAACAAGGTCAGCTGGGTGCACCTCAGAATATGAGTTCCCTGATTGGGGCTGTTAACCTGGTTCCCCTCCCTTGTAAAACTGCTGTCTTTCGTGTACAGCTGTCAATGTTTTTTGTAAATTGTTTTGTAACTTGTTTAATAAAATTATAAACAGGAGTGTCAGAGGTTCTGTTCACTCTGAGGGAGCAGGCTCTGAGGGAGCTGGATCAGTGTCAAGGACTCTCCGTGTGTAAAGGTGGACTTGGTGACAGGATACCGGCCTCTGGGAAGTTATTTCATCTATGAGAGGAAGTGGCCTTGATTTAACATTTCATCGGAGACAGGTGCACCAGACAGAGCAGCACTCCTTCAGTGCTGTACTGGAGCTTCAGCCTAGTGACCTGTACTTACACCTCTGGATTGAGGCTTGAATTCAGCACCTTCTGATGTAAAGGTGAGAATGTGACCCACTGTCACTCAGACTCAATAGGCAGAGAGGCGGGCTGATATATTCTGTCTGGCGAAAAGCACAGACGACTATTTGGATGAAGGGTCTTAGTACATGGGGCACACAAGCGATCGGAAACTTGACATGTTGCTGTACATCAGTTTTTAGCCTCTGTCAGTTTAAAGCTACAATATTTGGCAAAGTCACAAAGTAACATGAAAGTTCAATGTTCAAAACAAGAAAGCTAAATCATGAAGTGACCGGTTATTGCTATCTATTAGAAGACAGGTCAATGCCATCAAGAAAATAAAACAAATTCACCACTCTGCTCAAACAGAGGGAGTGAGAGAGTTGTGTTGTCCTAACGACTATACACAGTGAATGGGAGAACCTTAGGAATATTGGTATGCAGAGGGTTCTGGGTGTGCAGGTCCACAGATCACTGAAGGTGACAGCGCTGGCAGATATGGTTGTGAGAAAGGCCTATGGCATCCTTGCCTTCATTGGAAGGGCCATTGAGTATAAGGAGAAAGTGAGGTCTGCAGATGCTGGAGATCAGAGCTGAAAATGTGTTGCTGGAACAGCGCAGCAGGTCAGGCAGCATCCAGGGAACAGGAGAATCGACGTTTCGGGCATAAGCCCTTCTTCAGGACATTCTGGGGAACTTTAGCTATGAAGAAAGATTGTTTAGACTGCATTTGTTTTCACTGGAATTCAGGAGGCTGAGGGGCAACCTCATAGAAGTTTAAAAGATTGTGAATGGCATGGATAGAGTGGAAAGTATAAGGCTTTTTCCCCAGGGTAGAGGGGTCAGTTACTAGGAGATACCGGTTCAAGGTGCGAGGGGGGAAAAGTTTAAAAGTAGTATGTGAGGCAAGTTTTTCACACAAAGGGTGGTGAGTGCCTGGAACATGCTGCCAGAGGAGGTGGTGAAAGCAGATACAATAGCAGCATTCAAGAAACACCTGGACAAATACATGAATAGGAAGGGAATAGAGGGATATGGATCTTGTAAGTGAAGATGGTTTTAGTACGGAAGGACAAAATGTGTCAGTGCAGACTTGGAGGGCTGATGGGCCTGTTCTTATGCTGTATTGTTCTTTGTTCTTTAACTCCTGATACCCAGAGAGGGTTTTAGCAGATGTACCTTATTCGGTCTTTAACTGGGACGTGGTGCATCTGGGTTTGATGACTTGGCCACACACAGAATCTCTCTCTGCTGCTTCCTGCTCCACTCAGACCAAAGTAGGTTCAAAACAGACCAGGCCCAAAACAGACCAGGCCCTAAAGATGGGTCTTTTATACTTCCTGTTAAAGTTGGACAATACAGACAAATTGACTTCACATTAAAGGTTTTTTTGGCTCAATCTTAACCTCTGGCGTAACCCTGACTGTGACGTGATTCAGTCTGAAATATCAGGTCAAATAATGGGACTTTTTACAACACAGTCACTGGTGTAAAACTCTCTCTTGCTGTCTCTGCAGAAACTGCCTGATTGGTAGAGTATTTTCAGTCTTATCTGTTTATATTTTCAGCGATTCAGTCATGTCTACCAGATTCAGAGAAACCAGAAGTTTACAAGAATTGGAAATGTGGATTGGGAGCTGAGGGATGGAATGAGCCTTCAGGACTGTTTGCTGGTCAGTTAGGTGACAGCTAAATCCCCTTTGTGATTTAACTCCACTTCCCCTCTTTAGTGTCACACTCCTTTGTCTCACTTAAGGAAACTTGCTTCACTGCTCAGAGAGAAAAATCATTGTGCAGTGATTGATAAACCCAACACAGATAATCTCCCTGATATAACCTCAGAGGAAACTGTCAGATTGACCATAAGATCATAAGACATAGGAGCGGAAGTAAGGCCATTCGGCCCATCGAGTCCACTCCACCATTCAATCATGGCTGATAGGCATTTCAACTCCTCTTACCCGCATTCTCCCCGTAGCCCTGAATTCCTTGTGACATCAAGAATTTATCAATTTCTGCCTTGAAGACATTGAATAAAGACTAGGACACTGTCAAAGCACACAACAAGCAGAGCAATTGAAGCTACAGTCTTCCATTACCTGTTGCTCTTACTATATCTGTGGGTCGCTCTAATGTGCTCAGATTCTGATTTGAATGGATTAATGAAGACCCACAACCAATTAATCATAGAATCTCTCCAGTGGAGAGGCAGGCCATTCAGCCCATCTAGTCCACAACGACCCTCTGAAGAGCATCCCACCCAGACCCACAGCCCTATCCCTGTAACCCCACATTCCCCATGGCTAATCCACCTGGACACTATGAGCAATTTAGCACAGAAAATTCACCTGACCTGCACATCTTTGGACCATGGGAGGAAACCAGAGCACCTTGAAGGAAACCCACGCAGACACGGGGAAAGTGTGCAAACTGCACACAGTCAGTCATCCGAGGTCCTTGGCGCCGGGAGGCAGGAACGCTAACCACTGAGCTACCGTGCCGCCATTAACAATCAACTAGCTCCCGTGGCCAGGTTAAGTGGGAGTTGACAGTAAGAGGGAAACAATTCCAGTGGATCAATTATATAGATCCCGCGCTCTGTCCGTCCCTGCTAACAAGGGGGGTGGGGATAGGGGGTTGAAAATGGTTGCCAGGGTGTCACACAATTTCCACCAGCGAACCTTTGGTGGCTCTTAATGGTTGCTTCATCTTCGAGATGGCCACTCTGGTAGGTCCCATGACCTCCAGCCACCCCAGACTTGTACTCCTGTCCTTGGTCATCTCGCCTGCCAATTGGAAAGAGAATGGAGAAGAGTAGGGGCGTTCTTCCTAGTGTCCAGGCTGTTTCAGTAAACATGTTTAACAGTGGCATGGTGTCTCGGTGCACGTTCTCCCCGTGTCTGCATGAGTTTCCTGCAGGAGTCCAAAGATATGCAGGTTAGGTGAATTGACCATGCTAAATTGCCCATAGTGTTCATGGATGTGTAAGTTAGGTGTATTAGTCAGGGGAAATATAGGGGAATGGGTCTGGCAGGGTTACTCTTCAGAGGGTCGGTAGGCCAAAAGGCCTGTTTTCACACTGGAGGGATTCTATGAAAGTTGCTATAAACTAGGTGAAAGCACTAGGAGTAGACATCAATATTACATCGCTCTGGTATTACACCTGATAGGACATTACACTGATATTACATTAGTCAGAGGTCACATGACACCAGGTGATAGTCTAACAGGTTTATTTGAAATCAAAAGCTTTCGCAGCGCTGCTCCATCATCAGGTGAAGTGGCAATGAAGGAGCAGTGCTCCGAAAGATTTCAAATAAACCTGTTGGACTATCACTTGGTGTTGTATGACCTCTGACTTTGTCCATCCCAGTCCAACACCAGCCCCTCCACATCATGATATGACACTCGGCTGATATTACTTCAGTTTGACATGGCAATGATTTTTCACAATTACCTTGAGCAGACTGTTCTGTCAAGTGCCACAATGTTACCCGTCTGTCCACGTTAAACCTGCTAAAGATGAACAAAGACGTAATTTAATTCATACATCACTGCCCTCACAGGCCATAGACTGTAAATGCTTTCCCTGAAACCTGGGCTTTACCAAATGATAATCCCACTAAGATACTTTCCCAATCTCGATCATGTATCCGTGACAGAAGATGATTTTCCCGTTGGTTTCAGAGGTGGTGACCCTTTAGAGCCCAAGCCCTATTTGCTGACACCTTCTATTGAACTCCAGACTGGAGTCAGAGGTCTCATGACATCAGTTTGTGATTTCAAAACTTGTGATTTCAAACAAACCTATTGGACTATAACCTGGTGTCATGTGACCTCTGACTTCGTCCAACACGGTCACCTCTACATCCAAATTGTAGACACTAAAGTTCAATTGCTTTTTGGCTGTAGTCAGCAAATTGGATTAGAATTTCCCTTCGTCTTCCTGTGTAAAAGAAGGTTAACCAATAACAACTGCTGGACGGTCAGTTTGAAAGAAGCTGCAGAAGGACAGAATGTGTCGAGTTGAGAGGATTAAGCACCGTCTGCACCTTGTCCACATTCGCTTTTCCAAACTATAACCTGTTCAAACATTAACATGAAAATGTAACCGGTTATTGTTCTTGTTCTTCTGGGAACAGTGTGTAGTGTGGCTGCACCAACGTTCAGGTGCAAACCGGCCAGTCCGGTGAAATCTAGGCTGCTGTCTGGAGATAAGAATGTCTAAGAGGATGGTGACTGATCTAACATTCTTCACATCCTCTATACTGCCCTTTCTCCATAACCCTCGATTCCCCAACTGATCAAGAATTGATCTCCCTCTGTGCCCCCCACCCCCACCGTGCCTCCCCACACCTCTGTGGCAAGGAGTTCCAAAAACTCACGACCCTCTCCCAGAAGAAAAACTTCCTCATCTCAGACTTACATTGGCACTCGGGTTCGGAGGAAGGATGACCTGACCCGAAACATTAACTGATTTCTCTTCGCAGATGCTGCCAGACCTGCTGAGCTTTTCCAGCAGCTTCTGTTTTTGTCGTTGCTAAACTGGCACCCCCTTTATTCAATAAATCCACCCATCATCGGGACATAATGAGGCCGTCAAAGATAAAACAAAGTTCATCCCAGTCCTCTCTCCTATTGTAATGGTCACACAATACAACACAATCAGAATGGCTGACTCAGTCAGAATGAGTAATCTCCAGTGAGCTGTCTGGAACAGACCCAGGCATGAGGCCAGCTTAGCTTGAGGCTGGAAAGCTTGAACACACCAGATATGGAGGTTGGTCCTGATTGTACTGAATGTGAGGGGCTTAATGGCCTCCTCTGCTCCCTGTGGCTCAGAATGCTGCACGCTCGCCCTGAATTACACAAACCACATCTCAAAATGATTTGCGTTGCATCCTGTAATGTTGTTCTCTAAGAGTAAGACATTCAATTTCCTTTTTAAGAACACATTCATTGACACTTCAATCCATGTCAGATTTGAAATTAAAAAGGGAGGGGGGGGGGGGGGTTAGTCACTGTCTTCCTCAACACAAACAGTTGGGAACTTTCCACTTGACTCCTGTTAGTCCTGCAAGGACAGGCAAGTAGAAAACATGCAAACTCCACACAGGCAAAGATGGAATCGAACCCAGGCCCCCTGAGGCGATCATGCTAACCACTGAGCCACCGTGTCCCCCTAAACGACACTCTGTGCCTTCTCTTTATGTCTGCAGTCCTTGTTGGGTGACAGCCTGGCCCAGTCCCAGAGTATTCAGCTGCTGCTCATCCTGTAAGGGAGAGGAGCTCCCAGTTTGATGTATAAAGGGAAGTGCACCATTATCCAGCCTTCTTGGCTGTCTAAGTGTTGGCTTTTGCCAACTAGCAGCTGAACACACTGGGACTGGGCCAGACTGTCACGCAATAAAAACGGAAGGCAGAAAGAGATGGCACAGGGTGACCTTTAGGGGGACATGGTGGCTCAGCGGTTAGCGCTGCAGCCTCACAGCGCCAGGGGCCTGGGTTCAATTTCTCCCCATGTCTGCGTGGGCTTCCTCCAGGGGCTCCTGTTTCCTCAGTCCAAAAGGTGTGCAGGTTAGGGTGGATTAGCCATGGGAAACACAGGGTTACAGGGATAGGGCAGGGGGGTGGGTCTGGGTGGGATTATCAGACTCGAAGGGCTGAACGGCCTGCTTCCACACTGTAGGGATTGTACAACATTGAAGAGGTTTGATTTGAGGTAGATGTGAGAAAAATTGAGGGATTAAACATGGGACTTCACAATATCAGAATCTGAGTGTTATGGCACAGAGGAAGGATATTCGGCCCATCATATCTGCACTCCCGGCTCTCCAAATGATCACTTAGGGCTATTCTCCTGCCCTTAACCATACCCTTACACATTGAAAGAGAAACAATAATCATCTCATGCCCTCAGTTGAACCTACCAAATGAAGCCATTAACAAACCCTTACTGTGCATTCTATACAAGAATAAACAACTACTTGCTGTGAGAACTCTAAGTCTGGTTAATCCTTAATGAAACCTATATTTCTGTTTAATGCTTTGCTGTTTTGACCTTTGCACCAAACCAAGGATTGAACGGTTTATATATCCTACCCAAACACTCCGAGACCCTGCGACAGTTTCCCCAGTGCTTAGCAGTCACCCAACGTCTGCCCATCAGCCCATTGTACTACAGACAGGTCCAAATACAAACATTTATCGATGACATACCTACCATCAGACCAGCTCTTTATTGCTGATTTTTTTTTAAGATTTCATCATCTGCCCTGGTGAGATTTGAACCCACATCCTGGGACTTGAGCCTGGTGTTGTGAATTACCAGCTCAGGGACATTAGCACCACACCCTGTCAAAAATAACTAATCCAGAAGCTGTCAAAAATAAGCAAAATTCAAATTTCATTCTGGGCTCTTAAGTTTTCCTCGATATGGAAAGTGAAAGAGGGTGTCAGCCTCCATGGTTCAGCTTAGCTGTCTGTCTGTCTTCAAATTGCTCCAGAGGATCCTTTACACCTACCTGAGAGAGCCAACAGGGCCTTGATTTAATATCACAGCTAAAAAATCAGCCCCTCTGACAGTGCAACCCCCTTCAGTATAGTACATCGGCACGGAGTGGATTACCTGCTCTAACGGCCAGGCGTGGGATTTGAAACCACAGCCCGCTAAAGGTATAAATCACTGAGCTTTGGGCATCACTGGGCTATTGGGTCGTAGTCAGCAGAACGAGAGCTTCTCTTTATCTGCCTCAGGGCCTAGATATGAAGGCCGTAGGACTCTTGTAGTGAAGTGGTAGCATCATAACCTCTGAGCCTGGAGGCCTGAGTTCAAGTCCCATTTGCTCAGTAGGTACACAGCCCTGTCCCTCACACAACTGGCCTTTCCTGTATTAATTCCACCTACACCCCCTGCTGCTTCGGAAAACAGCCAGCATCACCAGAGACCCCTCCCACCTCTCCCATTGGGCAGAGGATACAAAAGTTTGAAAACACATACCAATAGATTTTCACCAGCTTCCTCCCCACTGATATCAGAGTTATGAATGGAACTCTCATATTAGAATTGACCTCTCTCTGCACTTTCTCGGTCTCTGTAACACTATATTCTGCATTCTGTTCTATTTCTCAGATGTATTTATGTAAGATATGATTTGTCTGGTTAACACAGAAAACAATACTGTTCACTGTATCTTGGTACATGTGACAAGAATAAATCAAATCAAATTAAATACTAACATCTCTGAACACTTGATTAGGGAAATATCTCCAGAGGTGAAGAGGATTGTGAAAAATATATTATGCAGATATAATTACAGTCAGGAGAGGATAGAAATAAATATTTACTCATACTCACATTTAGTTCCAGATCAGTATGCTCCAATCCCTCTCCAATTATCACCCTTAAATCAGTCCCCTCCAATCAGCACTCTCCAATCAGTTCCCTCCAATCAGCACCCTTCAATCACTACTCCCCAATCAGCACGTTCCAATCAGCATCCTCCAATCGGTAGCCTCCAACCAGCATGATCCCATCATGCTCCAATCACTACTCTATGATCAGTGCCCTCCAGTCAGCGCCCTCCAATCTAGTAGGCCATTTGTGTAAGAACAAAACCACTCACATTAATAGAGCCCATTTAACAACATGAACTGTCCTAATGTATTTGTACAATGTGTTTCCTGACATAAAGAATTTGCAATTCACCAGGTGGTTCCTCTGCTTCCCCCTTGTCTTACAGTCAAGTTTAACATGAAACTAGTTGGAAGATTAACCTTTACTATTCCAACTGTTACCTTACATAGCTCTATCAAGACATAGTAATCCACTGAGAACCACAGTTCTATGGACAGCTTGTCTCCTGCTTGATATTTGTTTCACATTTAAACATATACAGGGTAGACGTTTGTCTTTGCTTAAACCTTAGGTTCTCGTGTGTTTATTAAGTATTGCTGATACTCAACAATAAGTTGCTTAACAAAAACAGAAAGTACTGGAGAAACTCAACAGGTCTGGCAATATCTGTGGAGAGAAAAAAAGAATTAAGGTTTTGGGTCTGTTTCCATGCTGTACGTCTGTAATACTCGATGAGGTCAGAAGTAGGATGTTTGCCGATGATTGCACAATGTTCAACACCATTTGCGGCTCCTCAGATACTGAAGCAGTCCGTGTTCAAATGTAACAAAATCTGGACGATATCCAGGCTTGGGCTGACAAGTAATATTCGTATCACACAAATGTCAGGCAACAACAGAGAATCTAACTGTTGTCACTTGACATTCAATGGCATTGCCATTGCTGAATCCCCTACTATCAACGTCCTGGGGATTATCATTGACCAGAAACTCAGCTGCACTCACCACATAAAACACAGTGCCTCCAAGAGCAGGTCAGAGGCTAGGAATACTGCAGCGAGTAACTCACCTCCTGACTCCCAAAAGCCTATCCACCATCTGCAAGGCACAAGTCAGGAGTGTGGTGGAATACTCCCCACTTGCCCTGGATGGGTGCAGCTCTAACAACACTCAAGAAGCTTGACACCATCCAGGACAAAGCAGCCCCCCCTTGATTGGCACCACAACCACAAATATCCACTCCCTACCATGTCAAGATCCCTCAGGATTTAAAATGTTGATAACGGTGAAATATCACAGTGTTGGGGGAAACTAGTTGGAATCCACTGGTGAATTGTGTCTGTCAATCCCATGTACTTCAGGCACAGTTTGGCAACAGTGTGCGAAAGAGTTACAGTGATAGATGAGGAATTGAAGGTTGAATTAAATTTGTGGGATGTTGTTAAATTTTTATTGCATTTGATCTCTCCAAGCATGCCATAATGATGAGGATGAGCCTTCAACCAGCAGGTGTAAACAGGAGATGAATGACATATCATGACCTACATGTCATATTTGTTAGAGGAAATATAAACATATAATTTGTTCATTTTCCCTATTATGTACGCACTGTAACTGAAGTAGCTATTGACAGTGATAGATTAGCACAATCAGTTTTCAATCACTAACCTGCATCAAATTGACGAAATCCTGTCCTTTAGAGTGTAGCGATTACGGTATAGAAAGTTGCTTGCTCTAAACGTGATTTCTGTGACTGGGTTCCAGATGTTCAGGCTTCAGGCTGAGTTGGTTGCAATCTCCCCACGCACCAGGGTCAGCCATTGGATTGCTCGGAAAATGGTACCGTAAATGTATGTGTGAGACTATATCCCAGCAAACACCTTCTTAACCAGCTAGAGAGATCCCAGCAAGACCCTGCTCAGTCCGTCTGTCAGAGACTTTGGCACCAGACATGACTGTATTAGAACAGTGCAGAACCAGGCCATTCGGTCCCTTGTGCCTGCTCCAGCTCTTCAGATGAGCATGATGACCTAGTGCCCTTTCCTCAAACCCTCCCACATTGTTTTATCCCAACTACCATCTTGACTGACCCTGGCTGCAGCCCATTTCCAGGCAGTCCATTCGCAGAGTCTAACTCCTGGGTTCTGTGAAAAATGGTTTCCTTTACATTGTCCCTGCTTCAATTGTACATCACTTTTAACTCTCATTCTGGTTCCTTCTATGAGCAGGAACAGCTTCTCTCTGCCAGCCTACTCAGGGCTTTGAAAACCTCGCACAAATCTCAAACCTCGCTAAAGCCTTCTTCAACCTGTAGGCTTTAGCTGGACAGAAATCTCCCAACTAGCAAACGCCACCTTCACGTCCAAAGGAACCTCCCTTCCCCCACCCCTTCATCTCACCCAAATAACCTCCCTTCCCCCACCCCTCCATCTGACCTGAACAATCTCCCTGGTCCCCTCACATTCATGCGATCCCAGTCAAACTGAACCCCTCTCACTCACTCGGTCACTGTAACCCTGATTCCCTCACACTCACTCCATCACCCAATCACCGTCACCGTGACCCACTCACACTCACTCCATCAACGTCTCCCTGACTCCCTCACACTCGCTCAATCACCGTCACCGTGACCCTCTCACACTCACTCCATCACCGTCATCTTGACCCC
>NC_057733.1:47281295-47344217 GCF_004010195.1 Chiloscyllium plagiosum | reverse complement strand
GGGTTTGGGTGGGGAGGTTGGGTGGGGGGGTTGGGTGGGTACATCTGGTCCATCAAGTCCATGCCATATTAGTGAGCACCTCACAATTATGGCCACTTGGTCTATGGGGATTTTAAAATCACATTTCACAGCCACTGGACATTCCAAAACGCTTAGGCAAAAGTGAGGACTGCAGATGCTGGAATCAGAGTCGAGATTAGAGTGGTGCTGGAAAAGCACAGCAGGTCAGGCAACATCTGAGGAGCAGGAAAATTGCCGTTTCAGGCAAAAGCCCTTCATCAGGACTCCATTCCAAAATGCTTCACACTCAATGAAATATGTTTTGGAATATGGTTGATTTTACATGGTACCAAACACAGCATCTGAATTTGGACACAGCAAGACCCAAAAATCAAATTTGTCCCTCAGATGATTCCATCTACTTGGTGTGGGATGGGGGTGGGGGGCAGGTGGGGAAAGGTGGTGGAGCTAGAATGTGACGTTTTACCTGGAAGGTGGAACTGTGACAGGGCCAAGCCTGAGTGCCAGACTCGAGGGTCAGCTTAGTTTATCTGTGTCAGTGCATCCAGAATCTGGTTTCCAGCATCTGCAGTCATTGTTTTTATCTGTGTCAGTGTCAGTCTCCTACAGTGGGACTTCAAGGACCTAATCTCTCCCAGTGTAGGAGAATGAGTGCCATACTCCAGTGAGACAGCAGCACGTTACTGTGCTCGGGGAGATGGGACTGCAGACCCACTGACACAGGCTGCAGTCATCGCTCACTTTGGAACCAACGTCCAATCTACCAGCGCCCCTGAATTCGTTCAACCTACCGTCACTGTCATCATGCCGACTGGAAGGGAATACACTGCGTGTAGTTTAAAAAGTGCAACAAACCAAAGCCTTAGAGGTAAGTGCAAATTTAATCAAACACCTGTTCAACTTAGTCATAGAGATGTACAGCACAGAAAGAGACCCTTCAGTCATACTCATCCATGCCGACCAGATATCCCAACCCAATCTAGTCCCACCTGCCAGCACCCGGTCCATATCCCCCAAACCCTTCCTATTCATATTCCCATCCAGGTGCCTTTTAAATGTTGCAATTATACCAGCCTCCACCACTCCCTCACTCCATACATGTACCACCCTCTGTGTGAAAATGTTGCCCCATACATCCCTTTTATATCTTTCCCCTCACACCCTAAACCTGTGCCGTCTAGTTCTGGACTCCCCGACCCCAGGGAAAAGAGCTTGTCCTATCCATTGCCCCTCATGATTTTATAAACCTCTATAAGGTCACCCCTCAGCCTCCGACACTCCAGGGAAAACAGCTCCAGCCTATTCAGTCTCTCCCTACAGCTCAAATCCTCCAACCCTGGCAACATCTTTGCAAATTTTATCTGCACCCTTTTATGTTTCAGAACAGTTTTCCGATAGGAGAGAGACCAGAACAGAATGAAGAATCCCAATAGTGGTGTAACCAATGTCCTGTACAGCCGCAACATGACCTTGCATTTCCTATACTCAATGCACTGACCAATAAATGTAGGTGTACGAAATGCCTTCTTCGCTACCCTGCCTACCTACTTTCAAGAAACTATGAACATGCACCCCAAGGTCCCTTTGTTCAGCAACACTCCCCAGGACCCTACCATTAAGTCCTGCCCTGATTTGCCTTTCCAAAATGCAATTGTTTAGAAGTTGTTCATTGTGCAGTTATTTTGTCCTTTGCCCTGTGTGAGTGTTGATTGTTTACTGCAACATGTTCTGAATGCAATAATTAAGATTGGGTACAGCGTGTTTCATAGGCTCGCTGTTAAGTGGATTGCTGGGATCTATGCTGACAGATTTCCAATTGCTGTGTTTGATCTCACTGCTCAAATGCTTTGGAGTGAATGCAATTTGCAGTTAACGACCCCTGAGGCAAATTGTCAAGGAAAGAGCATTGACACTCACACCAAACCAGCAGCGACAGAAACAAAACACAGCCTTGAAATTTTTCTCAACAAGACGGAGTCGCAGGCAGATAGGATAGTAAAGAAGGCATTTGGTATGCTTTCCTTTATTGGTCAGAGTATTGAGTACAGGAGTTGGAAGGTCATGTTGCAGCTGTACAGGACATTGGTTAGGCCACTGTTGGAATATTGCGTGCAATTCTGGTCTCCTTCCTATCGGAAAGATGTTGTGAAACTTGAAAGAGTTCAGAAAAGACTTACAAGGATGTTGCCAGGGCTGGAGGATTTGAGCTATAGGGAGAGGCTGAACAGGCTGGAGCTGTTTTCCTTGGAGCGTCGAAGGCTGAGAGGTGACCTTGTAGAGGTTTACAAAATTATAAGGGGCATAGATAGGGTAAATAGACAAAGTCTTTTCCCTGGGGTCAGGGAGTCCAGAACTAGAGGGTATAGGTTTAGAGTGAGAAGGGAAAGATATAAAAGAGACCTAAGGGGCAACTTTTTCACACAGAAGATGGTACGTGTATGGAATGAGCTGCCAGAGGAAGTGGTGGAGGGTGGTACAATTGCAACATTTAAGAGGCTTTTGGATGGGTATATGAATAGGAAGGGTTTGGAGGGATATGGGCCGGGTGCTGGCAGGTGGGACTAGATTGGGTTGGGATATCTGGTCGGCATGGACAGGTTAGACCGAAGGGTCTTTTTCCTTGCTGTACATCTCTATGACTCTATGACATCATGGCTAAATCTCATTTGATAGATATCTCTCGCTCGCGCACACACACACATCTCCAAGTTAAAAGATTTTGATATCAAGTTCCACTCCAACGTTTTAAGCGCGGGAATCTTCGGGAACAATTCACTGCCCTCAGCACTGCACTGCTGCACTGTCCTATAGACTGACTTACACATGAGGTAAAAATAATGACTGCAGATGCTGGAAACCAGATTCTGAATTAGAGTGGTGCTGGAAAAGCACAGCAGTTCAGACTGCCATCCAAGGAGCAGGAAAATCGACGTTTCGGGCAAAAGTCCTTCATCAGGAATACAGGTAGCGAGTCTGTTTCAGGACATGGTTGAAGAGCTGCAGGGCAGAGGAAGTCGACTTACACAAGAGTCCACAAAGGGGAGCAATTTCTCCAATACAGATCTTCAAAGAAGAGAAGGGGAAAGTTGAGGAGTCCTGATAGGGTTACATAAGATCGTGAGGGGCATAGAGAGGAAAGTAGTTTTTCCATTAGCAGAGGAACCACTATGAGCAGGGATGGATTCAAGGTAAGATGTAAAAGGCTACTTACAGAGTTGAGGAGGTTGTCAAAGTTACAAATCACACAACACCAG
The DNA here is from genome assembly GCF_004010195.1 of Chiloscyllium plagiosum. NCBI lineage: Eukaryota > Metazoa > Chordata > Chondrichthyes > Orectolobiformes > Hemiscylliidae > Chiloscyllium > Chiloscyllium plagiosum. The sequence continues at coordinate 47,340,942 of NC_057733.1, read as the reverse complement.
GTTATAGTCCAACAGGTTTATTTGGAAGCTTTCGAGCGCTGCTTCTTCCTCACGTAGCTGTGGAGCAGGACCATAAGACACGGACTTTATAGAAAAAGACCACAGTGTCATGCAGCTGAAATGATATATTGAACAAATTTAGATTATTAAGTCTTTCATCTTTTAGCAGAAAACCCTTTCTTAATGATGAAAAACTTAACAATCTAGGTTTGTTCAATGTACCATTTCAGTTGTATGACACTGTGATCTTTTGCTATAAAATGTCCTCTTAAATGTTGCAATTGTACCAGCCTCCACCACTTCCTCTGGCAGCTCATTCCATACACGTACCATCCTCTGTGTGAAAAAGTTGCCCCTTAGGTCTCTTTTATATCTTGCCCCTCTTACCCTAAACCTATACCCTCTAGTTCTGGATTCTCTGACCATAGGGAAAAGACTTTGTCTATTTACCCTATCCACGCCCCTCATAATTTTGTCCTCCCCAGTCCAACACTGGCTCCTCCACATCAGAGTTAATTAGAATCCTTACTGTGCGGAAACAGACCCTTTGGTCCAACAAGTCCCACACCGACTCTCCAAAGAGTAACCCACTCAAACCCATTCCCCCTACTCTATATTTACCCCTAACCTACAAATCCCTGAACAATTTAGCATGGTCAATTCACCCTGACCTGCACATCTTCGGACTGTGGCAGGAAACCGGAGCACTGGAGAAAACCCATGCAGACACGGGGAGAATGTGCAAACTCCACACAGTCACCTGAGGCTGGAATCGAGCCCAAGTCGTTGGTGCTGTGAGGCAGCAGTGCTAACCTCTGAGCTACCGTACCACCCTAAGGGAAGGGAGTTGAGGAGAGTGTCCTTTCACTCAGTTGGAGTCTGAAACTCACTGTGGTTGAGTCAGAAACTCTCATAACATTTAAGCAGTATTTAGACTTACAATTTGCAAAAGGAGCAAAGCTGATGTGAGGAAAAAGAATGTTTACACAGTAGTTCGGGAATGGAAAGCACTGCCTAGAAAGGTTCAGATTTAATTGAAAGGGGCATTCGCTAATTATTTGGATAGAAAAAGTGTGTAAGGGAATGGGCAAAAAGGCAAGCAATTGGAACACAGTCGCTGGAAGGGCTGGTTCAGGGACAATGAGCCAAGTAGCCTCCTTTTATGCTGTAACAATTCTGGGATATTGCCATTCCATAGCCTCCAGGAATGTGGTACAAAAGCGGGAAAGTGAGATTGGTTTTGTCAGATCTTTGTTGACCAACACGGACATGATGGGCCAAATGGCCTCCTGTGTTGGAAACATCAAAGAGTTTTTGAATTCCAATGACCTCCTCACCAATATCAATCAACTCCTGAGAAACACTTTATCTGGTCGTGATGACGTTGTAGATGAATTGGCTGCAGCATTCCCAACATTTCAACTCTTCGGAAATACTTCACTGTGCATCAGGAATCTCCCCAAACAGACCACAGAAAGCCAAGTGACTCAATGTTCAACTTGCCAATAAGAAGGAAGTATCACAGCAATGAACTGTGCTGGTCGAGATGCTGTACATCAACTAAGAGTGAGAGAGACAGAGAGAGAGAGAGCGAGAGACAGAGAGATAGAGAGAGACAGAGACAGAGAGAGAGAGACAGACAGACAAACAGAGAGAGACAGAGACAGAGAAAGAGGTAGAGCAGACAGAAAAAATCCTTTTGTACAAAAGACTGGAATATCACAAAGATCTACTTAATGTCTAAACATCACTTTATCATCACCAGAGATACTCAGAGCTGTTTTCGAAGATAAAGACTAAAGGTGCAGATTTCTGAATAAATTGGAGCTCATGGCAGACTGACTTCGTATGATGTGTAAATCGCACCTGTCTTATTACAACACAAGGAATATTTCATTATAGGAGTCTACAAAATGTTTGTTGAGGTGGGAAATGTTGAAATGTTGAGGGACTGGTCCTGTATTTGATGCTCCAGTTACAGGCGAATTGTTTCCGTGTGATAGAAGTTTGAAAGCTGTGTACTTGTACAATATAAAAGGGAATAGCTTTAATAAAGGTTATGCACTCCCATGTAATGGGAACAAAAGGCTTCCCTCACTCAGCTGTTATTGACAAGTCAGCTGTTGTCTCCTGTTCCAGTTTCAGGCTAAGTTACACTTTAGACCTCAGCAAACCCAGGGCACAGGTAGTTTTTCAACTGAACTTCAAGTCTACAGAAACTGGGCTCCCGGTCTGTGGAACATTCTGGAATTTTTGATGCAAACTTCTCTTGCCCCAGTGAAAGCTGTCAGTAAAGTAAGATAAAAGATGCCTTCAAAATATCATGGATTTTGTCACGAATCTTTCTGGCATTTGATGCATGTATTCATTCTGATTGTAAGAGGAGGACATTCAGCAGTGATGTTTGCTTTTGTTTGAAAAGCCATGTGTACGGGAACAATTATAACTGAAGAGAGAACAAACAATAGTACAGCACAGGAACAGACCCTTCAGCCCACAGACCTGCGCCAACACATAATGCCTTTCTAAACTGAAACGCTTTTGCCTCTGTGCTGTCTGTGTTCCTCTACTCCCTGCCTATTCATGTATCTGTCATCTTAAACATTACTATTATACCCACTTCCACCACCATCTCTGGCAGCATATTCCAGGCACTTACCACCCTCTGTGTAAAAAAACTTACCTCACACATCTCCTTCAAACCTTTCCCCTTAAACCTGTGTCCCCTTATAATTGATATTTCTACCTTGGGAAAAAGACTCTGACCATCCATTATATCCAGGCTTCTCACCATTTTGTAAACCTCTTTCAGATTGTCCCTCGCTTCGATGTTCAAGTGAAAACAAACCAAGTTTATCCAATCTCTCCTCATAGCTAATACCCTCCAAACCAGGCAACATCCTAGTAAACCATTTCTGTACCCTCTCCAAAGCCACCACATCCTCTGGTAGTGTGGACCAGAACTGCATGCAATAATCCAAATGTGCGAGACAGTGAGGATGCTGGAGATCAGAGTCAAAAGGTGTGGTGCTGGAAAAGCACAGCAGGTCAGGCAGCATTCGAGGAATGATCCTGATGAAGAGCTTATGCTCAAAATGTTGACTGCCCTGCTCCTCGGATGCTGCCTGACTGGCTGTGCTCGTCCAGCATCACACTCTTGACAAAATTCCAAACATGGTTTAGCTGAAGTTCTGTACAGCTGCAACATGACTTGCCAATGTTTAAACTCTATGCTCTGACCAATAAAGGCAAGCATACTGTGTCTGAGGAATGATCCTGATGAAGGGCTTATGCCTGAAACGTTGATTCTCCTGCTTCTCGGATGCAGCCTGACCCGCTGAGCTTTTCTAACACCACACTCTCAACACTTCTTCAAAGAAACAAAGCAAGTTTGTGAGACATGACCTCCGCTGGACAAAGACATGCTGCCTATCGCTAACAAGTCCATTTTTTTCCAAAAGTGAATAAATCCTGTCCCTAAGATTCTTCTCCAATCATTTCCCTACCATTGACATGAGGCTCACTGGCCTGAAATTTCTTGGATTATCCAAGTTTCCCTACATAAACAAAGGGACAACATTGGCTGTTCTCCAGTCTTTTGGGACATTAATGCTTTACCAAACACCTAAAACCTTCTTTTTATACTGACATGCCCTAGAATATCAACATATCCCTCCGTTTCCCCCCCCCCCCCCGACTCACCATCCATCATGTTCTTCTCCTGTGTGATTACTGATACAAAGTGTTCATTAAAGACATCACCCACTTCCTCCGGCTCTATGCATAGCTTCCTTCCTCTGTCCTTGAGGAGACCTACCCTTTCCCTAGCTACCCTCTTACTCCTTACAAATGTATAAAACACCTTGGCTTAATCCTGTTTGCTCAGGTCATTTTAGCCTTCCTAACGGCCTGTTCAATTTCTTTCCTGCTTTCTTTCTATTCCTTGGGGTCTCTGTCTGTCTTCCATTTCCTAGACCTTTTTCTTTCTGGTTAAGCTCACATTTTCTCTTGTCATCCAAGATTTCAAAATCTTGTCATCCTTATCTTTCATTTCCACAGGAACCAGCTGGTCCTGAACTCTGATCAAATCTTCTTTAAAAGAATCTCACTTGCCAGATGTGGACTTACCCTCAAACAGTCACCTCCAATCTATATTCCCCAGTTCCTGCCTAATATTATTGTAATTAGCCTTCCCCCAGTTTAATAGTTTCACCCAAGAACCACTCTTATCCTTATTCATTAGTTATGGAATTATGATCACTGTTCCCAAAATGCTCCCCCACTGAAACTTTGATCACTTAGCCGGGCTCATTCCCTAATACCAGGTCTAGTTTGGCCCTTTACCTAGTTGGACTGTTTACATATTTTTCAAGAAACCCTGCTGGGCACACCTGATAAATTCCACCCCATCCAATCTCTGGCACTAAGCAAGTCCTAGTCAATATCAGGGAAGTTAAAACCACCCATCCCAACGACCTTGTTACCTTCACATTTTTCCATTGCCTGTCCACATTTCTGTTCCTCTATCTCCCGCTAGATAGTGGGATCAAAATGATTGCACCCTTCCTATTCTTGAGCTCTACCCATATGGCCTTGCTGAGTGAGCCCTCCAAGGTGCCCTCCCTTAGTACAGCCGTGATATTCTCCCTGCTCAGTAACTCCTCCCCCTCTTTTACATTCCTTTCTATCTCACCTGAAATATCTAAATCCTGGTACATCCTGTCTTGTCACTCTCCCAACCAAGTCTCTAATAGTTAAAACATCACAGCCAAATGTACTAATCCAACCTTAAAGCTCATCTGCCTTACCTATCTTACTTTTCATGTTAAAACCAATAATTTCTGAATGCCAGCCTGCTGTGTTTAGTAATCTTTCCCTGTCTGTTCTTCCTCTTGGCCTTAGTGTTAAATGTTTTTTTGGTTATTTCACTTGCTGACCTACAGCTCTGGTCGCTCCCCATTCCTCCGGCCACACTAGTTTAAACCCTCCCCAATGACACTAGAAAACCTCTTTGCCAGGATGTCGATGCCCCACCAGTTTAGATGCAACCCGTCCTTCTTGTACAGGTCCCACCATTCCAGGTAAATATCCCAATGATCCAGAAATACGCGGACAGGATAGGCCTTGCTCTGTCAGAGCATTATACCCATTAAATTTATGAAGGTCAATGACATTTTCCAAAAAGCAATGTTAACCTGGGACATTATATCGCACTGACCTCTGCGTGATATGTGAAGGGAGAGAAACTCAACCTATAACATTAATTTTGTTCTTTCACAGGTATTGTCAGATCTGATTTCCAGCATTTTCTGTTTTTATTTCACAGCTCCAGCATCTGCAGTGTCTTCATTTGTGTTGTATCAAGGTAAGAATGCAATAGAGTTTATGCTATTAAAAAGGGGAGGGTCAAAAGAACAAACAAGAGGGATAGGATAGGATAGAGGGTGGGGAAGATGGAATGACAGCGACGTCATGGAATTAAATGGCAGTGGACATCATTTCTTGAATTCACTTGTGGCACATGGATGTCTCTGGCTAGGCCAGTGTTTACTGCCCGTCCCTAGTTGCCCTTGAGGAGATGGAGTGGGGGGGAGGGGAGCTGAGCTGCCTTCTTGAGCGACTGCAACGATGAAACAAATTATTTTTCGAGAGGATTGCGAATGGCAAAATAAAGCAAAAAAGCTCAGTCCGAAAGCACAAAGACATTTTTTTAAAAAAGTTCAAAATGGCTTATAACAAAAGAAATCGAAGGGTTTGTGTAGTTGTTCAGCTCAATGTTGAAGCCTGAGGGCAGTAAAATGGAAAGTGAGCTGCTGGTTGTGCAGCTTGCAATAAGTTTCACCTCCTCTCCCCGTTCTGGAGAAGAGTCATATTCAACTGGGAATGTTTATTCTGTTTCTCTCTCACACACCCAGATCTGCCGAGTCTTCCCAGCACTTACTGTTCGCATTCAGTTCTGATAAGCTTGTCAACCTGAAACCTCTCTCTCCATAGACCTGCTGAGCATTTCTGCTTTTGTTTTGATACAGTAAATAATTTAATCTTGTCAATAAACACTGATTCATCGATTGCATTTTAATTCTGAGCATCTTGCATGGTTGAGGTGATCTATCTGATGTGCAGTGTAATTCTACGCGTTAACTATGTAATAATTGATCAATTGGACTTCCTATGATTGCTGTATCCCACTCTCTTAATATAGCAAGTCTGCGTGTAGGGAAGTGTTGGTTTAATCAGGACAAGTGAGCAATGTTGGGAAATGTTTGTAACATTGTCAAGCTCCAATGTGTAATTGTTTAAGTCAGGAAGTTATGAACCCAAGTTAGAAGCAACAAAGTGGCAATTCTTAATATAACCTGCAGAGAGATAGGAAATCTGGACAAAGTCAGTTCCTTTGAGAATACTTCCCAAGAGCTTTGTGAAAACCATAATTAATGATGAAGACCTTCCCTGACGCTAAGTGGTAAATGTTCCCATTTCCCACTTGATGGTGAGCAACAGTCAATGTTCAGGAGTTAATGACTCCACACACATGCAGGTTCACCTGCATGATGGAGGCAGCTTCCTAGACTCTGAACCAGAAGATGGTAGGTTCAAGTCCCACTGCAGGATTGGAGTCTATAACCTTGACTGACAATCCCAGTGCCAGCACTGAGGGAGGGCTACGCTGTCATAGGGACCTTCTTTCAGGTGAGACATTGAATTGAGGGATGTGTGTGATCAAATGGACAGAGTCAAAAATCACACGACACCAGGTTGTAGTCCAACAGGTTTATTTTGAGGCATTAGCTTTCGAAGTGCTGCTCCTTCATCAGGTGAAAGCTAAAACTTTGTGTTGTGTTGTGTGATTTTTAGCTTGGACCACCCCAGGCCAACACCGGCACCTCCACATCACAAAAGGACATAAACATTCCCGTGATACAGGGCTTAGGAGACTCTCAGTAGAGCCCTAGACATGCTAATACTTTGAGATAAGATTCAGCACTTTAATTAAGCGTGACTTCTTTCGGGTACAGGTGATGATAGGAGCTTATGCCTGTTGAAGGCATGGGGCTGGGTTGAGCTGTCCCTGACTCTGAGCTACCCATCTCCATCCCATTCAATATTTGCACTCCATTAACCACATTGTCTCTCTGCTCACTGCTGTGGATAATGGGATCTTCCTGTGCACAGTTTGCTTTCTGCGATTTTTCAGGAAGCCAGAGTGACTGTCCTTCAAACTGATGTTGCGGCAGTGCTGTGTCTGATAATACAGGCACCTTCTTCACAACATAATCTGGATCACACACCCATCAGATCTGTCCTGTTGAGTTTTCAAAGTCATCCAGCACAGAAATGAACCCTTCAGTCCAACTAGTCCATGCCGACCATATTCCCAAACGAAACTAGTCCCACCCACCCGCGCCTGGCCCATATCCCTCCAAGACCCTCATTCCCGATCAAGGACTTTTGCCCGAAACGTCAACTCTCCTGCTCCTCAGATGCCTGACCTGCTTTGCTTTTCCAGCACCACACTCGCAACCCTAATGTCCAGCATCAGCAGTCCTCACTTTTGCCATAGCCCTCCAAACCTTTCCTGTGCATGGACTTATCCAAATGCCTTTTAAATGTTGTAACTGTACCTCCCTCTGGAAGGTTATTCCACACATGAACCACTCGCTGTGTGAAAGAGTTGTCCCCTCAGGTCCCTTTTAAATCTTCCTCCTTTCACTTTAAAAATACCCTGCTCATTTTGAACACCCCCACCCTGGGGAAAAGCCCCTTGCTATTCACCTTATCTACGCCCGTCATGATTTTATAAACCTCTGTAAGGTGACGTCCTCAGACTCCAACGTTCCAGTGAAGGAAGCCCTAGCCTATCCAGCCTCTCCTTATAACCAAAACCCTTCATTCCCAGCAACATCCTGGGAAATCTTTCCTGAATCCTCTCCAGCTTAATAATATCCTTCACAAAATAAAACAGTATTATTCTTTGTTTTTTTCTCTTGTGTAACCTCTAGACTTACCTGTCAGGTTACACTTGGGGGGGGGGCTGTACTCTCTCTCCCTTCCTGTCCCAATCTGTTTTATCATTTCCCACATCAAGACCTGGCTCTTTTGCCTTAGCGCCAGTTTCTCATTTCGAGTCGTGCAGCAGGGAAACATCTTGCCCCCCACTGAATCCCTTCCAACCACTAATTACACCTAAGAACTTGCTTCTTTAAGTCACTGTGGGTGCATTCTCACCCAGCTGCCTTGTGAGGGAAGGAAATGTGGGAAAATGTACAGTTGTCCCTTTGGCAAGACTAGTGCAGTGATTGGAACCAGGTGGATCATGATGACTGTGAGATCCTTGATTGGGGTTGTTAACCTGGACCAATCAGGAAAGCCCTGATTGACCAAAATAACCAAGAGAAAGGGCAGTGCTTGTCACTGGCCACCCGAGTGTTTTCCTATCTTCCTGGTGGTGGAAATTGAATAAAGATTGGTGCACTTTGTGTCTTTCACTGTGTCTCACACCTGCACACACACACCATGGGTGCTGGGGATAAAATAAGCACTACCGCACTTAGGTGGTAGTGTGGGGAAAAAAAAAGAAAAAAAAGAAAAAAAAGAAAAAAAAAGATAAAGAAAAAAAAAAATAACCAAGAGATTTATAAAGTCTCCTCAGTTTAGGGACTGACTCTGTGCTGGCTGGTGCTAGTTATCCTGGGACAATCAGGAAAGCCCTGGCTGACCAATATAACCAGGAGATTCAGAGTCTCCTCAGTTTCAGGGACTGACTCCAAGCTGGCTGGGCCACAGTCAGTGTGTTTCTGCTGTTAAAGAGAAGGAGAGTTTATTTGTCTTTTCCCCCCTTTGTTTAGGGAAGATATTAGTTTTCGATGTAGGCTTGCTAGCTGAGCTGAAAGGCTCATTTCCAGACATTTCATTACCTCACTAGGTAACATCTTCAGTGGACTTTATGCAAAGCAATGCTGAAACTTCCTGCTTTCTATTTATATGTTTGGGTTCCTTTGGGTTGGTGATGTCATTTCCTTTGGTGATGTTATTTCCTCTGGTGAAGTCACTTCCTGTTCCTTTTCTCAGGGGGTGGTAGATGGGGTCTAACTCGATGTGTTTCTTTTTTTGATTGGGTTTCTTTATTGTTTGTTTGTGTTTGTTTTTTAAAAAGAGGAAAAAAAAACAGGAGATTAGAATCTCCTCAGTTCAGGGACTGACTCTGAGCGGGCTGGCCACAGCCAGTGTACTGTGCATATGCAAATAAAGAGGGACTCGGTGATGGGATACCGGCCTCTGTGCAGTTATCTCAGAGAGAAAAGTAGAAACTAATTAAACAGAGAGTGATTGCAGAAACCTATGGTACAGAGGGACCCTAGATCATGAATCACAACCTGTCAGATTGCCCTGGGAGGGCCAACAGACTGTTCAGCGAAGGTTTCCTGGGCGGGACTGGTGTATGAGGAGAGATTGACTGGGTTGAGATTGTTTCAGATAAGTGAAGGGGGATCTCATAGGGACTTGTAAAATTCTAACAGGACTAGACAGGGTAGATGCAGGGCGTATGTTCCTGATGGTGGGTGCTTCCAGAACCAGGGGTCACAGTCTGATGATTCAGGGTGGACCATTTAGGATGGAGATGAGGAGACATTTCTTCACCCAAAGAGTGGTAAGCCTGTGGGATTCATTACCACAGGAGGCAGTTGATGCCAAATGTATTCAAGAGGCGGCTAGATATAGCACTTGGGACAAATGGAATCAAAGGTTATGGGCAAAAAGCAAGATTAAACTATTGAGTTGGACGGTCAGCCATGATTGCAATGAATGGTGAAGCAGGCTTGAAGGGCCGAGTGGCCTCCTCCTCCTCCTATCTTCTATGTTTCTGGGTTTTATTGTAAAGGGAGGGAGAACATCAAAGTCGGGAAACTGCAAATTCACAAGGCCTTGGTGAGAACACAGCTGTGTATAGTTTTGGTTCTCCTTTGTAAAAGGATAATAACTGCATTGGAAACGTGTTCACAAAGCTGAAATAATAACAGAAATTGCTGGAGAAACTCAGCAGGTCAAACAGTATGGATGCTGGAAACAGGAAATCAAAGCAGAAAGCGCTGGTGAAACTCAACAGGTCTCGAGAGGCAGTTAACATTTCATGCCTGAGATGACTTCTTCAGTTCTGTTTCTCTCTCCACAGAAGCTGCCAGACCTGCTGAGTTTCTCCAGCAGTCTGTTTTCTTCATTATCTTATACTTCCAGCAGGCAAAGGATTTTGTTGACGAGGTGAAGGTTTCGATGTTGAGAGGAGAGTTTTGACGAGAGGTGACCTTTGGTGTTATCACTGGAAAGGTCACTGTTTGTTGTCCCTTCCTTCAGTAGTCAGTGTCTCACTCACCCACTTCGGGTCTGGAGTCACATATTGAGCATATCAGTAAGGATTTCCCTTTCCAAACCATTTAGCATTTTACAACAGTCTTTATCGAGACCAACTGTAACAGTGACAGTGAGTATTAGATTAGATTCCCCTAAAGTGTGGAAACAGGCCCTTCGGCCCAGCAAGTCCACACCAACCCTCCAAAGAGTAACTCACCCAGATCCATTTCTCTCTGACTAATGCACTTAACACTATGGGCAATTTAGCATGGCCAATTCACCTGACCTGCACATCTTTGGACTGTGGGAGGAAACCCAAGCAGACACGGGGAGAACGTGCCAACTCCACACAGACAGTCACCCGAGCCTGGAATCGAACATGGGCCCTGTGAGGTAGCAATGCTAACCACTGAGTCACTGTGCCACCCCATTGACTGTATGCATTGTACCAGTGGCTATCATAAGATATGAACCCATGCCCCCACATCATTAACATGGCTGTATTATGAACCCACTAACGTTCCCACTCCTTCACAATCTTTGTCTCTTATTAAACAGTGAGATTCGAGGGGGGCTTGACAGGGAGGGATGCTGAAAGCACGTTTCCTCTCATGAGAGCGAAGGGCACAGTTTCAGAATAAGGGATCTCTGTTCTGAGGGGGAGATGAGAAGGAATTTCTTCCCTCACAGGGTCACTCCATCCCCTAAAGCGCAGGGCAGGCTGGGTCACTGAGTATACTGAGCCTGACAGGTTTGTGATTGACAAGGAAGGCAAGGATTATTGGGGACTGACAGGAGAGTGAAGGCCACAACCAGATTGGCAATGTCCCAGAAAGAGGGGCTGAATGGTGTTCTCCTGATCCAGTTCTTTTGTCTTTATGTACATAGAGTCATACATGATTAAACAAATATGCTGTATGATAGCACTGAACCAATCTCTGAGATGTGACACACTCTGGCAGATAGTTCCACACAATGGGGTGACCTTTCCTGCTTTTGAGTCATAGAGTCATAGAGATATACAGCAGGGAAACAGACCCTTCGGCCTAACTCGTCCATCCGACCAGATATCCTAAGTTAATCTCGTCCCGTTTGCCAGCATTTAGCCCATATCCCTCTAAACACTTCCAATTCATAGACCCATCTGGATACCTTTTAAATGTTGTCATTGTACCAGCCACCACTACTTCCTCCGGTAGCTCATTTCACACACACACCATCCTCTGTGTCAAAACGTTGCCCCTTAGGTCCCTTTTATATCTTTCCCCTCTCACTCTAAACCTACGCCCTCTAGATCTGGACTCCCCCATCCTAGGGAAAAGTCCTTGTCTATTTACCCTATCCATGCCCCTCATGATTTTATAAACCTCGATAAGGTCACCCTTCAGCCTCTGATGCTCCAGGGAAAACAGCCCCAGCCTATTCAGTCTCTCCCTATAGCTCAAATCCTCCAGCCCTGACAACAATATTTTCTGAACCTTTTCAAGTTTAATAACATCATTCCTATAGCAAGGAGACCAAAATTGAATGCAGTATTCCAAAAGTGGTCTAACCAATGTCCTGTACAGCCACAAAATAACCTCCCAACTCCTGTACTCAGTGCACTGACTAATAAAGGTAAGTGTACCAAACACCACCTTCACTATCCTGTCTGCCTGCGACTCCACCTTCAAGGAACTATGAACCTGCACTCCCACGTCTCTGTTTGCCCACAGTCCAGGTATCAACACAAATTGCACTGGTTCAGATACAGCTTAATTTTCCTTTCAAAATGAATTTGCATATTCCAATTCTCTGTTCAAGTAAACAGTTCTGTCAGTGAATGTAACCACCCCAACTCCTGGAGTAACACAATCACATTTTACTCCTGCTATTTCTGGATATTTCTGTTATTTTCTAACATTGCTTTTAATAGTTGGATGTTCCAACAACAGCCATTTATCACTCACTTCCCGCTCCATGCTATTTATAACTTCAAGGAAGCACATCGCAGGCCATCAGAGTGAGTGCTTTCAACACGCTCCTACGTCAGGGAGAACGGGGTGGGAGTGGGAGTGGGGCTGGGGCTGGGGTTGGTGCTGGAGAGGGATCTTACTGAACTATATTTATAAATGCCTCAACCTGATTAAGAAGTGAGCCCTCAACTAATCTAAGCCGTATACAATGGGATTGAAAGACTTGAATTCATATAGCTCCAGCTCAGCTCCAGAACGTCTCCGCAGGAGTCCCTCAGGATAGTGTCCTAGGCAACCACCTACAGCTGCTTCATCATTGACCTTCCCTCCACCATAAGGTCAGAAGTGGGGATGTTTGCCAATGATTGAACAATATTCAGCATCATTCACGACTCCTCAGATACTGAAGCAGTCCATGATGAAGTGTCCATGATCTGGACACTATCCAGACTTGGGCTGACAAATAGCACGTAACATTCACAGCAAACAAATGCCAGACAATGACAGTCTACATTAACAGAGAATTTAACCACTACACCTTGACATTTAATGCCATTACAATCGTTGATTCCCCCACTATCAACATCCTGGATGTTATAATTCACCAGAGACTGAACTGGACTAGCCATATTATTATGGTGGCTACAAGAGCAGGTCAAAGGCTAGGAATACTGCAATGAGAAACTCATCTCCTGACTCCCCAAAGCCTGTCCACCATCTACAAGAAACAAGTCAGGAGTGTGATGGAATACTCCCCACTTGCCTGGATGGGTGCAGTCCCAACAACACTCAAGAAGCTTGACACCATCCAGAACAAAGCAGCCCCCACTTCATTGGCACCACATCCCCAAACATCCACCCCCTCCACCACCAGCGTTCAGTAGCAGCAGTGTGTACTATCTACAGGATGCGCTGCAGAAATTCACCAAAGATACTTAAACAGCACCTTCCATACCCACGACCACTTCCATCTAGAAGGACAAAGGCAGTAGATACACCACCCCCTGCAAGTTCTCCTCCATGACAAGCTTTTTGGATATTGTTGGAGCTGCACCTATCCAGGCAAGTAGGGAGTATTCCATCAAACTCCCCACATGTGCCTTGGACAGACTTGGAGAGTCAATAGCGAGTTACTCACTGTAAGATTCCTAGCCTCTGGCCTGACATTGCAGCCACAGTACATAGATGACTCATTTAAGGTCATAGACATGTACAGCACAGAAACAGACCCTTCGGTCCAACCCGTCCATGCCGACCAGATAGCCCAACCCAACCTAGCACCTGCCAGCACCCGGCCCATATCTCTCCAAACCCTTCCTATTCATATACCCATCCAGATGCCTTTTAAATGTTGTAATTGTACCAGCCTCCACCACTTCCTCTGGCAGCTCATTCCATCCACGCACTACTCTCTGCGTGAAAATGTTGCCCCTTAGGTCTCTTTTACATCTTTCCCCTCTCACCCTAAAACTATGTCCTCTAGTTCTGGACTCCCCACCCCAGGGAAAAGATCTTGTCTATTTATCCTATCCATGCCCCTTATGATTTTATAAACCTCTATAAGATCACCCCTCAGCCTCCGACACTTCAGGGAAAATAGCCCCAGCCTATTCAACCTCTCCTTATAGGGTCAGTTTAGTTTCTGGTCAATGGTATGTTGTTCGTGGGCAAGTCAAAGATGGTAATACCATTGAATGTCAAGGGTCAATGGCTAAATACTTTCTTGTTCTGAATATTAATTGCCTGGTACAGGTGTGTTGCGAATGTTATTTGCCACGTGTCAGACCAAGCCTGGATATTGTCCAGATCTTGTTGCATTTGCACATGGACAGCGTCAGTATGTGAGGACACAAAAAATTCCAGATGCTTGAATCCAAGGTAGACAGGCAAGAGGCTGGAAAAACATAACAAGCCGGGCAGCATCAGGCAATGGAGAAGTCAATGTTTCAGGTATAACCCTTAAAGTTATACCCAAAATGTTGACATCTCCACCACATGATGCTGCCTGGCTTGCTGTGTTCTTCCAACCTCCTGCTTATATACTCATTATCTGAGGTGTTGTGAACAGTGTTGAAGGTTGCACAACATTCCCACTTCTGACCTTACGATGGAGGGAAGGTCATTGATGAAGCAGCTGAAGGCGGTTGGGCGTAGGACACTACCCTGAGGAACTCCTACAGAGATGTCCTGGAGCTGAGATGACTGGCCTCCAACAACTACAACCATCTTCCCTCGCCAAATGTGACTCCAGCCAGCAAAGTGTTTCATTCTGATTCCCGTTGACTCAAGTTGTGTAAACTTGAGTCTCTAATCTGTAGGACCAAGGAGCAAATTACTGAATTAATGATAACCCCCAGGCTGTTGGTAATGGGGCATTCAGTGGTGGGAATGTCATTTGATCTTCTCCATTGGAGATGTCCATTGCCTGGTATTTGACACTCTAACTGTGACGTGAAACATTGCAGCCATTAGTCCAATGCAGAAAGGAGTGTTTGAGATCCTCGTATTTCTTTTGGAAAGCGTGTACCAGTCCCTGTTGTCCATCAGTTCCAGATTTGTGAACAATGAAGCGCTCTGATTAATAAAGAAACGAGAACAAAACTCAAAGAATATTTCAAATCTGGACTAAAAGCACATTAAACAGGGTTTGTGGATTCGGAAAAGAATTTAAGGGCACTGGTGGACCTCTGTGAAGGTCATTAGATTAATAAGTATCCTGGAGGACAAAGTGAGCTTTAATTTCTGAATCTGATTGGTTGTAAAAGAATGTCTGGACAATATAGAAACCTAGATAATGGGAGCAGGAGTAGGCCATTCGGCCCTTCAAACCTGCTACACCATTCAGTATGATCCTGACTGATCATCCAACTCAGTCCCCTGTTCCCACTTTCTTCCCATTCCTCTTAACCTTAAGAACTATATCTAACGCCTTCTTAAAAACAAGGAAACGGAATAACAATGTTGGAAATATCTTTACGCATAATTTTAATTTCTGTCACTATTAAAGAAATGTTTGAGTGGTACAATGGAATGATCATTATGTTGGGGATGTGCCAGAATTAGATAAATCGAATTTAGACCGAACAGTCCCAGTTTCCATTGCACTCTGGCCTTGTTTAGCTCACTCAGTTTGCTGGTTCGTATTTCCTAAATTGCAGATAGGTTAATGGTATGGACATGGACCGTACAAACCAGTTCTGATCATCTGAACTTCATTGTCCCTGTTTCTAAATCAGTCTACTGGAAGAATTATTGAATAAATGATTCTCTCCTGCCTGGCCATGAGACTTGTGCTTCTAGCTTTCTGTTGTGAACTGTGCCATCATTGTAGTTTCTTTAACGTTCCTCCCAGTTCGCTGTTACGAATCTTTTCACAATCAGCATGAGGAGCTGGGGGGAGTCCGTTTCCTCAGCTTCACCGTTATTAATGTGACGGGTTAAGATTGCTTTGGAATCCATGGCAACAAAGCTCAGGAGGGTTAAAAGCATTGCACATTAAAAGGAAGCTCTTTGCCAGCTCTTAGAAGGCCTTGATAATTTACAGCAAGTGATCAGGATGTCATCTTTAGGAAGCCTGCAATCTCAATTCTTAGAGCTCCTTTCCAATGTGGGTTTTAAAGAAGGAGACATTTTTCTGTGCTGGCCACCCACCTACTGGTCACCCAGGCAATGTCTTTGAAAAGAACGTGCATTTCTGTAGTGCCTTTCATGGTGTTAAGATGTTCCTACACTCATTACAACCACTGTAGTGGGTCCCGTTCTGAGGAAGGGTCACTGGACTTGAAGCGTTAATTCTGATTGCTCTCCACAGATGCTGCCAGACCTGCTGAGCTTTTCCAACAATTTCGGTTTTTGCTTGTGGTGACTGTGGATGCAATGTCATCGAAAAATAAACACGCACAGCAAGCTCCCACAGGCAGCTGCTATTAACCTCCAGGGTTTGTATCAGTGATGTTGGTAGAAGGATTACAATTACCCAAAGGCTGGAGGTTAAGTAACTGACAGAAGTGGTATCAATCAGTAATGCAAGTCAGATATCAACACTCAGTCTGAATCCCAGCTCACAGACAGGAGGAGTATTCCATGCCCATGCCTCCACTGTTCACACTGAAATTCCCTGACTATCCCCAAAAACAAACCCCACTTTGATCAATCAATATCTCAGCCCAATTCAGGAACACACTTCAGCTGACCCTGCAATACTTTAACAACACTAACACATCCTTTTTAAATATCCAGTTTGGGATTCGCCCCCTCATCCCTTAATAAAAAAGGTGCCACTGAAATCAAATTAGTTATTAATGTTTTTCTGAGCCAATTTGATGGGATCTGTACAGGAGTGTGAGATGTCTCACACCTTAAACTAATGGGGAGTCTCTGAATGTGCTTTTTATCTTAAACATGAACAGATGAGTTCATGAGGTGTTTGCACAGATTTATTGTCAAGTACAGCATTGCTGATAAAACCCTGAACATGATTCTCTATTGACAGTCTCACAATCCCACACTTTAAAATGCAGACAGTTAATAATACAATAATACAATTAGTGGAAAATAATAAAATTATACAGCCTGTGTTCACTGCTGACGATGAATGATCTATTCTCGAATTACAGTATAACTGAAGGTACTTCTTCGATTTAATCACTTGTTGTGGTTTGGTCATGAATGCTAATCCTAGTTTGTTATAGACTTCTCAAATTGTTCGCCAATCAAAATGGTTCCTGCGCTAGTCCAAAATGGCGCTGTGGCTTGGTGGGGTTTATAAAGTACATGTATTTTTAAAGAGATTCTGGACCATAAGACTGTAAGAAATAGGATCAGGATTAGGCCATTCGGCCCTTCAAGCCTGCTTCAATAGGATCATGGTTGATCTGACATTCCTCACATCTACTTTTCTGCTCTTTCCCTGTAACCCTTGATTCCCCGACTGATCGAGAATCTCTCTCAGCCTTAAATATACACAACGACTTTGTGGCAAGAAATTCCAAAGACTCACAACCCTCTAACAACAGTCAGGCTAACCAACTAAAAGTCTAGAAACCCAGGTGGTCTTCCATTGAGGAGTGGTGACTAGTTCGCATAGACCACCAATGGGATTGAAGCTGAGAGAGAGAGAGAGAGAGAGAGACAGAGAGAGCTTCTGGGGTCTTTAATTAGATCAGTCCTGGGGAGGAACCAGTGAATCATGAATACGTTAACCTACATCATTAAACAGTCAATTACAATCACGTGGTAAGTGTGATTAAGCTGTAAACATCTCAGTGATCACAGCTTGTATGTAACACCCTGCCCCCCCAAGCTGTGGGTTCAAGTCGACTAATCAAGGCAGCCATCCCACTCCATAGGAAAGTAGGGGTAGGCCATTTGGCCCTTTAAGCATGCTAGGAGAAAGTGAGGACTGCAGGTGCTGGAGATCAGAATCGAGAGTGTGGTGCTGGAAAAGCTTTAAGCATGCTCCCCATCCAAGATGATCATGGCTGACCATCCAACTGAGAACCCAGTCCCAGCCTTCTCCCACACCCTTTGATCCCTTGAGCCCTAAAAAATATATCTAACTCCTTCATGAAAGCATTCAATGTTTTAGCACTAAGTGCTTTCTGTTGTAAAGAATGCCTCAGGCTTACCACTCTCTGTGTGAGGACATTTCTCCTCATCTTGTCCTAAACGATCTACCCCCACCTCCCTTCTCCTCAGACTGTGACCCCCTGGTTCTGGACTCATTGGTCATCAAGAGTTTCCTTTCTGCATTTACCCTGTCTCATGCTGTTCGATTGGTATAGGTGTCAATGAGATTCCTCTCCCATCCTTCTAAAGTGCAGTACTGAGAAGGTGCTGCCCTGTCAGAGGTGCTGCCTATTTGATAAGGGGCCAAGGCCCAGTCTGCACACCCCACTACCTCCAGAAAGATGGAAGAGGAGACAAGGCGGTGTTTTGCAGAAGAACGGTGTTCTGTTATGACTATGCCAATGTTGAACAAATCCCAGTGTTGATATGTTTTATGCTGTGACAGCTGTCCCTATGGATTCTGCTACTCCCACAGAGTGAATCCTGCACCAACTCCTCTCATGGAACCTAACCACCATGTATCTGCACTGCTCTCCTGCACAGCTCCTGCTCTGAGCTACCTTCCTCTTATCCTTAACCTTCCTCACTCTCAGTAAGTCCTGGAAACTCACTACATAAGAAGCAGGAGCAGGAGGAGGCCATTCAGCCCCTTGAGCCAGTTCTGCCATTCAATACCATCATGGCTGATCTTGCCTTGGCCTCAGCTCCACTTTCCATCCTGCTCTCTATCACCGTTCAACCTATTACTAATTAAAATCTGTCTATCTCCTCCTTAAATTTACTCAGTGTCCCAAAATCCACCACAACCTGGGGGGAGTGAACTCCACAAATTTGCGACAGTTTGGGAGAAGCCATTTCTCCTCATCCCTGTTTTAAATCTGCTACCTCAGTATCCCAAAACTATAACTTTGTGTTCTAGAATGCCCCACAAGAGGAAACTGCCCCTCGATATCAAGTTTCTCAATCCCTTTTAACATTTTATACAACTCAATGGAGATCTTCCCTCATCTTTCTAACCTCCTTGAGCTCCCTTCATAGGACAAACCTTTCACCTCTGGAATCAATCTCGTGAACCTTCTTTGAACTGCCTCCAATACAATCACATCTCTCCTCAAGTAAGGGGATGAAATTTCTACACGGTATGCCAGGTGCAATCTCACAGACTTGTACGGTTCCACACTTTTCAGTTCAATTTATTTTGCAGTAAATGCTAAAATTCCACCTGCCTTCCTTATTACCTGCTGTACCTGCTTTCTGTGATTCATACGTAAGGACACCCAGCTCCCTCTGCCCCGGTGCATTTTGAAGTTTAATTGCATTAAGTATGATACATATACTGAACCCAGGGCTTGCTGCTCCTCTTTGAGCCTTGGACACATCTCTGCTGAAATCAGAGTAGCGTCATTATTATTAACATGATCGTTTCCCATTGTACCACAAATGAGAGAGTTAACTCGAGAGCCCTGGCCAATGTTTATCCCTCAATCAACAGATTACCGGGGCATTATCATTCTGTGCACATTGCCTGCTGAGTTTGCTAAATTTAGCGTTGACTCCATGCCACTGATTGGAATGTGTTCTGCAATGTCCATTAGCTGCATCGGGTACTATTTAAATGCAAGACTCCTTTTTTAAATCTTCCAGAATTGCACACAATGAAGATAAGAGGCACTTTGGTGCCGAGGAAATCCTCCGCTTCCATTGAGAGAGTCAAAAGTCAGTCGGCACGTGGTTATCGTACAAAAGGTTTGTTTGAAATCACAAGCTTTCCGAGCACTGCTCCTTTGTCTGGTCCCCTGGTATAATCTGGTGTCATGTGACTTCAGGTTTTGTCCAGCCCAGTCCAACACTGGCACCTCCACATCATGGCTTCCACGGAGAAAGAAATGTCATCTTTTCCCCTCAGAAAATACTTGAGACTGGCTCACACAGTTCCTTCCATCAATATTTTTGAATGATATTGTTAGGCTGAGGGATGAAGGAAGAAGAAAGGAGAGAGGAAAGCAAATGAGAGAAAGGAAAGGGGAGAAAAGAGGAGGGAATGTAGTTTGGAGGGGAAATGACAAGTAGGAGTGCGAAAAGATGGAGTGGGAGTACAGCTATTAATATCTTTAATTTTTCAGGAAGCTTTTAGGATCAGAATACAACTATATATAGCAGAAACTGTAAATAAACAACTTGTCTTAGACATTTTTTTTAAAAGTGGCTAAATTTGTTGTGGAACCTTGCTGTAGGAAATACGTTTTCTCAAGAAACATTATATTTTTATTTATATATACAAACATACATATTTATATATAATTTTTAAAAATTGAAAGTACTTTGCCAAAATATTTCGAATTGCTTATTCCAAAAAAGTGTGATAAAATTCAATTTCTCCCCATTCACAATGTTTCACTCTAAAGGGCCATACTGTATAAATATTCTTGATAAACACAATAAACTACCCAGAATGTCCCTGCTGTGAGATATAATTATCTTGACTTCCTTTCTGTTCCTATCAAAAAAAATCCTTATTCATAATTTTTTTACAAGTGTGTCACATGAATGCTCCAAGTAGATACACATAAAGTGCAAACCAAATCTTCCAATACTGTCTGTCATTCACTTCATTTACAATCACAGTTAATATTTGCAACAAGCTGCTGTGTAATGCAGGATATTCCACAACCCCCAGCTGAAGGATTTTATACAGTAGCCTTTCCCACTGTGCTAAGTTTCACAGAACTTCTCCTGAAGCTCAGAACGTGTCCATCTAAAACTCTGATTAGATTCCCTACAGTATGGAAATAGGCCCTTCAGCTCAACAAGTCCACACCAATCCTCCAAAGAGTAACCCACCCAGATCCATTCCCCTACATTTTACCCCTGACTAATGCACCTAACACTACGGGCAATTTAGCATGGCCAATTCACCTGACCTGCACATCTTTGGATTGTGGGAGGAAATCCACGCAGACACGGGGAGAATGTGCAAACTCCACACAGACGGTCACCCGAGGTGGGAATTGAACCCAGGTCCCTGGTGCTGTGAGGCAGCTGTGCTAACCACTGAGCCACCGTGCTGCCCTTGATTGGCAGCTATTTGCATTGGAAGGCAAGTCTACTTTAGATGGGTTTTAAACATAAGCTTAAAATGCTTGTAAAAGGTGTTTATGTCAGGTTATATTGCTTGTTTTATGTAGCCTTTGTACCTGTACATGGTGACTGTAAGGACTGAGGGCAAAAAGTTGGATACATGAGTACCAAGACATAAACAAGTGAGAGAAACACTAAAGTTTATCAAAGGACACTACATTTTAACATGGAATAAATTATGTGGAGCCATTTCAAATTCTGCAGGTCTATTTTTTTAAAATTACCTCAATATTCTCTAAAGGTAGATATATTGATTGATGGAATGCCATCGAATAGTTAAAGGTGTTGATCGTTGGGCCAACAGAACTGAACAGTTACTCTGAGGCATCATTTTTGTGGCTGACTGATTGATGCAACTTGTCGCCGAAGAGCACATTTCACTGAGATGATGCTCCTCCAGCTGTGGGTGATGTGGAGCATGGGGTTGTGCAAGTTTGACGTAGTTACAACAGAAGAAGACATGGATTATTCAATTCAACCTTTTGGTTTTTAATCAGGGAGAACAGGATTGTGGTCTCCCACTACCTCACACTTTCCGCTTGAATTTGGGGCATCAAAGGCGCAGCGTACCCACAGTGTATTGGGTTAGCTTCATCCTCTACATTCCTTTTCTATGTTCTCTATTCATTTGCAAAGCACTTTGACTTAAAAATCACAGGAAAGTGAAATAAATTCAAGCTTGTCTTCAGAAAGAATGTTTCAGTCTCAGAATGATTGTTATAATCTTAACATTCACAATATACATTTTACATCAGGCACACAGGCTGAGGGAAAACAAATATGAAATTGGATAGGAAATCATGAGGGATATGGATAGGGTGTATAGACAAAGTCTTTTCCCTGGGTGGTGGAATCCAGATCTAGAGGGCATAGGTTTAAGGTGAAAGGGGAAAGATAGAAAAGGGACCTAAGGGGCAACTTTCTCACTCAGAGGGCGGTGCGTGTATGGAATGAGCTGCCAGAGGATGTGGTGAAGGCTGGTACAATTACAACATTTAAAAGGCATCTGAATGGGTGTATGAATAGGAAGGGTTTAATATGGGCCAAGTGCTGGCAAATGAGACAAGATTAATTTAGGATATCTGGTGGGCATGGACAAGTTGGACCAAAGGGTCTGTTTCTGTGCTGCACATCTCTCTGACTCTATAATAGAAATTAAATTTTCTCTTCATGGATCGTGTTCCATTCTGACTGCGCTAGATATAATTTAAATACTCCTGATTTACACAGAGTACCTTCCTTGCCAATAATGAGCTCACCTCTGCAGTCTCTGGAAGAGCCAGTGGATCTGAGATCCCACATTACCATTGGCAAGTGTGTGCACTGCTGTCAATCGACTGCGAAGTGAAGGGGGCTCGAACACACAGGGGAAGAATGACAGACAAAGAGACCACACTGAATTGAATTGAATTGAATTTATTGTCACATGTACTGAGGCACAGTGAAAAGCTTTGTCATAATACACTAGCCATGTGTTGCTAAAGAATAAATATTTAATAACTGAGAAGTCTGACTGCGAAATAAGATACTGCGGAGAATGACAGATATTCCCAGGTTTCAAAAAGTCAGAGTGATGAATTCATTCCAATAATGAACCCGAGCTGTTTAAAATTAATCTGCTCTCCATTAACTTAGCGAAAGTAAATTCAATCAAAAAGAAAATGTCCATTTTCTTTCTACAATGATCTGGTTGAAAGACATGAATTTTCAAAATTGCCAACACCGTGGAGTTTATGGGTGTCAGCTCTTGATTATTCAGGTCACAGACTGTGTTGGTAAGCAAACAAATCAGTCTTCAGACCAGTAGTGTTACAGAGAAGCAGGGCCTGTATGTGAATCTCTCCCTAGTTTTCACCTTCCATTTGTTGTCTAGGTGAGAACCGATGCTACAAACACAGAGGAAGTTGGAGAAACTCAGCAGGTCTGGCAGCAACGGTGGAGAGAGAAAACAGAGTGAACGTTTCAAGTTTGGTATGACTCTTCACAACATTCACTCTGTTTCTTTCTCTTCACAGACGCTGCCAGATCTGCTGAGTTTCTCCAGCAATCTCTGAATTTGTGTCAGATTCCCAGGACCTGAAATTTGCTACTGCATTCTGCTGAGACTAGCCATATTTTCTACCTGGAAACAGACCATATATAAACTTGAGGGGGCTTCAGTGGATCAGTGATTAGCACTGCTGCCTCACAGCACCAGGGACCTGGGTTCGATTCCAGCCTCGGGCAACTGCCTGTGTGGAGGTTGCACGTTCTCCCCGTGTCTGCTCTGGTTTCCTCCCACAATCCAAAAATGTCTAGATCAGGGTGGTATTGGCCATGCTAAATTACCCATAGTGTTCAGGGATGTGCAGGCTAGGTGGGTTAGCCATGGGAAATGTGGGGTTACGGGATAAGGTAGGGGTTGTGGGTCTGGGTAGGATGGTCTTCGGAGAGTTGGTGTGGACTCAATAGTCTGAATGGAATGCTCCCACACTGTAGGGATTCTATGAACTTGGATGATTCTGTAATTGGTAAAAACAATGACTGCAGATGCTGGAAACCAGATTCTGGATTAGTGGTGCTAGAAGAGCACAGCAGTTCAGGCAGCATCCAAGGAGCTTTGAAATCGACGTTTCGGGCAAAAGCCCTTCATCAGGAATAAAGGCAGTGACCCTGAAGCGTGAAGAGATAAGAACATCATGCTGCAATGGTTTTCTTTTATTTATCCAGTTGTGGTATAGCCCATAACTAAAAAAAATATTAAATTTTTAAGACGTTTTTCTTTAAAATGAATCCAAATGAAAAATAATTATTGAAACTGTAATGAATCAACAAAATAATCACCAATTTTTGCATAGTAAAATCAACAAAGGCCAACAGTATTACCTCAGCAGCATACTGGGTACCATCCACTGTGTGCTCAGATCCTGGAGTGCTCTCTGATCCCCAATGAAAATGCAGCTGAGATGCGAGATATTTCTGTGTGAAACCACTGCTTATGCTCATTGAATTTGGGAGTGAAAGTTGAACTTGAGAAAAAAACAAAAACTGCCTAGCTCCTTTTCCACCTATCCACTCCACCCTCTCCTCCCTGACCTATCACCTTCATCTCCTCCCCCACTGACCTATTGTACTCTATGCTAATCTCTCCCCACCCCCACCCTCCTCTAGCTTATCTCTTCACACTTCAGGCTCACTGCCTTTATTCCTGATGAAGGGCTTTTGCCCGAAACATCAATTTCAAAGCTCCTTGGATGCTGTCTGAACTGCTGTGCTCTTCCAGCACCACTAATCCTGATTCTGTAATGGCAAATTGAGTCAGTTCACTGAATACCATCCATCCACTCTCCCAAACATGGTGGAATGGTGGCTCAGTGGTTAGTACTGCTGCCTCACAGGACCAGGGAGCTGGGTTTGATTCCTGTCTTGGGCGACTGTCTGTGCGGTATTTGCACATTCTCCCCGTGTCTGCGTGGATTTCCTCCGGGTGCTCCGGTTTCCTCCCACAGTCCAAAGATGCATGGGGTAAATATAGGGTCGGGGAATGGGTCTGGGTTGGTTACTCTTTGGAGGGTGGGTGTGGACTTGTTGGGCTGAAGGGCCAGTTTCCATACTGTAGGGAATCTAATCTAATCAGGGCAAAACTAATCTGAAATGTCAGTAGAAGAATGAGTTTCTGCATGAAAGGGTCATAGATCACTAGAAAATGGGATAAGTGTAAAGGTTAATAAAACTCAACAGGGGAAATCATTGAGTGAAGATGAAGATCACGCAGTTTGCTTTTAATGGTATTGACAGCACGGGTAAGTGTATTCAGCAAATTGAAACACCCTCCTTCTGAGATCTTGCTGAGATCAATCTTTTAATCATCATAAAGCCTTTGATCATCATAGGCAAGCTATGAGGAGGCTTCAGGCTGTCGGGCATTTAACTGAGGTTAAGAAAGTCACACTTGCCTTTTATAGAGTAGGACTTTTGAGAAAATCTTTCGCAGCATTATAGGGACACTGATCAGAACTGGTCAAGGAGATCCAAAACTCCACTGAAGGGTTAAATATGCGGGGGTGACAGGGTGGGGGGTGTTGCAGTGAGGATAGTACTGAGCAGGTTACAAGGGGGGGTGTGGTTGTATTGTAAACTGGAGGGAGAGAGGTTATCGAGGTGAGCAACTGGAACAGGCAGTAACTGTGGCAGCTTTGTTCAACTTAATTTTCTTCATCTGTTCCAAATATGTTTATGATTATGTTCTCAGTCCATATGAAAAAAATGATATGGAGGTGCCAGTGTTTGACTGGGGTAGACAAAGTTAAAAATCACACAACAGCCAGGTTTATTTGGAAGCACTAACTTTCAGAGCCCTTCTCCTGTGTCAGGTTACTAGTGAGCAGTGCTCTGAAAGCTAGTGCTTCCAAATAAACCTGTTGGACTATAACCTGGTGCTGTGGGATTATTAACCATTCGATAAAAGCTTAACACAGACTTGGCACAGGAGTGTGGGTAATGGGCTTCTTGTGGTAGTGTCCCTACCTCTGGGCCATGAGGTTGAAGTCCCACCTGCTCGAGCAGTGTGTAATAACATCCCTGAACAGTTTGATTAGAAATGTCCAGAGGACAGTGAATGGGTTGAGTCCCTACCCCAACACCCGGCTGTTGGCAATGGCTCTGCTGTTGCCATTCACACCTCCTCGAGTCTGACCTCTTGTTTCTTCATGTCCCTTGCACCATCATCTCTCCTGCCTTCCAGCCTATGTGAAACTTACCCTGTCCTCTCCAAACCTGCTTCCCACTGATCCTTGCACTTCACTCAAAGAGTGTTAAATCTCTAACACCTTCCATTAACAATGGGAGGTCATCCACCTCAAACATTAATTCTGTTTCTCTCTCCACGGAGACTGCCAGACCTGCTTTTTGCTTTTATCGCATTTTAAAATATGTTTCCCTGCCATGACTCACCTTGAAAATTGTTAAAAATCACACAACACCAGGTATAGTCCAACAGGTTTAATTGGAAGCACTAGCTTTCGGAGCGACGCTCCTTCATCAGGTGGTTGTCCTGTTGTTGTGTGATCTTTAACTTTGTACACCCCAGTCCAACACCAGCGTCTCCAAACCAGTGTGGGTAATGGGCTTCTTGTGGTAGTGTCCCTACCTCTGGGCCATGAGGTTGAAGTCCCACCTGCTCGAGCAGTGTGTAATAACATCCCTGAACAGTTTGATTAGGAATGTCCAGAGGACAGTGAATGGGTTGAGTCCCTACCCCAACACCCGGCTGTTGGCAATGGCTCTGCTGTTGCCATTCACACCTCCTCGAGTCTGACCTCTTGTTTCTTCATGTCCCTTGCACCATCATCTCTCCTGCCTTCCAACCTATGTGAAACTTACCCTGTCCTCTCCAAACCTGCTTCCCACTGATCCTTGCACTACACTCAAAGAGTGTTAAATCTCTAACACCTTCCAGTAACAATGGGAGGTCATCCACCTCAAACATTAATTCTGTTTCTCTCTCCACGGAGACTGCCAGACCTGCTTTTTGCTTTTATCGCATTTCAAAATATGTTTCCCTGCCATGACTCACCTTGAAAATTGTTAAAAATCACACAACACCAGGTTATAGTCCAACAGGTTTAATTGGAAGCACTAGCTTTCGGAGCGCTGCTCCTTCATCAGATGGTTGTCCTGTTGTTGTGTGATCTTTAACTTTGTACACCCCAGTCCAACACCAGCGTCTCCAAACCTTGAAAATTCTTGGAATTTCACAAGAAAGAGTGAATGGATGGCGCGATTATGTTCAGCATGGACTGGTTGGAACGAAGGGCCTGTTTCTGTGCCATACGACTCTATGACTCACTGACTTGTGATGCTGGTGACGTGATGGGGTGGGCTAGAGTGACTCTGAGCTCTGGGATGTGCTGAGATGATCCAAAGTTTCCCATAAACATGAATCTTTGTTCTCACTGTAAGTGCCGGAGTTGCAGTGATATTATCATGTCGTGAATCTTCTCTCTCTTACTGTGATTTCATAAGATATTCCAGTTCTTTTAATCTTCCCCCACACTATTGCCTAACAGCGGTAGTGTTTATTATTCCCCAGCAGCCATGTTGTGTGCATGCAGGTGTGGATATTCGTGTGTTATTGCTCCTGGTGAAATTAGTGAGTTATTACTTCATGGGCAATATCCAATATCCAATATATTTATGGAGCTGAGACACGCAGCCACTGGGCGGGTAGTTTGTAAAAAATACAAAGCAATGTTTCTATTCGTTCAAAGTCAATGCTCTGCTAATGGTTCAGCACACTCAGCACCTTCACTCTGAGCATTGAGAGTGTGTTCATTTGTGTCCAAACTCCCCGTTCATTCAGAAACGAGGGTTTACTCAATGAGTCCGTTCCAACACCGACTGCCCTCTCATTGAGGGAGCAACATTGTCATTGCACCAGAATCACCGACCTGTCCCTGATGAGCAATCATTTCATTTCTCTGGAAGATTAAAACCCTGGATCACATTGGATTGGAAAACCAACTCAAATGGATCCCCCAAACCAAGATCTGACATTCAGAGAGAACAATATCAAAACTGCATTTTACAGTGTGACAGCAAAGTCCCATCAGGTATAAATGCTTCCTGTAAACCTTCAATCTTCCATATCCTACAACCCTCCATATCCTACAACCCTCCATATCCCACACACCACTGCACCCTACAATCCTCCATATCCCACACCCCCTACACTCTACAACCCTCCATATCGTACATACTCCTGCACCCTACAACCCTTTATATCCTGCACATGGGGTGGCATGGTGGCTCAGTGGATAGCCCTGCTGCCTCACAGCACCAGGGACCTGAGTTTGATTCCAGCTTCGGGCGACTGTCTGTGGTGTGTTTGCACATTCTCCCCATGTCTGCGTGGATTTCCTCTGGGTGCTCCAGTTTCCTCCCACTATAAAAAGATGTGAAGGTTAGGGTGAATTGGCCATGCTGAATTGCCCATTGTCTTCAGGGATGTGTAGATTAAATGCATTAGTCAGGGGAAATGTGTAGGATAGGGGAGTGGGTCTGGGTGGGTTGTTCTTCAGAGGGTTGGTGTGGGCTTGTTGGGCCGAAGGGCCTATTTCCATACTCTAGGGATTCTATAGGTCCTCCCTTTGACCATGAAAGCTCCTGAGTCGCAAATCCCAGCCCGGGCCTTACACTTTTCAGGAGAAGATTTGAACTTATCGGAATTCATTGGCAAGGCCCAGAGATAGGAGTTCCCTTTGAGGAGGTCACTTCCCTTTTAGGATTGTTAAAAGTGGACATGAATGGACATAAAAAAATGGATTCAATCATGGGAACTGTCAAATAGTCAAAGCTTTTAAACTTCCTCGCTTTTCTAATGTTTTTGAAAAACCTATTAACCAATAAAATACAACCAATGTTTCCTATTGTGGACTGAGGGCTACCATCACAGGATTTGTGTGGTAGAAGAGCTTTCACAACTCATCATTATCATGGTGGGATACCTGTCAGCTTGCAGTTTGATTGATTGAATGTTTTGATTTATTGTCATGCATACCAACGTACAGTGAAAAGTTTTGTTTGCGAGCCGTACAAGCAGATCATAGTCAGCAAGGGCATACAGAACATAGGGTGAAAAGAACTTGCAGGTTACACTGCACAGGATGTGTGTGAGGCAAGATCAACATTAACAAGATCAACATTATTTGAAGTTAGAGAGCCCATTCATCAGTCTAATAATGCAAGGATGAAGCTGTTCCTGATCCTGTTAATGTGTGTGTTCAGGCTTCTGTACCTTCTGCCTGATCGAAGAGGATAGGAGAGCATTACCAGAGTGGGAGGGGTCTTTGATGATGTTGGCAGCCTTTCCATGGCAACGAGAAATGTAAATGGAGTCCATGGATGGGAGGTTGGCTTCCGCGATGGTCTGGGCTGTGCACACAATCTTCTATAGTTTCTTATGGTCCTGGGCAGGGAAGTTGCCATGCCAGGACATTATGCACCTGGACAGTATGCTTTCAGTGGTGCATCTGGAGGAGTTGGTGAGGGTCCTTATGGACATGCTGAATTTCCTGAGCTGCCTGAGGAGGAAGAGCTGTTGTTGCGCTTTCTTGGTCATTGCATCTATGTGGGAAGTCCAGGACAGGTTGATGGTTATGGTCATTGCTAGGAACCCTCTCAACCTCTGCTCCATTGATGTACCTGGGGGCGTGTTGTCCTCATTTCTTTCTGATCAATTCTTTAGTTTTGCCGACAAAGGGGTTGACTGCTCCAGGTGCATGTAAAGCATTTGAAGGCCATGAATTCAGAAGCTTATTTTTCTAAGGGATTAAGTAGTTGAAGGTACTATCAATTAAAGTGTATTTTTTGAAATTGTGAATTCATCAATAAGCACGTAAGAATTTTGGTTTATTTCTACTCAGTGCCTGAGCTGAGTTATACCCAGAGTGGATATTGGGTGAGTTGGCATGAATAACACTAAGAGGAGAAAGTGAGGTCTGCAGATGCTGGAGATCAAAGTTGAAACTTTATTGCTGGAACAGCACAGCAGGTCAGGCAGCATCCAGGGAACAGGAGATTCGACGTTTCGGGCACAGGCCCTTCTTCAGGAATGAGCAGAGAGTGTTCAGCAGGAGAAGATAAAAGGTAGGGAGGAGGGACTTGGAGGAGTGTTATTCCCATGAATAACACTAACCCTATCACAAAGGCAAAAAGCATTTGGTTCAGATTTGGCACAAAGTTGGCATTGGGACATTAAAGAGCCTTGGGTATGGGTGGAAGTGAATATGTTGGTGTCTGTGTGCTGCCATCTATATCTTCTATTGTGTGGCTTCCAGCCCTCACATGGTTTAGCAGGGAGACACTTACTCCCATCTCAGAACAATCTTATTCCGTAAACAAGATGTAAGTTAATTAATTGATAGGATAGTGAAAAAGATGTTTGGTATGCTTTCTTTTATTGGTCAGCGTATTGAGTACAGGAGTTGGGAGGTCATGTTGCAGCTGTACAGGACATTGGTTAGGCCACTTCGCATATGCTTTCCCTGGACCAGTCCTGCTCTGGTGCATCTGCCCATGACAGTATCAGTAAAAATGACCACTGCCTTGTGGAGACAAAGTCCTGCCTTCACGTTGAGAATATCTCTGCTGGGGTTGTGTGGCACTACCTGCAGCATAGGGAGCATCTCCCCAACACAGGGCTCCAGCATTCCAATAGGAAGACATATCACCATGTTCTGAAGGGTAACCAGCGATGAATTTCACATGACAATCATTCTCACGGATTAAAGATCCACCATCAAATGTTTCAATTAATGCTGCTGCTGGTCAGCAATGATGGACTGACTGCCTAATGTATGGGATTTGATCCGAGGTTAGGAATGTTGCAGCAAGTAACTCACCTCCTGATTCCCCGAAAGCTGTCCACCATCTACGAGGTCAGGATTGCACTTCACCCTCCTGACTTGGAAATATATCACTGCTCCTTCCCTGTCACTGGGCAAATCCTGGAAATCCTTTCTCATTCGCCCAGGGAATACAGCAACAGCACAAGGACTGCAGCACATCAAGAAAGGAGCTCGGACCACCCTCAGAGTGGCCTAGCAATGAAGCCCATGTCCCCTGAATGAATAATTTTAAAAATCCCTGCTCCAACAACATTCAAGAAGCTTGACAGCATCAGGACAAAGCAGCCCGCTTGATTAGCACCACATCGGCAGGCATCCACTCCCTCCATCACCAGCGCTCAGTAGCAGCAGTATGTACCATCTACAGGATGCTCTGCAGAAATTCACCAAATATCCTATGTCAGCACCTTCCAAGGCCACGACCATTCCATGCGGAAGGACAGGGGTAGCACCTGGGGACATGGGAACACCATCCCCTGCAAGTTGCCCTCCAAGCCACTTCCCTCCTGACTTGGAAACATATCGCTGTCCCTTCACAATCACTGATCAAAATCCTGGCATTCCCTCCCTAAGGGCATTGTGGGTCAACCCACAGCAGGTGGGCTGCAGCAGTTCAAGAAAGCAGCTCCCCACCTTCTCAAGGGATGGCAAGAAAAGATTAATTTCTAAAATTTGGGTGGCACAGTGGCTCAGTGGTTGGCACTGCTGCCTCACAGCGCCAGGGACCCAGGTTTAATTCCCACCTCGGGCAACTATCTGTGTGGAGTTTGCACATTCTCCCCGTGTCTGCGTGGGTTTCCTCCGGGTGCTCCGGTTTCCTCCCACAGTCCAAATATGTGCAGGTCAGGTGAATTGGCTGTGCTAAATTGCCCTTAGTGTTAGGTGCATTAGTCAGGGGCAAATGTAGAGGAATGGGTCTGGATGGGCTGCACTTCGGAGGGTCGGTATGGACTTGTTGGGCCAAAGGGCCTGTTTCCACACTGGAAGGAATCTAATCTAAAATCTAAAAAGATGCTCTTGAGGTGTCGGAGCAACGTCACTCTTGAGCTGGGTATTGTAGTGTGGGGCATAATTTCAATGAGGTAGCAATTTGTGCGAGGGGGTGAGGGTGAAGCTGTGAAAGAGCCATCTTAACTGCTTGCCTTCTGAGGCTGTTATAGGAAAAACCCTTTATCAGAAAGGAAAACTTGGCGCGTCACATCTCAGGAACATGAAGTGTTTCCCTGTATTGTACCAACGGGAGTGTACACAATTCCAGGTTCCGTATTATAGCAGGAAGACAGAGCTCCTGGTAAAGCTCCAACAGGGCTTGGCACAAATGGGAAAGGTTCACTCTCTCTGCAACGGCTGAACAGAGCGAGATATTTTATTACCACGAGGGATGAGCACTGACGGGTGGCCTCATCGAGAACTTTAAAACTATGAAGGAGTTCAGGATAAGAAGCTCTGAGTTGTGGGGGAGTCCGGTGAAAGCATAACAAACCTGACAGGGCACAGACTGATGAATGGAAATGGATTAAAAAGAAGAAACACCGCAGAATTAGAACATTCTAGAAACATTTCGAAGCGGTATGTAGGAATGAAAGCATTTCGAGCTTTAGCTGGGGTTACACTGAGGCTGGATGTCCAGCTAAGAGCTGGAGTCAGGTTGTTGTGTGAATACATTTGGATGGTTTTGTCGTCTGCCCTCTGTGTTTAGACCCAATCACTACCTTGTTGCTGTTACAACAGGACCACCTCAAATCCACTGCCCAACCAAACAGCGATGTGCAAAAACTAGAGCTTTTTTACATTCTGCCCTGGAAAAAGTCAGACCAGACTCAAAACGCTAACCCTGTTTCTCTCTCCACAGATGTTGCCAGACCTGCTGAGTTTCTCCAGCACTTTGTATTTGTTCTGCTTTTAAAGCTCTTACTTAATTACAGGGTCATAGGAATATACAGCTCAGAAACAGACCCTTCGGTCCAACTCATCCATGCTGACCAGATATCCTAACCTTATCTCGTCTCATTTGCCAGCACCCAGCCCATATCTCTCTTAACCTTTCCTATTAATCTATCCATCCAAGTGCCTTTTAAATGTTGTAATTGTACCAGCCTCCACCACTTTCTCTGGCAGCTCAATTCACACACACACCACCCTCTGTGTGAAAACATTGCCCCTTAGATACCTTTAAATCTTTCCCCTCTCACCTTAAACCCTCTAGTTCTGGACTCCCCCAGCCTGGGAAATAGACCTAGTTTATTAACCCTATCCAAACCCCTCATGATTTTATAAACATCAAAAGGTCACCCCTCAGCCTCTGATGCTCCAGAAAAAACATGCCTAGCCTATTCAGCCTCTCCCAAATCCTCCAACCCTGGTGACATCCTTGTAAATCTTTTCTGAACCCTTTCAAGTTTCACAACATCTTTCCGATAGGAAGGAAACCAGTGTTGCAAGCAACGTTCCAAAAGTGACCTAACCGATGTCCTGTACAACCGCAACATGACCTCCCAACTCTGATACACAATGCACTGACCAATAAAGGAAAGCATAGCAAATGCCACCTTCACTATCCTAACTACCTGCGACACCATTTTCAAGGAGCTATGAACCTGCACTCCAAGGTCTCTTTGTTCAGCAACACTCCCCAGGATCTTACCATTAAGTGTATAAGCCCTGCCCTGATTTGCTTTTCCAAAACATACTACCTCACATTTACCTAAATTAAACTCCATATGCCACTGCTCGGCCCAATGGCCCATCTCTTCAAGCTTTTAAAAATATCTTAACAGTGTATTTGAATAGATTCTGCATCTGCACACTGCAGCTCCAGACTCGATAGTGGCCTTGCCACTTCTCACTGTCTGAGCAACTGTTGGCACATTGATCAAGTGGGCAAATGCATGGCCGATGAAATATAACGTGGATAAATGTGAGGTTATTCACATTGGGAGCAAACATAGGAAGGCGGGTTATTATCTGATAGATTGGGAAGAGGGCGGGGGGGAGGTGTAGTGACACCTGGGGGTCCTTGTACACCATTCACTTGAGGTGCAGTAGGAGGTGAAGAGGGTAAATGGGATGTTAATCTTCACAGCGAGAGTGTTCGAGTACAGGAGTAGGGATGTCTTGCTGCAATTGTACAGGGCCTTGGTGAGACCACACCCGGAGTACTGTGTGCAGCTTTGGTCTCCATATCCGAGGAAGAATGTTCTGGGAACGGAGTTCAGGCTGATCCCTGGGATAGCAGGATTGACGTATGAAGAGACTGGATTGGTTAGTCACTGGAGTTTAACAGAATGAGGGAGGGATCTCAGAAATCTATAAAATTCTAACAGGACTGATCAAGCTAAACACAGGAAAGATGTTCCTGATCACCAGGGGAGTCCAGAACCGGGGGCCACCGTCTAAAGCTAGGGAGTTGGCCGTTTAGGAATGAGATGGGGAGAGTTTGGTTTACCCAGAGAGGGGTGAGCCTGTGGAATTCTCTGCCACAGGAAGTAGTTGAGGCCAGAACATTGAATGTTTTCAAGCGGGAACGAGGTACAGCTCTTGGAACTAAAGGAAATGAGAAGAAAACAGTAACCCAGTAACTAAGTGGGTGGCATGGTGGCTCAGTGGTTAGCACTGCTGCCTCATAGCACCACGGTCCCAGGTTCAATTCTAGCCTCAGGTGACTGACTGTGTGGAGTTTGCACGTTCTCCCTGTGTCTGCGTGGGTTTCCTCCGGGTGCTCCAGTTTCCTCCCACAGTCACAAAGATGTGCAGATCAGGTGAATCGGCCGTGCTAAATTGCCCAGAGTGTTAGGTGCATTAGTCAGAGGGAAATGGGTCTGGGTGGGTTACTCTTCGGAGGGTCGGTGTGGACTGGTTGGGCCTAAGGGCCTGTTTTCACACTGTAGGGAATCTAATCTAAGATGGATGATCCTATTGAATGATGGAGCAGGCTCAAAGGGCTGAATGGCCTCCTCTAGCTCCTATTTTCTATGTTTGGCTCCACCTGGTCCACTTGACCTAAATTAACCATGGCCCCAAAACTGGAAGTGACCAATATCAATATCGATGGAAGTAATGTGCCTGTAGTTACATAGAAAAGGTACCCCCAGGAGAAGTGAAGGACAGTGCCCAGGTCTCCAACCTAACTACCTGCATTTATATAGCATCCAGCAACATGGTAAAATTACAGCAAACACAATTTAACAGGAGGAGTTATTCAGGCAGGCGACTGAAGACTTGGTTAAAGAGGAGGTGGAATGGAGTGTGTTAAAGGTGGTAAAGGACAGAGAGCGTGTAGGGACAGCCTGCCAGAGCTGGGGCCCCAGGAACTGAAGGCACAGCTCCCAGTGCCATAACAATTACGGTTGGGGGGGTTAACGAAAGGGCTATAATGGAGAGATAGGGGGGCTGGAGGAGACTTCAGAGGTGAGGAGGGGTGAGGTCTCAGAGAGATTCGAGACAAGGATAACAAATTTGAAACGCAGCATGTGGAGGGATGCAAGGTGGAAGAAAGATGCGAAATATGATGGGTCCACCTGTTGGCATCAGTGTCCATGGAGCCGACAGACAGATTCATTGGCACAGTGGTATGTCCCTGCCTCGTGTACAGGGGGTGACAGCTGAACAATTCGAGTCATGTGACTTTCCTTGAATGAGGTGGGCAAGATGTAACAAGGGCTGCAGCACCCGAAATGGCTCGGTATTAACTATCTAGAATTCACAATGCCCAGCAGGAGGGCACTCAGCACTTGTGGGCTATTTGACTCTGGGAGTCAGCACACCCAACCCCACACCTGACCCCATCAGACATCCACCGACAACCAACCAGCTATTAGCAAGGTCACCGATATCCAACCAGGCATTAGCAAGGTCACCAACAACCAACCAGCTGTTAGCACGGTCACCGACAATTAACCAGCAGCCAGTGAGGTCACCAACAGCCAATCAGCAGCCAGCAAGGTAACCAACTACCAACCACCAGCAAGGTCACCGGCAACCAACCAGGAAGGAGGCCATTCATAGACTTGACATCTGTCCAGTTCAAGAGTGTTACATACAATTGCCCCAGTCAGAGGGCTCTGTTGTCATTAGCAATAAAGTAACACTGGGATGGTCCAGCAATTGGGAAAGTCTCTGAGCCAGTGCAGTGCCTCTGAGCCAGTGCAGTGTCTCTGAGCCAGGGCAGTGTCTCTTGGGCCAGTACAGTGTCTCTGAGCCAGTGCAGTGTCTCTTGGGCCAGTGCAGTGTCTCTTGGGCCAGTATAATGTCTCTTGGGCATGTACTGTGTCTCTTGGGCCAGTGCAGTGCCTCTGAGCCAGTGCAGTGTCTCTGAGCCAGTGCAGTGTCTCTTGGGCCAGTACAGTGTCTCTGAGTCAGTGCAGTGTCTCTTGGGCCAGTGCAGTGCCTCTGAGCCAGTGCAGTGTCTCTGAGCCAGTGCAGCATCTCTTGAACCAGTACAATGTCTCTGAGCCAGTGCAGTGTCACTGGGCCACTGCAGTGCCTCTGAGCCAGTACAGTGTCTCTATGCCAGTGCAGTGTCTCTGGGCCAGTGCAGTGTCTCTGGGCCAGTGCACTGTATCTGAGCCAGTGCAGTTTCTTTGGGCCAGTGCAGTGTCTCTGTGCTAGTGCAGTGTCTCTATGCCAGTGCAGTGTCGCTGGGCCAGTGCAGTGTCTCTATGCCAGTGCCGTGTCTCTATGCCAGTGCAGTGCCTCTGAGGCAGTGCAGTGTCTCTTGGGCCAGTACAGTGCCTCTGAACCAGTGCAGTTTCTCTGGGCCAGTGCAGTGTCTCTATGCCAGTGCAGTGTCTCTGGGCCAGTGCAGTGCCTCTGAGCCAGTGCAGTGTCTCTTGGGCCAGTGCAGTGCCTCTGAACCAGTGCAGTTTCTCTGGGACAGTGCAGTGTCTCTGGGCCAGTGCACTGTATCTGAGCCAGTGCAGTGTCTCTATGCCAGTGCAGTGTCTCTGGACCAGTGCAGTGTCTCTTGGGCTAGTGCACTGTCTCTGAGCAAGTGCAGTGTCTCTTGGGCCAGTGCAGTGTCTCTGAGCCAGTACAGTGTCTCTGAGCCTTTGCGGTGTCTCGGGCCAGTGTACTGTCTCTGAGCAAATGCACTGTCTCTGAGGCAGTGCAGTGCTCTGGGCCAATGCAGTGTCTCTACACCAGTGCAGTGTCTCTGGATCAGTGTGGTGTCTCTTGGGCCAGTGCACTGTCTCTGAGCAAGTGCAGCGTCTCTTGGGCCAGTGCAGTGTCTCTACGCCAGTGCAGTGTCTCTGGCCCTTTGCAGTGTCTCTTTGGCCAGTGTACTGTCTCTGAGCAAGTGCACTGTCTCTGAGGCAGTGCAGTGTCTCTGGGTCAGTGCACTGTCTCTGGGCCAGTGCAGTGTCTCTGGGCCTTTGCGATGTCTCTTGGGCCAGTGTACTGTCTCTGAGCAAGTGCACTGTCTCTGAGGCAGTGCAGTGTCTCTATGCCGGTGCAGTGTCTCTTGGGCCAGTGTAGTGTCTCTGGGCCAGTGCAGTGTCTCTTGGATCAATGTAGTGTCTCTATGCCAGTGCGCTGTCTCTGTGCCAGTGCAGTGTCTCTATGCCAGTGCAGTGTCTCTGTGCCAGTGCATTGTCTCTGTGCCACTGTACTGTCTCTGAGCAAGTGCACTGTCTCTGAGCAAGTGCACTGTCTCTTGGGCCAGTGCACTGTCTCTGAGCCAGTTCAGTGTCTCTATGCCGGTGCAGTGTCTCTTGGGCCGGTGCAGTGTCTCTTGGGCCAGTGCAGTGTCTCTGTGCCAGTGCAGTGCCTCTGGGCCAGTGCAGTGCCTCTGGGCCAGTGCATTGTTGTCAGTACTGGTACAGTGTCTTGACATTGTACAGTATTTGGTAAAATGTATTATCCCCATTAGCTATCCTTGTTTGGAATTGTATTCTGTTCCTCCACTGTCACTGGATCGATATCCTGAAATGCCTTCCCTAGCAGCATTGTGGGAGCACCAAAACAAAACACATAAGGCTCACCACCCTCCAAAGGATGCTGGGATGGGCAACATACGTCCATCTCCCAACAATGCCCACAGTTCATGGCAGAATAAGGAAAGGGGTGCAGTTTATATCGGGAGGTGGTGCAGCCCGATATTTGGACAAGTTGCTATTTCTTCAGCTCGTGCAACGTTTGGTTTCTGTCTATCATTTTAGCATTTCCCTCTGCAGAGCCCACATTCCAGCTGGCCCAAGGACTCCAGGATTCAATGATTCTATCAAAACCTTTTCATTCCAGCTGTAACAAGAAGTTGATGCAAATTCCAGTTCAAATGGAATTTCGATTACATTAAAGATTTCTTTCCAGACTGCTTAAGCACTCTCTAAATTCTTACTAAATCCAATCCATCAGATGATAACATCAGAGCCCCTGTAATGTAGGCCACTTGCCAAAAAGGCTAATTACCATCAATCATTGTACTCCAGGGCTTTACTACTATCGTCAACATTAATTCACTCAACACAAACTGATCGGGACTGGGAGCTGCCAGTCTCCCTCTCACATTCATGCAATCCTCTACATCTCTCTGAATACAATGACATTGTTACCGATCGGAATGCAGGAACAGTAGTAGGCCATTCAGCCCTTCAGATCTGTTTCACCATTGAATTAGACACGAGTCTTGAATCTATCTACCTACACTGTGGAAACAGGCCCTTCGGCCCAACTTGTCCACACTGACCCTCTGAAGAGTAACCCACCCAGACCCATTCCACTACTATGCACCTAACCTACACCTCCCTGAACATCATGGGCAATTTAGCACAGTCAATTCACCTGACCTGCACATTTTTGAACTATGGGAGGAAACCGGAGCACCCGGAGGAAACCCAAGCATACACAGGGAGAACGAGCAAACTCCACACAGACGGTCGCCCGAGGCTGGAATTGAACCCAGATTCCTGGTGCTGTGAGGCAGCAGTGCTAACCACTGAGCCACTGTGCCACCCCACCCCAGGGGATCTTGGCCCCTTAACCCTCCTGCCTTACTAAGAAACTTTGATGTACCGGTCCCCCATGGTTGTGACCATTCCTTACAGAGTCCCTGTGCAATGCTCCATGTTCGAGCTGTGTTTGAGGTGTTCTCTTTCAGAACTCAGACATTGAACCATAACCCTGTCGATCTTCTCTGGTGGATGTTGAATATCCTGTGGCAGTACTCAAAGAACAGTAGGCAACTTACTGCCAATACTCTATCCCATGTTTATCCCTGAACCAATCCCACTATTTAAAAAATGCAGAGGTCCAGGACATTCGGCCTTCTGATCTTCAGGTGAACATCTTCGAGATACACAACAACGCAGAATCACTGAGCAGAAACTGACAGCCAAGTTCCATACCCATGAAGATGGCGTCAACCACGATGTCAGGTTTATGTCATGCTACATGTGACCCCAGCACGTTGTTCTGGATCTGTAAAATTTTCCTCACTGTCTTGTTCTGATCACCTTGATAAATTGTTATGATCGCTCTACTTTAATATCCTGTGTTGTTCCACTCTCTCTCTCTCACAATCTTTACTTGACACTGAAGAGGTTTTCTCTCTGCGTTCTCACATTGATAGAAAATTGCCCATTTTCCTCCGAGTACTGGGGACAACAGGAAATGCTGAATTTAAGCGAATATTCAGTCAGTAATCAGGTTAAGCTTTAAAGGAATATAAGTTAAACATTATCTCAAGATAATTGGTTGTTGGTTGGAGCTGAAATCCTGAACTCACCAAGTGCCCAGCCCCACCCACAGTCCGTGCACCATGCTCACGTGTCTCTAATTCCTCCAAAACAGGTTACACACTCAGGAATAAGAGAAGGCCATTCAGCCCATTGAGCCTGCACTACAGTTCAATTACAAACAAGGAACCAAAGAAGGCCACACTGTCCTTTGAACCTGCTCCACCTTCACGAAGATCATGACTGATCTGGCTCAGACATTCCCGATGTACGTTCATCCCGTTCCTATTCGGGAATCTATCTACCACTCCGTCTGCTGCCTTTTGAGGAAGGGGACTCCAAAGACTCTCAACCCTTAGAGCCATCTCTGTCTAAATGGGCAACTCCTTATTTTTAATGATGATCCCTGGTTCTGGATTTTCTCACAAGAGGAAACATCGTTTTCCACATCTACCTGGTTCATTCCCCTTATATCTCATATGCTTCAATGACTCATTCAAAACTCCAGAGGAGGCCTAACCTGTCTAACCTTTCCACATACAGGTCATTCTGTTGTAACGACTGTTTCATCAGTGTGATTTGGCTATAATGCAACTGATGAATTGTCATGTTGTTTGGATAACTTTCTCCTGAATGGGTAAAGCGATTTTCTATTAGCGATCATCTACAGCCATGTTTTCCATAGCACAAGGTTATAGAGGAACACAACTATTATGTCATAGCAGAACGCACTGTAATGCATTCCACTCATTGCAGGTTTTAGTCCAGTAAACCCTTTCTGAACTGTTTCCAGCACATTAACATCTTTCCATAAGATCAGTACTGTACACCGCACTCCAGATCTGGTCTCACCAATGTCCCTATAACTGAAGCATAACCTGCATGCTTTTGCATTCAATTCCCCTTGCAATAAAACATACCATTCTGTGAGCTTTCCTGATTACTTGCTTGACCTACACTCTAACCTTCAGAGCTCTGCAACCTCTCACCATTTCGATAAATGAGTTTTTTGTTTTAATTTCACCAATGCAGGCCATGGACTTGGGTCTCTGCATCACTAGTCCAGTGACATCACTGCCTCCTCTGTAGCTCAGTCCTGCAATGGAATATTGGCCTGGATTGGAGACTCAAGTCTCTGGAGTTGGGTTTGAACACATAGCAAGCTACTAAATATGCCACAAGTAACACCGAGATAAATGGATGCTGTTGTTTCTTGCAATATTGCAGTTTTGCAATATAAAATGCTCAGAATTAAATTGGGATAAAATATGCCTAACATCACAATGCAAGGTGGTACAGTGGTTATGTTAATGGCCTAACCATCAGATCACCGTGACAGTTGGAGAATTTCTATTCAGTTTGTTTTATTATTGGGATGAGGGCGTCACTGGCTAGGCCAGCATTTTTTAACCCATCCCTAACTGCCCAGAGGACAAGTAAGAGTCAACCACATTGCTCTGGGTCTGGAGTCATATGTAGGCCAGAGCAGGTAATGGGTCGAGAGCGTGGGTGCTGGAAAAGTGCAGCCGGTCAGGCAGCAACTGAGGAGCAGGAGAATCGATGTTTCGGGCAAAAGCCCTTCATCAGGAATGAGGCACCACACTCTTGACTCTGATCTCCAGCATCTGCAGTCCTTACTTTCTCCCAGACCAGGTGATGGCTCAGCTTCTTTTTCTGAAGGACATTAGTGAATCAGTTAGTTAAATAAATCTGGAATAAAAAGCCCACCTTGTAATGGTGACCATGACACCTCTGGGCTGTTGTAAAAATCCATCTAATTCATTAATATCCTTTCGTGAAGGAAATCTGACCTGGTCTGGACTACGTGACTTCAGACCCACTGCAGTGTTGTTGATTCCTAACAGTCACCTGAAATGGTTTAATAAACTGTAAGTCTGATGGTTTCATCCAAAGAATGAATACAATGGATATTCTCAAGTGTTTGCTTTGGCAAAAGGCATTGTCCATTTGAAGAAAGCAGAGTTAATGTTTCAAGTCCAGTAACCTGTCTGGTTCAGAGAAAGGGTCACTGGACCCCAAGTTCTCCTCCTCTCTCCACAAAAATCTCAGTGAGTCTCTCTCTCTCTCACTGCAACCCCCAAGGTCATCTCCTCTGCCCTGAAGCTCTTCCTGAAACAAACCTGCTACCACAGCCACATCTGCTTCCTCTGTGCTTGCCTCTGCAACCAACTGACTTCACCAGTTTCCTCATTTCCCCTCTCCCCACCTCACCCCAGTTCCAACCTTCCAGCTCAGCACTGCTCCTCGGATGCTGCCTGACCTGCTGTGCTTTTCCAGCACCACTCTAATCTAGACTCTGATTTCCAACATCTGCAGCCCCCACTTCTGCCTTGCTGAAACGTTAACTCTTTTTCTCTCTCCACAGAAGCTGCCAGATCAACTGCGCTTCTCCAGCAATTTCAGTTTTTGTTTCAGATCTTCCGCAGTTTAGATTTTAGATTTAATTACTTACAGCGTGGAAACAGGCCCTTCGGCCCAACAAGTCCACACTGACCCTCCGAAGGGCAACCCACCCTGACCCATTCTTCACCTAACAATTTAGCATGGCCAATTCACCTAACCTGCACATTTTTGGACTTCCTATGAAAAGAAGAGTTGCTTTGATTTGGCACCTTGTACAGTCAGAAATCACATGACACCAGGTTCTAGCACTGTTCCTTCGTCAGGTGAAGCTCTGAAAGCTTGTGATTTCAAATAAACCTGTTGGACTTTAGCCTGGTTTCATGTGATTTCTGACTTTGTCCACCCCAGTCCAACACCAGCTCCTCTACATCATGCCTTTCACCAGTCTCAGGTGCTGTTCAACCAGTCATGTCCCTTTGAAGTGCAACTAATGTCAGAATGTGAGACAGCCAATCTCCACACAGTCACCTCCTATAAACATCCATGAGATAACAGACCTGGTCATCGTGCTTTTCGACAGCATTGATTAAAAGGGCCCATCATAAATACCAGGGATAAATGTGCTCTTCTTCAAAATGGTGCCTTGGGATCTTTTATGTTGTCAGCGACGGGGAAACAAGACCTTGACTTAACGTTTCAAAAAGTCAACTCCCTCAGTACAGGTCACAAAGTGTCTACCTGGCTCAGGGGTCGTTAAGGTAAATCCCATTATCGTAAGAGTTGGAGGAGAGAGTTCACTGAATCGAAGCAAGTTGATTTATCTTGCCTCTAGCTTTTGCAGCACTGCTCCTTCATCAGGACAATCACCTGATGAAGAAGCAGTGCTCCGAAAGCTAGTGCTTCCAATTAAACCTTTCATCAGGAATGAAAACGTTTCACCGTTTGGGCTTTTGCCCGTAATGTCGAATCTCCTGCTCCTCGGATACTGCCTGACCTGGTGCGCTTTTCCAGCACCACACTCTCAACTCTCATCTCCAGCATCTGCAGTCCTCACTTTCTCCTTCCAAATAAATCTGTTGGACTGTAGCCTGGTGTTGTGTGATTTTTAACTTTGTTCACCCCAATCCCACACCTCCAAGTCATATCTTGCCTCTGTGCGGGCACACAATAGGAAGCCGGCTGTCCCTTACACGAATC
Organism: Chiloscyllium plagiosum; assembly: GCF_004010195.1. Lineage (NCBI taxonomy): Eukaryota > Metazoa > Chordata > Chondrichthyes > Orectolobiformes > Hemiscylliidae > Chiloscyllium > Chiloscyllium plagiosum. The sequence goes on along the minus strand of NC_057733.1, from coordinate 47,298,315 downwards.
GGATAGACTATTCAGGTGAGGTGGACACAGAACAAACGTTTATGTGTAAAAGCTTCATTGGAGGAGCTACAGAACAATTTTAAAAATTTGGGATGCTACTAAGATCTGAGACGAGAAGAGATGAGGGTTTTTTTAAAAATTCTCTACCACAGAGGGTAGTGGAAATTCAGTCTTTGAGTGCATTTAAGGCAGAGATTGATTGATTTCTGATCGCCAACGGAGCACAGCAATGGCGTGGCTGAAGAGCATTGAAGTGCTCCGTCAGCCATGATGGTCTTGAATGGCGAGGCAGGTTCAATGGGCTGAATGATTCCTGATGAAGGGCTCTTGCCCAAAATGTCGATTCTCCTGCTGCCTGACCTGCCGTGCTTTTCCTGCACCACACTCTAGAGTCCTGCTCCTGCTCCTATTTCCCTCCCACCCTAATGACCCTTCCGCCTGTCAGGTGTCAGCAGTTGAACAGTGTGTGGGATGATGTAAAGGATTTTGAGAGTCGTCGGAGGGGAGAAGGGTCTCAGAAAGGGACTCTCGGTTCATGTGCCCAAAAGTTACGGCCAAAAAAAAGGAGGGTAAATCTGGTGGAAATTGCAATATGCCCATTTGTGAGTGCAGTTAGCAAGATCATCATTTCTCACCGATCTACGCTAGCCCTTGCAAAGATGGTAATGAGCTGTGTTCTTGAACCACTGCAGTCAGTGTCAATAATCCCACACTGTCAGCAGGAAGGGAATTTCAGGATTGTGTCCCAATATCACGGAAGGAACAGCGATATATTTCAAAGTCAGGATGGTGAGTGGCTTTGGGGGGATCTTGCAGATAGTGATTGTCCCATATATCTGCTGCCCTTGTCCTTGTACGTAGGAGCTGCATGAAGAAAATTATTATTTTAATCAAGTTACAAGTGACACTGGCATCATCACAAAGTGTCAGTGAAAGAGGGCACTCAAATGTATAATGGTAATTGGAGGGTATACATCAGTCAGTCGCCTCACACTTGCCCTGGTTACAGTGGCATGACTAAGGAATTCCTAATCACAAATCTCCAGGCCGTTTCCACTGAGTTCCAGCCAAGCTTTTCCCAAAAGGAGAAACCAAATGGAACTCAAACCGGATTTTGAAGTCAACCATTGGATTTCAACCCTCCCCCGGGGCTTTCATAATGACCTGAAAAAAAATGCTGGATAATATTCCCATCTATCCTCGCCCACCCCTCTTCCCCCTGCAGAATTGGTCTGTGGGTGAGATACCAAACAGTTCACACTGAAAGATCCAGTTAGAGTTGAGTCTATACATTTTCACACAAAGTGGGGTGGGGTGAATGTCTGGAGCGGGGAAGCGAATACAATTCTGTCTTTTAAGAAACCTTTGGACAGATACATGGATGAGACGGGATATGGACCCAATGCAGGCAAATGGGACTAGTTTGATTGCAAAAACTGGACAGCATGGACAAGTTGGGCTGAAGGGTCTGCTTCCATGCTGTAGACCTCTATGACTGTACGACTATTTGCAGGGCACTTGTGAATGCCTCATCTTCCGTCCTTCCGAGTCTCTATCGTTGTCTCAACCTTTTCAGCTCAAAAAGGAGCATGAAGTATTTGAGATGTAATTAGCATGATGAATGGAAATGTGGAAGTTAGTCAGTAATGCATGGCCATTTTTCTTATCAAACTAAATCTATTTTCCTATGTGCTAAGTGAATTCAAGATACTTTAAGCCACATCTTGGCGCCCATTTCCTGGGTGCTACACTTAGAGGGTGAGTGGGAAACACTCTCCCAATATCACTCTCCAGTCACAATTGGCGGGACTAGTTTAATTGTGAAAACTAGACAGCATGGGAAAGTTGGGCTGAAGGGCCTACTTCCATGCTGTAGATGTCTATGACTGTATGACTATTTGCAAGGTAAACACTGTTCACTCTTAGGTACAATGCTACGTTCGAACACTGTGACTGCCGATCAAGCAATTTGGAGCCATTCAATTCAATCTGGTATCTTTGGCTTTCAAAGAGAAAGAGTTGAACAAAAATAAAATGATTGAGTTTTGTCTCGTGTGAAGATAAGGGGGAATGCATCATATTTTGGTGCGTTTTGACACTTAGTTCATTTTCTTCAAAAATTAATTTTGTGTATTTGCTTTCTGACAACATCATGTAAATTGTTGCAATTTTCTTTTGCAACCTATGCCCTTGTCTTTCTGAATCCTGACTGACGGTTGCTGTTAGTGCAGACGCCACGTCATCCCCAGTTATAGTTCCTGGTGCAAAAATAGTCATAGAGTCATACAGCCAATCCCAAACTAAATCAGTCCCACCTGCCAGCTCCTGGCCCATATCCCTCCAAACCTTTCCCATTCATGAACTTATCCAAATGTCTATTAAATGTTGTAACTATATCAACATTCACCACTTCCTCAGGCAGTTCAATCCATATACAAACCACTCTCTGTGTAAAACCCCATGTCCTTTTTAAATCTTTCTCCTTTCCACTTAAAAATGATCCCCTAGTCTTAAAATGCCCCATCCTACGGAAAATAAATCTATGCCCCTCGTGATTTTATAGACCTCGGTAAGGTCACCCTTCAACCTTCTGCGCTCCAGTGCAAAACGTTCCAGCCTCTTGTTGTAATTAAAAGCCTCCATTCTCAGCTAAAACCTGGTAAATCTTTTCTGAACCCTCTCCAATTTAATACTATCCTTCCTATAACAGGGAGACCAGAACAAAAGAGGATCAGAAGATTCTAGAATAATCACCGCAGAGATACACTTTCGGAAACTGTGGCAACACTTTATTTACTCAGTCAACAACCAGAGTTGGTATCTCAGTCGGTGGCACATTTGGTTCCCAGAGAAAGCTAGCACAAACACGGCGGGCAGAATGGCCTCTCTCTGTGCTCTTACTACCCTTTCATTCTCCACGAATCAGAAGATTGTGTGTTCGAGCCTCACTTCAAAGACATTAACACAAAACCGAGGCGGGTGTGCCAGTGCCTTACTGAGGGAGTGCTGCACTGTCATTGAAACGAGATGCTCAACAAAGAGCCTGCGTTTGATCAGGTCCTGCCCCTCAGCTGGATATAATCAATGTTCAATGTTCACCAGCCCCTCGGACTGTGGGCCAAGAGCTGGAAAATGGAATGAATGGAAACACTGAAAATAGGAAGAGGCCAATCAGCCCTTCGATCATGAACTGATCGTCCAGCTCAGCCCCTGTTCCTGCTTTCTCCTTATCGCCTTTGATCCTTTAGCCCTCAGATTTATATCTAACTCCTTCTTGAAAGCATTCAATGATTTGGCTTCAACCACTCTCTGTAGCAGAGAATTGCACAGGCTCCGCACCTCTCTGGGTGAAGACATTTCTCCTCATCTCAGTCCATGGTTGCCAATCCTGTATCCTTAGACTGTGAGCACCTCCCCCCTCTCCCCCAACCTCCCTGGTTCTGGACTCTTCAGTCAGATTTTCACTGAGCAGCAGAGACATGACTGGCTGAATGGCCTCCTTCTGTGCTGTCAAGAAGAGAATAGTTCACTTGGGTACAGACTGAGGCACTGTGATTTACTGTAATGGCATCACTGGTTTTGTGTGTGTAATTTGGCTGCTAGGTTACTCCACATCACCGTAGCAACTGTGTATCTGAGTACTTCATTGGTTGTAAAGTGCTTTGGGATATCCTGATGTGACAGAGGGTGCTAGGTAAATGCACTGCGTTCCTTCTTGGACATTTGACACTTCCAGGGATATGACTGACTCAGCCCAAGACCTACTGGCTTCCGTACCATCTTAGCTCAACCACCGACACAACTCAGTTCAACACTTACAAATGGCAGGGGGAGACATTTAGCTGCAGCATTGTTATAGTTTATTTACCAGATATAGGCTTTGCTGGCTGAGCCAGTGTTTACTGTCCAGCTCAAATCACCCTTCAGAACTGGTTACACAAACTGCTTCTATTTGGCTGACAATCAAGCAACATCCCATTGGGAAATGGGGTACTAACCTCCAACATCCCATTGGGAAATGGGGTACCAACCTCCAACATTCCATTGGGAAATGGGATATCAAACTCCAACATCCCATTGGGAAATGGGATACCAACATCCAGCATCCCATTGGGAAATGGGGTACCAACCTCCAACATTCCATTGGGAAATGGGATATCGAACTCCAACATCCCATTGGGAAATGGGATACCAACCTCCAACATCCCATTGGGAAATGGGGTACCAACCTCCAACATTCCATTGGGAAATGGGATACCAACATCCAGCATCCCATTGGGAAATGGGATATCGAACTCCAACATCCCATTGGAAAATGGGATACCAACCTCCAACATCCCATTGGGAAATGGGATACCAACATCCAGCATCCCATTGGGAAATGGGATATCGAACTCCAACATCCCATTGGGAAATGGGATATCAAACTCCAACATCCCATTGGGAAATGGGATACCAACATCCAACATCCCATTAGGAAATGGGATATCAAACTCCATCATGCATGGGGAAATGGGATATCAAACTCCAACATGCCATTGGGAAATGGGATATCAAACTCCAACATCCCATTGGGAACTGGGATATCAAACTCCGACATCCCATTGGGAAATGGGATACCAACCCCAACATCCCATTGGGAAATAATGGATCAACATCAAAACTAACTCAATGTTCCTCTCACCAAGCCTTCTCCTTGTTTTCACACTGGTGTAAGTGATTTGTCTTCTTGCACATTGTGATACCAGTCTCTGGTTATCTGATTGTCTGCTCAATAGGCTGCCTGTTCCCTATCACTAAGCCAAGCTCTCCAATGCTTTCTCTATATAACCCTCTTTTGTTTGCATCCACATGTAGTGGGTTCTCAAATCATAGAATCCTTACAGTGCTGATAGAGACCATTTGGCCCATTGAGTCCGCACCGACCCTCAGAAGAGCATCCAACCAGACCACCCTATCCCTGTAACCCTGCATTTCCCATAGCTAACCTACTTGCCTATCCTCCCTGGAGACTATGGGCAATTTCCCATGGCCAACCCAGCCCAACCTCCACATCTGTGGGTGGAAACCAGAGCACACAGGCGGGAGGCTCTTCTGAGGGTTGTGTAGATGTGACTGATGGGCTGAATGGCCTCTATTTGCACAGTAGGGATTCTATCTGAGATCCAGTGACCTCAGGGTAAGTGGGATGGACCAGACTGATCTGAGTTTGTGAATAAAAACAGATCCACAAAATGTAGCGGTGGAATAAGGGAGAAGTCTGTTGTGCGAGGTAATGGTCCTGAAAGTTTAGCTCAGATGCTGGTCCAGGATGCAGAGTGGGCTCAACTTCTGTCCCAGCTGAAGTTACCATGGAGATGCCATCTTCTCAACCTCACCCCTAATCTGGAGAATGGTGACCCTCAGGTTAGACCAGAACCAGTTGTCTCTCCAATGAGACAGTGACATTCTGAAAGGTTCATGTTAGTGCTTGTCATCCGACATTTCTCAGCCTTCCTAGTAATAATGTCGAATTAAGTTGCACCTGATTGCTATCCTGTAATAAACTATATCTCATTAAGCCTCCTGTTCCATTGTCAATCAAATAGGCCCGGAGCCTAGGCTAGCGAAGGGGTTGGAGGTCAAGCTCCCAGTACCCACAATACACTCAAACAGAGACTTCGGAGCCATATGTCACTTATGCCATTTTGGCAGCTGCTGGTGAGTAACTGCTCAGCACCCTCTATAGAAGCAACAACAATGACAACTTGCATTTGCCTAGCGCCCCTACTGTGGTGAAACACTCCTAAACTGCTTCAGCAAGACACAACCAGGCGAAAGTGAATGAAGAGGTGAGGCAGAAACTCTCACTGAAAGAGAGAGAACAATTTGGGAAATTTTAGAGCCTAGACAATAGTGAGTGGAAAGAGGGCAAGTCTACAGAGAGCTCAGGAAGGAGTGATGGAGGAGATTACACTGTTGGGGAAAGTGGAGGTGACAGAGAGAGATAAATTAGTAAATTTTCAATCTGAGATGGTGAGGGTGCAGTGGGGCATTGACGCTCCAGTTGAGGGCAGAAGTGTTGGGGGATTAGAATTCAGCTCAGGAGAGGAATCTGGAAGCAGGGTTTTGGAGGCTCGAGATGAAGCCTTTACAAGGGCCAGAGAACCAGAGGTTTCTCAGAAGAACAGTAGAGCCTGGAGGTAATGGAGTTTGTGTGTGGATGAGCTGAGGCAGAGACACAGGTCACAAAGATGGACGACAGAGATGGTGACAATGGAGAGATCATGGCGATAGAAACCCAGCTGGGAGCTGGAAAGCAAACAGGGACAGCAAGCAGACTGTCTGCCTCAGCCTGACACTGGTACAATTGCAGCATTTAAAAAGCATCTGGATGGGTATATGAATAGGCAGGGTTTAGAGGGATATGTGCCACATGACCCACTCTCACTGGTATCCTTACATAGAGATGAGGAAGGACACCACTTCGACTGGGACAACACATCCATCCTCGGACAAGCCAAATAGAGACATGCACGAGAATTCCTAGAAGCATGGCATTCCAACCGGAACTCTATCAACAAACACATCGAGTTAGACTCCATCTACCACCCCCTGAGAAAAAGAACAGGAAATGACTCCACCACAGGAAATGACATCACCAACCCAAAGAAATCCAAACATAAATAAAAAACAGGAAATATCAGCAGTGCTTTGCTCAGAGGCCCACTGAAGATGTTACCTGGTAGGGTCATGAAACATCTGGAAATGAACCTTCCAGCTCAGCGAGCAAACCTACATCCAGAACCTCAAAGCTTGATATGGGCCAAGTGCTGGCAAGTGGGACTAGGTTAGGTTAGGATATCTGATCTAACAAGTTGGACCGAAGGGTCTGTTTCCATGCTATGACTGTGACCGAGCAGGGAAACAACAATGTCCGCACCCCGGTTAGGCACCAGGGGGCGGTGTGAGCATGCCAACAGACAATGACCATAAGCCATAAGAGCAGAAGTAGACCATTCAGCCCATCGAGTCTGTCTGCCATTCAATGAGATCATGTCGGGTCCATGATTCCAGCCTTCCCAGTGATCAACCAGAGGAAAACCTGCCTCAGACAAGACTCAATGTCAGACGAAGCTATGGAAGAAAGTTACAGCCTTTAACTCACACTAATGCTTACAATGCACGTAACATTTTCTCTAACGTCAAACCTGTGCTCCAATTTCCCAGGAAATACAATCGATAAAATGTGTTCTGTTCATTGGCTGATTAGTGGAGTATACTTAATGAATTGGTTAAATCAATCACCTTAACCCAATTGTACAATGCTCCAAGGGATGGCACATCTCACAACAATCAGTTGGACGTCACCAATAGGCAGATAAATATGGACAGCACCTTCATGGTTACTGTATGCGTCCACCCCCAGTTTTAACAAAAAATAATTACATGGAGGAACCCTAGCTGTTATTATCCACCTGGAATGTACTATCAGAAAGTTTGGAGGAAGGCCCACTCGATATGAGCTGTTGTAAAAGGAATGGATTAAAACTTGGAGGGAACGATCTTCACAGTTCTGGGGGAAGAGCCAGGCCTGGGATAATCGGAGAGCTTTTTCAAAGAGCTGCCACAGGTATGATGGGCTGAATATCCTCCCCCTATACTGTGTGATTCTATAATCCTAGCTCCTGTTTGTAGCTGGTTGTGATACCACTTGTGGTGGGTTGGTCCAGTTTACTCCTTATCAATGACTGAAGCAAAGACCAGGCAAGAAAGAGAGACCCATACTGGGGTAAGGTGTTAGAGAGAAGGGTATTATACAGAGGGCTGGCTGCAACATTGCCAGTCTGCACACTGTCTAGCAGGGTAGAAGGATACAAGAGAGAGAGCCAGAAGAGGCCATTCAACCTTAGCATGTCTGTACTGATTGTTTGAAAGAGCAATGCAACCATTTTCTTCCCCTTTACTTACCTGTCCAATTGTCCCCTGAACGTTAATATTGAGTACGCTTGGTGCCCTTCCAGACTGTGCATTTCAGATCATTAACAACCACCTCCACTTCAACAAATCTCCCCACGTTTTCTCTTTCCAATCACTTTGCACACACATCTTGTACATACACCTTGCACATCCTCTGGTCACTCTCTCCTGCTACTGGAGATACCTTCTCATTATTATCTCTTGTTAAAACCTCCCCTGTGTGTCAGCCACGCCCACTGCTCCATTCGTTTCCCTCGGCCTGGGAGGCACCAGGTTCCGCGCTGAGATCCCACTGTGTGGCCTCAGCATAACCATTTACAGCAACACTCCCATGAAGTGACAGTCTCACGGTAACCCGCCTGTACTACAGTCTCACTGTAACCCGTCTGTACTACAGTCTCACGGTAACACACCTGTACTACAGTCTCACTGTAACACACCTGTACTACAGTCTCACTGTAACCCGCCTGTACTACAGTCTCATGGTAACCAGCCTGTACTACAGTCTCACTGTAACCCGCCTGTACTACAGTCTCATGGTAACCCACCTGTATTACAGTCTCACGGTAACCAGCCTGTACTACAGTCTCACGGTAACCCACCTGTACTACCGTCTCACGGTAACCAGCTTGTACTACAATCTCACGGTAACCAGCCTGTACTACAGTCTCATGGTAACCCACCTGTAGCACAGTCTCACAGTAATCATCCTGTACTACAATCCCACAGCAATCTGTCTGTGCTACAGTCTCACTGTAATCCACCTGTACTGCAGACTGTGTAACCTGTCTGCACTAGTGTCACCTGTACTATAGTCTCACTGTAATCTGTAGGAATTTTCATTGTAACCCACCTGTACTACAGTCTCACTGTAACCCACTGTACTACAGTCTCGCTGTAACCTGTCTGTAGTAATTCTCACTGTAACCCACCTGTACTATAGTCTCACTGTAACCCACCTGTACTACAGTCTCACTGTAACCCACCTTGTAGGAATTTTCATTGTAACCCACCTGTACTACAGTCTCACTGTAATCTGTTTGTGCTACTGCCTCACTGTAACCCACCTGTACTACAGATTGAGTGTAACCTGCCTGTACTACAGTCTCATTGTAACCTACCTGTATTACAGTCTCGCTGTAACCTGTCTGTAGTAATTCTCACTGTAACCCACCTGTACTACAGTCTCACTGTAACCCACCTGTACTACAGTCTCACTGTAACCCATCTGTACTACAGTCTCACTGTACAATAGACTGTGTGTAACCTGTCTGTACTACAGACTCACTGTAACCAGCCTGTACTATCCAATTAATGCAAGGTCCTCATTCTACAGACTCACAGGGACAACGTTGGAAGCTTCACTGAATTCCCATCGCCCTGAGGACTATCTCCTTGATACACTGAAGAGAGCACAGCCACTTTCAGAGAACATTCATGTCCCTTCACATTGCTCTCTGGTTTGGGGGGTGATCTCTTTAGCAACATCCGTGAGAGCTGGGTGAATGTGTGTCTCCTCTGGCTCTGCTTTAATGAACCCAGTCTGATTGAATTTCCTGCTGGCTGATCTGATGTCAGAAGGAGCTGGTTTTCTGTGAATTTAATGTATTACCCATTGAGCATTGGCTGCTATTAAATTAGTGGCTTCACCTGCAGCCTTCTTTCAAGTTTAATTCATTTGGTTTAATGAGTGCTTTTGACGGTAAATGAGGCAATCAATCTCTCACTGGGTACTCAGATTATAATCAGGGATTCTTGTGCAATCATGCCGTGTCTAAACGTATCATAAATCATTTTGGTATTGATTAGGGAGAAAGTTTGCTAAATAAGCTGCCTCTCATGCAGATCACATTGAGTACAGACCTGGCAGTATGCTAATAAGCATGCACCACAAAACACAACTGAAAGGACAGAACAACTTGCCCTCCTAGACAGTCGCTATCCTGACTTGGAAATATATCACCGTCTTCTGATGTCGCTGGGTCAAAATCTGACAATTTCCTCTCTCAGGGCATTGTGGGTCTCCCTATAGCAGCGGTTCAGGAAGGCAGCTCACCACCACCTTCTCACGGGCAACTAGGGATGGGCAATAAATGCTGGCCCACCCAGCGACGTCTACATCCCATGAGTACTTGGAGGTTTGAGCGGCCTCTTGCTGTTCCTGTGCTCACATACAGAGGTACAACGCGCTCAATGCCATTTGCATCATTCAACCATTGGCCGCCCACCATTCCATCCAACTGGCTCTTAAAAAGTCTGAATTTCTTTTTCCCCTTTTCGAAAGAGCTTGCTGTCATCGTTCCAGAGCGTGACTTTTGCCAGTTTCCGGGGAATATCCTCCCTGGTTCCCCGCTGGACCAGACTGGGTGTTCACTTTCATTTGAGTTGTTGCCCTCGCGATTTGATGCTCTATTGGATAAGAACATAACTAGGAGCAGGAGGAGGCCATTCAGCCCCTCAGGCCTGCTCCACCATTGTGGCTGATCCCACCTCAGCCTCAACTCCACTTTCCATCTCCATAACCTTCCAACCAAATAAAAATCTGTCTGCCTCCTCCTTAAATTTACTCAATGTCCTGGCATCCACCATACTCAGGGCAGTGAATTCCACAAATTCACAATCCTTTGAGGGAAATAATTTCTCCACTTCCCTGTTTTAAATCTGCTACCCCTGACCCCAAAACAAAACTTGCAATTGCTCCACATCAGGTGACAACCTCTCGATATCTACTTTGTCAATCCCCTTTAGCATCTTCTATCCCTCAATTAGGCTGGGGCTGTTTTCCCTGGAGCGTCGGAGGCTGTGGGGTGACCTTATAGAGGTTTACAAAATCATGAGGGGCATGGATAGGGTAAATAGACAAAGTCTTTTCCCTGGGGTGGGGGAGTCCAGAACTAGAGGGTATAGAATTAGGGTGAGAGGCGAAAGATAGAAAGAGACCTAAGGGGCAACGTTTACACGCAGAGGGTGGTATGTGTATGGAATGAGCTGCCAGAGGATGTGGTGGAGGCTGGTACAATTGCAACATTTAAGAGGCATCTGGATGGGTATATGAATAGGAAGGGTTTGGAGGGATATGGGCCGGGTGCCGGCAGGTGGGTCTAAATTGGGTTGGGATTTCTGGTCGGCATGGACGGGTTGGAGCGAAGGATCTGTTTCCATGCTGTACATCTCTATGACTCTACGACTCTAGATCTCCTCTCGTTCTGCAGAGAGTATAGGACTAGGTCCTAAGTGTCTCCTCAGAAGACAACAGTAAGATTCCACAGACACCCCCTTAACCATCCCCAATTCCACCCCCTCCTCCCCCCACCCCCACAATCGTTGATTACATTTCTTCTTCCAGTTCCACTTCACATTCTTGGAGCTCATTCCTGATGAAGGGCTCCGGCCCGAAACGTCAATTCTCCTGCTCCTCGAATGCTGCCTGACCTGCTGTGCTTTTCCAGCGCCACACATTTTGATTCTGACTCTCCAGCATCTGCAGTCCCCCTCACTATCTCCTCATCCCCTGGAAAGCCAGTCAGACACTGTCCTGTGGAAAATCTTTAGCCAACAAACTTCATTCTTGGCAAAATTGACAATGGGAAGAAATTGGATGAATTCAACCTCAGCCCAAGAAGGAAAACGGACAAGTTCATTGATTTATGAACTTGCTGTGTACAAAAATGGAACATATCTGACAGTGTCCTATAAACACAGATCTGCTGAGCAGCTGCGCACTCCTTTGTTGAAATATTTCCATCGCAAGGATTTAATTTCCTGGGATCTTTTCCGCTGCTAACTTTGGCTTGTTTAGCTCCAAAGAAAAGGAATCTCTGCCTCCTTCCGCAGTGTCAAGCTCAGAGTGAATCACCCCCTAGCCCAGGCTTTATTGTTACGTATTGCCCAGCTCCCTCGTTCCAATCCTCCAGCCGCCTGCAAATCTCTCCTCATCTTCTTCAGAATAGCCCCTTCCTAAAATGTTCTGTCTACCCCAGAGAGCAGAGGGAGTCATGGTTTAACATCCCACCTGAGAAACCTCCAGCAGTGCTGCACTTCTCTGGGTCATTCCCGACAGTAACCTGGAAACCACGAGCATGCGCCTCATGGTAAAAAATGAAACATGCTACCCCCCTGGGATAAAGTGAACAGCTGTCACCTTGTCCGAAAGCTCCTGTGCTTTGTAAATCTCAAATAGACATTGCTTGCTAAAGAACGTTAGGTCTCTGGCTCTGTGACCAGAGGAGAGGATTTAGCCTCAGTCATTACGGTTCAGGAGAGACACTCTGTTCAGACAAGGAAGATGAAGAGTTTCTCTCTGTTCGGAGAAGTGCTATTGTGCTGAGAGTTCTGGCCAGCTTGTCATAAACCCCCCCAGCCCCTGTTTGAGAGCCTTTGATTGCAGTCCGTGGTATCACTTGAAGCATGTGGTGGAATCTTGGACGAGGATCAGTTTCATTGAGTTGCATGGGAGGTTTCTCTCTGCAAGGGCTAGTGCTTTTTCTCATGCCATCACCAGGAACTGGCCTCATTAACTATCCACCCTGCTCCTCTGGTGCCTCCTCATCCAATGCCAGCCCAATTCCCCCACTCGCCACTGCCCGATTGTCTGGAATAGACTGGCATCCCTGGGACGGGTACGATCTTTAAAAGGTTGGTGTGCATCCATCAGTTGAGTGTATCCGTCAATCCAGCGTACCCGTCAATCCAATATATCCATCAATCCAGTGTACCCATAAATAGTGTACCCGTCAATCCAGCATACCTGTTAATCCAGTAACCCATCAATCCAGTGCGCTCATCAATCCAGTGTATCCATAAATACAGTGTGCCCATCAATCCAGTGTACCTGTAATTCCAGCGTACTCGACAATCTACTGTACCTGTCAATCCAGTGTACCCATCAATCCAGTGTTGCGGCAATCCAGCATACCTGTCAATCCAGGGTATCCGTCAATACAGTGTACCCATCAATCCAGTGTATCCGTCAATCCAGTGTACCCATCAATCCAGTGTACCTGTCAATCCAGTGTACCCATCAATCCAGAGCACCCGTCAATCCAGTGTGCTCATCAATCCAGTGTACCCTTCAATCCAGTGTACCTGTCAATGCAGCGTACCCGTCAATTCAGTGTACCCGTCAATCCAGAGCACCCATCAATCCAGTGCGCTCATCAATCCAGTGTACCCGTCAATCCAGTTTACCTGTCAATCCAGTGTACCCGTTAATCCAGTGTGCCTGCCAATCCCGCGTATCCGTCAATCCAGCATACCTGTCAATCAAGTGTATCTGTCAACCAGTGTACTCATCAATCCAGCATACCGGTCAATCCAGTGTACCCCATCAATCCAGGAGACCTGTCAATCCAGTATACCCATCAATACAGTGTACCCGTCAATCCAGTATACCTATCAATCCAGGGTACCCGTCAATCCAGTGTACCTATCAATTCAATGTACCTGTCAATCCAGTGTACCCACCAATCCAGTGTACCCATCAATCCAGTGTACCTGTCAATCCAGTGTACCCGTCAAGCCAGTGCGCTCGTCAATCCAGCCTACCTGTCAATCCAGTGTACTCGTCAATCCCGCCTATCTGTCAGTCCAGCATACCCATCAATCCAGTATATCTGTCAATCCAGTGTACCCATTAATCCAGAGTACCTGTCACTCCAGCGTACCCGTCAATCCAGTGTACCTAGCAATCCAGTGTACCCATCATTCCAGTGTACCTGTCAATCCAGCGTACCCGTCAATCCAGTGTACCCGTCAATCCAGTATACCTATCAATCCAGTGAACCTGTCAATCCAGTGTACCCGTCAATCCAGCGTCCCCGTCAATCCAGTATACTTTTCAATCCAGTGTTCCCATCAATCCAGTGTACCTGTCAATCCAGTGTACCCGTCAATCCAGTATACCCGTCAATCCAATATACCTATCAATCCAGTGTATCCCTCAATCCAGCATCCCTGTCAATCCAGTGTACCCGTCAATCCAGTGTATCCCCAATCCAGCATCTCCATCAATCCAGTGTACTCATCAATCCAGCGTATCTGTCACTCCAGCGTACCCGTCAATCCAGTGTACCCATCATTCCAGTGTACCTGTCAATCCAGCGTACCCATCAATCCAGTGTACTCATCAATCCCGCCTATCTGTCAGTCCAGCGTACCCGTCAATTCAGCGTAACCATTAATCCAGTGTACCTGTCAATCCAGTGTACCTGTCAATCCAGTGTACCCGTCAATTCAGCGTACCCGTCAATCCAGTATACCTATCAATCCAGCGTATCCGTCAATCCAGTGTATCTGTCAATCCAGTGTACCCATCAATCCAGTGTACCTGGCAATCCAGTGAACCTGTTAATCCAGTGTACCCGTCAATCCAGCGTTCCCGTCAATCCAGTATACCTTTCAATCCAGTGTACCTGTCAATCCAGTGTACCTGTCAATCCAGTGTACCCGTCAATCCAGTATACCTATCAATCCAGTGAACCTGTCAATCCAGTGTACCTGTCAATCCAGCGTACCCGTCAATCCAGTGTACCTATCAATTCAGTGTACCTATCAATCCAGTGTACCCACCAATCCAGAGTACCCGTCAATCCAGTGTACCTATCAATCCAGTGTACCTATCAATCCAGTGTACCTGTCAATCCAGCTTACCCGTCAATCCAGTGTACCTATCAATCCAGTGTACCTGGCAATCCAGTGTACCTGTCAATCCAGTGTACCCGTCAATTCAGCGTACCCAGCAATCCAGTGCCCCCATCAATCCAGTGTACCTGTCAATCCAGTGTACCCATCAATCCAGAGTACCTGTCACTCCAGCGTACCCGTCAATCCAGTGTACCTAGCAATCCAGTGTACCCATCAATCCAGTGAACCTGTCAATCCACTGTACCCGTCAATCCAGCGTACCCGTCAATCCAGTGTACCCATCAATCCAGTATACCTATCAATCCAGTGTACCTGTCAATTCAGCGTACCCAGCAATCCAGTGTACCTATCAATCCAGTGTACCTGTCAATCCAGCGTACCCGTCAATCCAGTGTATCTGTCAATCCAGCATACCCGTCAATCAAGAGCAATCCCACACAATTCCTGACATCTTTCCTTCAGAGAGCAGGCACGTCGATGTTGCCTGAATAAGTCTGCACTGCTACAATTCCGTGATTCCTCTGTGATTTTTAATAAATGCTCATGCACTGGGCTGGTCTTGCTTCCTGTCCTCATTTGTCAAACCTCAGTCATGGAATTTACCTCAGAAGGAAGTGTTTGTTTCTCTACCTCCCATCACCTTGGAAACCTTGCTACAGTCCCTTGCTTGCTGTCTCTATTCCAAGGAGAACTGTACAAATCTCTCCACTCTCACTTCATAACCAAAGTCCCTCAGTCTTGCACACACTCCAGTAAACATCCTCCAGATCCTTTCTGAGCGTCTTCGTTTCTCTCCTGATGGAAAATTCCAGAATCATCCATGACAGTCCAGCTAAAGCCTAACCAGTGACTTCATCAAATCCAGCCTGATCTCTTTCCTCTGAGATTCTTCTCCTGGTACTGTAACCCTGCATGCTTTCTCAATCACTTTTTCAACACGCTACCTGTAGGACTTTGAGTAATGGACCAGGGTCTCCTTGTTTACCAACACATATCAAAATGGTGCCATTTCTAAGACACTGCCTTTCCCAAAGTGCGTGGCGGAGGATTGATAGTCAAAACTGAGCAGATGTTTCCTTGTGTAGGGCAGTCTGTGACGAGAGGTCCTGGATTTAGGATAAGGAGTAATAGAGATGAGGAGAAATGATTTCTCTCGAAAGGGTCATGAATCTCTGGAATCCGCTTTCCCAGAGCGGGGTGGATGCTGGGACATTGAGTAAATTTAAGGAGGAGATAGACAGATTTTTAATTAGTAATGGATTGGAGGGATGTGGACAGCGGGTGGGAAAGTGGGGCTGAGGCCAAGATGGGATCACCCATGATGGTTTTGAATGGCAGAAAAGGCTTGAGGGGGCTGAATGGCCTATTGCAGCTCCTATGTTCTTATACCTGCCTTCATTGCAGGTTGGGATCCGAGCCCCTGGGAGTGCGGAAAGTTTCGATGGAAAGGTCATCTCCAAGGGATCTGATGTTGCCTGAAGACCATCAGGTCTCCCTGAACCTGGTTTGACTTTCTCAGACCGGCTCAGCCTTTTACCTCCAACTTCCAGCTGCACTTTGATGTTCTCTGCTCTCAACCCCTTGACCTCCACCAGGAAACTAAAATGGTTTACAGCTGAACCACGCAACTTTGTGATCTATTTTCAGAACTAATACCTTTTCTGCAACCATCCCATCACAACCCCTTTCCCCCCCCAATTCCAGCTCTTGCCCCAATTTACTTACATTCCACATGATTATTAAATAAGTTTCTATAAAATTCCCGTCCAACCTCCATTCTCCACCATGTTATTACCCACTGTCCTTCATGTCTCTGAGTCCTCTCCTGGTTTAACTTACTTGGGTCAGAGCTCACACTTCACCCCAGATAGCTGGATGAGAAATGAAAAATAAAACCCTCCAAAGTCCGCAGCACTTTACAGAAGCAAACCCTCTAGATTTTAAGAACCTGTTCCCTCCTAAAGCATAAGACAATGCTTTTAAATTCCCGTACCTTGAAGTTGCACTTTTTAGAAGTATTATTGATGAGTTACTGAGTACTGTCTCAGTTCAGCTGTTTTGTTACTCAGCACAATGAGGACTGCAGTCCCACTGCCATCTACTGGTCACCCTCAGCACTGAATCGCACTGGACCGCAATTTCCCGCCAGACGTAGTCGATGATGCCCTCTACCGCATCTCTTCCACTTCCCGCTCCTCCGCCCTTGAGCCCCGCCCCTCCAACCGCCACCAGGACAGAACCCCACTGGTCCTCACCTACCACCCCACCAACCTCCATGTACAACGTATCATCCACCGTCATTTCTGCCACCTCCAAACGGACCCCACCACCAGGGATATATTTCCCTCCCCTCACCTATCAGCGTTCCGAAAAGACCACTCCCTCAGTGACTCCCTCGTCAGGTCCACACCCCCCACCA
>NC_057733.1:47277755-47280952 GCF_004010195.1 Chiloscyllium plagiosum | reverse complement strand
CTCCGGCCTATCACCCTCACCTTGACCTCCCTCCACCTATCGCAATTCCAACGCCCCTCCGCCAAGTCCCTCCTCCCTACCTTTTATCTTAGCCTGCTGGACACACTTTCCTCATTCCTGAAGAAGGGCTTATGCCCGAAACATTGATTCTCCTGCTCCTTGGATGCTGCCTGACCTGCTGCGCTTTTCCAGCAACACATTTTCAGCTCTGATCTCCAGCATCTGCAGTCCTCACTTTCTCCACTGAATCGCTTCTGCCTAGCACTGATTGATGGGGTGATCGTTCAGGGGCAAGTGTCCCTTGTGTCCCACAAATGTGACCCCGAACTCCTCATCGCTTCCCATTTTCACTTCTCTCCCCAGACAAAAATAGGACTTGCAGGAAAAGCTCAGCAGGTCTGGCAACATCTGTGGAAAGAAATCAGAATTAACATTTCAACCATTGACTCTGCTTTCTCTCCACAGATGCTGCCAGACCTGCTGAGCTTTTCCAGCAATTTCTGCTTTCGTCTCTGATTTACAGTATTTGTGTTTTTAATTAATTCCCTCCCACATTGACCTCTCTGTCCTTGACCTCTTGTACTGTCCCTGATTAAACTAGGGTATTCAGTCCCTTTAAAGGTGCGTTCGACTAGTGATGGCCCATTCAGTGGCCACTGTCCAGTAAGATAGTCATCACTTAAAGAAAGACACAAGCACAAAGCTTTTCTCTTTGCAAAAATCACGACTGGATCACAAGAAAACCAATTTTAAGAAAAGAACAACGATTTATCCAGTGTGAGAAGAGTGCTGTGGTTTGCGTGGAGATGTTAATGGCTTTTATTTTATAATGAAAATGTTACAATAAACATCTATGCCCAGCATGTCCTGAAGTGGCACTTTAACCTAGAGACAAGAACAGTAGCACAACCCCATAAGATCCATGTTTCATTGCTTAGCTAACTCTTTTTTATTCTCTCATGGGACGTGGGTATCGCAGGCTGAGTGGGCATTTTCCCCATCCCTTGTCACCCCTTGAGGAGTTGGTGCTGAGCTGCCTTCTTGTACTGTCGGAAGGGAGGGAATTCCAACACTTTGACCCAGCGACACTGAAGGAACGGATTCATTCCAGACTTGGCAAATCAACTCTGGTCAAGGCATTGTAATGGAGTAGCAGATCTGGCCAATGATGGAGCTGACATCACCAGTGAGTGAGCAGTTTACAAAGAATTGTCACCGTCCAGTCCTAAAGGGCTTTGTTTCTTTTCTGATACCACCTTGTTGGGTCTAGACCTCTGCCTCCCTTCTGTCTGCCCCCTTAAGAATTCTGTAAGTTTCAATGAAACTGCCTCTCATTCAAAAACAAAGAACAAAGAAAATTTACAGCCCAGGAACAGGCCCTTCAGCCCTCCAAGCCTGAACTGATCCAAATCCACTGTCTAAACCTATTGCCCAATTCCTAAGCATCTGTATCCCTCTGCTCCCCACCTGCTCAGGTCCAGACACACCTTAAACGAATCTACCGTGCCTGCCTCAACTACCTCTGCTGGCAAAGCGTTCCAGGCACCTACCACCCTCTGTGTAACTTCTTTTGAGCTCCAGGAGGTACAAGGAATTTGCCTTAGTATGAGGCAATGCTGAGTGGTATTATTGTTGGGCTGTTAATCCAGAGACGCAGCTAATGTTCTGAGGATCTGGGTTTGAATCCTGCCACAGCAGATGGTGAGACATAAATCTGATAAATATCTGGAATTAATTGTCTAATGATGACCATGAATCCATTGCTGATTATCGGGGAAAATCCATCTGGTTCACTAATGACCTTTAAGGAAGGAATCTGCCATCCTTACTTGGTCTGGCTTACATGTGACTCCAGACCCACAGCAAGGTGCTGACTCTTAACTGCCCTCTGGGGCAATTAGGAATGGGCAATAAATGCTGGTCTAGTCAGTGATGTTCACATCTCATGACTGAATAAATTCTCCCCATCACCATTCTGCTATCCCAGAAATTATTCTGTTCCCTCACCCGGTTCTGTGGGTCTGGGAGGATTCAGGATTAACCTACTGACGGTCAGCAGTAGCTGCATATGTCTGACGCAAACTACTCCAATCAACTGAATCAGAAATAATCCTCAACTTCGCTTTGCAACGTGTCATGATCTTAGAAAGTTTAGTTTGATGCTCTGCAGCTCAGGGAAGGCGAGAGAGGGCAGTGACAGCAGCTGAGGAACAGCCCTCAGAAATCAACAGCAGTTGGAGTTGAAATGCCTCTTAAATTAATCAATTGCAAGCAGCCTTTTGTCATCACACTCTACATACCTCAAGGCAAGTCAGAAGATGTTATTGTCCTGGTGAGCTGGCTCATGGTGTGTTGAAGGTAAATGGTAAAGGGCACTTTGGGAGCTTGTAGACAAAGTCAGCAAGATTTTGATGGGGAAGCTATAGTGTGTACTGGGGCCAATGCCATAACTTCCAGGTAGGGCTGGAAATGTGGGGAAATCCATCACCCACTCTCTAAGGCATGTCTGGCCCAACACACCCCACTTTGCCTCAGGAGGATGCTCCATATTAATTGTTTTTGGGATCTTGGGTTGAAAGGCTTGTGGAGATGCCTATTGGTTTGCAAGCCATCTGTGAAAAGGCATATTGCACCATGTTATTTTTACATAAAGCATTTCCTGGAGAACACTGATACTGGTGGGGGTCTGATCAAGGTGGACGATGGTGAGATTTCAGATAGAATCAGGTGAGAAAGTTTACATTGGGAACATCTCAATCCATCTTTCTGATGCTTTTGCTGAGACAGGTTTGTCACGAGGCAGCAGAAGGGTGGCAAACACTGTACTAGGAATTAGAGTTTGTTAAACACCTTGTGAATGTTGCAACTCATTTCATTCATATTTTAATATTTTATCTTATCAAACTCATTGAACATGCTAGACATTGAGATTTCTCAATGGAATTCAGCGCAGGTACCAGACTTTAGCTCATCACTTGCTCCAGACAACCCTCCAGCATCTCCAAGGTATGATCCATGGGCAGCATCCACACGCACACACACACACGCACACACACACGCAGACACACAGACACACACACACAGACACACACACACACAGACAGACATACACACAGACACACACACAGGCACACACACACACACACACACACACAGACACACACAGGCACGCACAGACACACAGACACAAACACACA
>NC_057733.1:47274496-47276858 GCF_004010195.1 Chiloscyllium plagiosum | reverse complement strand
ACATCCTATGGCAGCTCATTCCATACACGTACCACCCTCTGCGTGAAAACGTTGCCCCTTAGGTCTCTCTTTTATCTTTCCCCTCTCTCCCTAAACCTATGCCCTCTAGTTCTGGACTCCCCGATCCCAGAGAAAAGACTTTGCCTATTTACCCTATCCATGCCCCTTATAATTTTGTAAACCTCTATAAGGTCACCCCTCAGCCTCCGTTACTCCAGGGAAAACAGTCCCAGCCTGTTCAGCCTCTCCCTATAGCTCAGATCCTCCAACCCTGGCAACATCCTTGTAAATATACACAAACACAGACACACACACTCACAGACACACACAGACATACACAAAGACAGACACACACACACACACAGACACATAGACAGAAAGACAGACACACACAAATATAGATGCACACAGAGACACATACATACACACTGCAGACACACACAGACACATACACACACACACAAATGCACACTCTTACACACACACACACTCCTTACCCATGGACAGTGGTATCTGACACTTGTTAACTCCAGGGTGCCCCACATTAAGAGGCTACAGCAGGCACACAATATAGATGCACACAGAGACACATACATACACACTGCAGACACACACAGACACATACACACACACACAAATGCACACTCTTACACACACACACACTCCTTACCCATGGACAGTGGTATCTGACACTTGTTAACTCCAGGGTGCCCCACATTAAGAGGCTACAGCAGGCACACTTTACCAGGACAGGCACATGCACATAGCTCCCACATTGGACCAGGCTGCATCTCAGGGGTTTTGGCTTTTCTCTCAGTGCTCGCTCACGTAACACTTCCTGGATGCTCACTGTCTCCCCTTCATGTGGCTTGGAGCTTAGCACAGTTACACAACCAGGCAAATGTCGTTGGGAAACATTTCGGGAAGAGAGATCACAACGCTTATGGACAAATTAAGGAGAAAGCTAGAGTAAACAATTTTGACAGTAATTAGTTGGGTAAGAGTCGACCCCAGTAAAACTGGAATCAAAGATTGACAAACAAATCTGTAATGGAAGAATAGGATGCTTTCAAATAGGAAATGGTTCTGTTAATGCAGTACATTTCCACAAGTATATAAAGCTTCTTGGATGATGAAAAAGATGAAGCAGAAATAAAGTTGTACGTGGCAGGTTTTCATTTGATGATACGAGTGAAAAGCAAATTACATATTGCAAATTGACTGGTGAGTGAAGAGGGGACCTGAACAAGGCTGAGGATGTGTACGAGAAGAGACTGGCAGCTAACATAAAAGGAAATTTGAAAGTCTTCGATAGGCATGTCTGTGTTCGGTTATCATTACCCTCCTCATAATTCACAACACTTACGTTTTGTGTCATCTGCAAATCCTGCCTTTGTGTCCTGCACACCCAGACCTAGGTCAGTCTTGGACATCAAAGAAAGCAGATGTCCCAAAACTGACCCCAGGAAACTCCACCACAATGCAACTTCTGTGTAAGGAGAACCATTTACCACAATTCGCTGTATCCTGTCATTCAACCATCTTCATCCGAAAGAGAAGGAGATAATTAGATGCAGAGGAAAGATTTCCAGGGCTCGGGG
Organism: Chiloscyllium plagiosum; assembly: GCF_004010195.1. Taxonomy (NCBI): domain Eukaryota; kingdom Metazoa; phylum Chordata; class Chondrichthyes; order Orectolobiformes; family Hemiscylliidae; genus Chiloscyllium; species Chiloscyllium plagiosum. Next base: position 47,275,257 of record NC_057733.1, on the reverse strand, counting down.
AAAAGGCAGGAGAATGGGATTAACCAAGCCACCTCGGTAATCATGTGCTGTTTGTTAATTCACCTGTGGGACCTGGCCAGCATTTATTGACCATCTCGAGCGCCCTTTGAACTGAGAGGCTTGTTGGACCATTTCTGTGGACATTTGAGAGTCAGCCATATTGTTGTGGGAGCTGGAGTCACCCCCAGATGACAGCAGATTGCCTTTCCTGAAGGACCTTACCAATCCAGATGGGTTTTTGCGACAATCGACAATGGCTTCACGGTCATCAGCGGAATTGTAATTCCAGATTTTTTTTAAAAATTGAATTCAAATTCTATCTGATGCCATGACAGGATTCAAACCTAGGACCCCAGAACATTAGCTGAGTCGCTGGATTATTCGTTTAGTGATCATGCCAATAGGTCATTATCGCCAAGATGGGCTGAATGGTCTCCATCTATTTTGTAACCATTCCATGCCCCACATATTCTTGGTAAAAACAATGACTGCAGATGCTGGAAACCAGATTCTGGATTAGAGTGGTACTAGAAAAGCACAGCAGCTCAGGCAGCATCCGAGGAGCAGGAAAATCGACATTTCGGGCAAAAGCCCTTCATTGGGAATAGAGGCAGAGTGCCTGAAGAGTGGAGAGATAAGCTAGAGGAGGGTGGGAGTGGGGAGAAAGTAGCATAGAGTACAATGGGTGAGTGGGGGTGGGGATGAAGGTGATAGGTCAGGGAGGAGGGTGGAGTGGATAGGTGGAAAAGGAGATAGGCAGG
>NC_057733.1:47269780-47273791 GCF_004010195.1 Chiloscyllium plagiosum | reverse complement strand
CCCCACCCTCCTCTCATTTATCTCTCCACCCTGCAGGCACTCTGCCACTATTCCTGATGAAGGGCTTTTGCCCGAAACATCTCTGACCCACTCTGACCACTCTGACCCACATATTCTTCCATGCCTTTTGGATATCCTAAGGCTTTCCGTAGCCAAAACACTTGAAATGGAGTGACTGGCCTGGCCATGGTGGTGGAACAGATTGGGAGCTGGGCTGAGGTGGTGCGGGCACCGTAAACCCACACCAGCAGGTGGGTTGGTGTGCCCATTGTCTGCCATGCCACCTTGTCAGCGATGTATCATTGCCTCCCAGTCCTGAGCCTGACAGAGCCACCTGAGTGACCACCTAAAGCCCTCTTTTCACCATCACTGGCATTCCACCAGGTGCCCCTCTGCCACACATGGGTGGAAGGGGGCACAGGGTGGGTAATTAAAATTAGCAGCCACCCCAGCAACAGCCATTTGATTGGCTGCTGCTGGCAAGGTGGCCCAGTGGGATAGGTCCTTTGTGTTTGGAATTTCAGGGATGCCACATTGCTATTTTACTAAACACTCCGAGGTTGGATCTATGAACAAGATTCACCTTACCACATCCTCAAACCAGGGCAAAAGCAACAACAACTTGCCTTTGTATAGCTCCTTCAATCTTTCAAGACATGGCGCAGTAAAGGTAAAACGTGCACCAACTCCAGTTAACACCCGAAATCTCAGTGCGGCCCGGCATCGCTGGGTGCTGTTATAAAACAAGAAGGGATGCCCAGAGCAGACAGTCTGCCAACCCTACAGGTACTTGAAGCTCTTACCAGAAATGAAAAGCTGCCTGCAGGATAGCTGTCCGCTGGGGCACTAATGGTGCCCTTTGGTAAAACTCTGCTTAATTGAAATGGGCACTCAATTAGCAGCTTCAGTTGGAAAGGTCAGACAGCAAAATACAGACTGGAGCAACGGCAGCACTGAGGCAAACAACAGAGAAAGAAAATCCTGCATTTGTATGGAGCTTTTCACGATCTCAGGATGTTGTTGAACCAAACCCACCGCTAATTGCTTGGTTACAGACCTGACACTAATCCTCTTTTGTATTCTTTTTTACAAAATAAACCCATAACATAAAAAAGGTAAAAACAATGACTGCAGATGCCGGAAACCAGATTCTGGGTTAGTGGTGCTGGAAGAGTGCAGCAGTTCAGGCAGCATCCGAGGAGCTTCGGGCAAAAGCCCAAACATCGATTTCGAAGCTCCTTGGATGCTGCCTGAACTGCTGTGCTCTTCCAGCACCACTAATCCAGAACCATAACATAAACAGCCAATGTAACCAGGAATGTGCAGGCCAGGTGAGATTTGAACCCAGTGCTCCATATCCAGAGGTAAAGAGCCCAAGCCCAACTTGCTGTTATCTACTGGATTTAAGTGTCTGCACATTTTAAGGTGGTAAATGAAGAGCCATTAGGAATGGCTCTTCCTTAACTTGCTTTTACAGCAAGGTTGAGTTTATTATGCGATAGCAATAGATACAAGTTATATTGGCTGGTTGGACATCATTGTGAGAATGATCAGGAGCTAAGTTGAAACCATCCGAATGTCAATTTTCCACCTTGGACCTAATGACATCATCAGATTGAGTGAAACCCAAAGCAGTCTCTAACATTAACCCTTTCAGAATGTTACATAATATCATCCCCCAAGTCTCCGAGCCCCATATTTAACGTTCAAACGTGTGCGTTAATAACTATATTCACATTTACTCGAGCCCAACCCAGGGCTCTGACCTCACCAGGTGGCCTGGAGTTTTTATTTGAAGAAGGGTCAGTCTATGCGCTGTGACAGAAAAGGGAAGGCCTCACAGATGCAAACAGTGTCCAGCGGTGGCAACAGAACGTAAAACTGCAGGGGGCACCACGCGGAAAGGTGTCAACGTCAGACACAGCCGGAAAACTGCAGGACACTTCCCAGAAAGGTATAAATGTCAGACACAGTTTCAGAGCAGGAACAAGAAAAGTGCAAAGATGAGGATTCTGGGTAATCCAAGATGGAGCTGTAACAGCTGCTCCTTTTTTGAGGTATTTTAGGTGATGGAGGTGATTTCCACGAATTCCAGGAGCAGCAATTACTGTTTTATAAGCTGTTGCATTGTCTTGGAACTTTGGAGGGAAAACAAGAGTCAAAACAACAGCACTTTTAAAAGGGAGAGGAACAGACAAAGGCAGCACATGGTGAGGTCATTGCAGGAGAGAGAGAGAGAACCTGCACAGTTACTGCCTTTGCTGTTTGAATTTATGTGCCGCTGGACATCGGAGTGCGTCTGGGAAAATTAACAATCAGTGAAATTCACTACTGATCTTGGAGGAACCTGTTTAGGAGAGGTCACTGCACAGAAACAGATAAGTGGATATTTTAAGCATGGCCTTACAGTAAGTCTGCAGTAGAGTGGGTTCTTTCTTGATTACATGTTTTATTGAGATATGTTGTTTTATTGAGATATGTCTCTTGATTAAACTTAAAATATAAGCCATAAGTATTAATTTAACCCGGAGCAGTGTTTTGTAGAGGAATAAGACAGAGCTATTTTCCGGGTCCATAGATAGAAAGAAGTAAAAATGGCCTTTAGTAGAGTGATATACTCTTCTTGTTGGATGTGGGAATTTAGGGAGAGTTTACAGGCTACTGACGATTATATCTATAATAAATGCTGTTGGTTGTGAGTCCTATCAGATCGAATGGATCTGTTGTAGAGACAATCAGAGACAATGAGGAATTTACAATAGCAAGGGGCTGTGATGGATGGCAGTTATAGGAAGGGGGAAAAGTCGCAGATACAATTACATAGATGGGTTAACTCCAGGAAAGGTAAGAGAGGTAGGCAGGTAGTGCAAGAGTCTTCTGTGGCTATACCCATTTCAAACAAGTATGCTGTTTTGGAAAATGTAGGGGTGGTGGATTCTCAGGGGAATGTAGCACGAACAGCCAAGTTTGTGGTATTGAGACTGGCTCTAATGCAACGAGGGGTACATCGGGTTTCAAGAGATCAGTTGGGTTAGGGGATTCTCTAGTCTGAGGCACAGACAGATGTTTCTGTGGCCAGCAGCGAAAATCAGAATGGTGTGTTGTTTCCCTGGTGCCAGGATCAAGGATGTCTCAGAGAGGGTGCAGAATGTTCTCAAGGGGGAGAGGGGCCAGCAAGAGGTCATTGTCCATATTGGAACCAACGATATAGGAAGGGAAAAGGATGAGATTCTGAAGGGATATTACAGAGATATAGGACAGAAGGGGAGGCAAGAGAGGAGGGGGAGTGGCGTTTTTGATAAGGGATAGCATTACAGCTGTGCTGAGGGAGGATATTCCGGGAAATACATCTAGGGGAGTTATTTGGGTGGAACTGAGAAATAAGAAAGGGATGGTCACCTTATTGGGATTGTATTATAGACCCCCTAATAGTCAGAGGGAAATTGAGAAACAAATTTGAAAGGAAATCTCAGCTATCTGTAAAAATAATAGGGTAGTTAGAGTAGGGGATTTTAATTTTCCAAACATAGACTGGGACTGCCACAGTGTTAAGAGTGTAGATGGAGAGGAATTTAAGTTACACATGATTCAGTATGTGGATGTACCGACCACAGAGGATGCAAAACTTGACTTACTCTTGGGAAATAAGGCAGGGCAAGTGACTGAGGTGTCAGTGGGGGAGCACTTTGGGGCCAGAGATCATAGTTCTTTTAGTTTTAAAATAATGATGGAAAAGGATAGACCAGATCTAAAAGTTGAAGTTCTAAATTGGAGAAAGGCCAATTTTGACGGTATTAGGCAAGAACTTTCAAAAGCTGATTGGGGGCAGATGTTCGCAGGTAAAGGGACGGCTGGAAAATGGGAAGCCTCCGGAAATGAGATAACGAGAATCCAGAGAAAGTATATTCCTGTCAGGGTGAAAGGGAAGGCTGGTAGGGATAGGGAATGCTGGATAACTAAAAAAATTGAGGGTTTGGTTAAGAAAAAGAAGGAAGCATATGTCAGGTATAG
>NC_057733.1:47254172-47269396 GCF_004010195.1 Chiloscyllium plagiosum | reverse complement strand
TTTGACAAGGTTCCCTATGGGAGACTGGTAAGCAAGGTTAGATCTCATGGAATACAGGGGGAACTAGCCATTTGGATACAGAACTGGGTCAAAGGTAGAAGACAGAGGGTGGTGGTGGAGGGTTGTTTTTCAGACTGGAGGCCTGTGACCAGTGGAGTGCCACAAGGATCGGTGCTGGGAGCTCTACTTTTCATCATTTATATAAATGATTTGGATGCGAGCATAAGAGGTATGGTTAGTAAGTTTGCAGATGACACCAAAATTGGAGGGGTCGTGGACAGCGAAGAAAGTTACCTCAGATTACAATGGGATCTTGACCAGATGGGCCAATGGGCTGAGAAGTGGCAGATGGAGTTTAATTTAGATAAATGTGATGTGGTGCATTTTGGGAAAGCAAATCTTAGCAGGACTTATACACTTCACAGTAAGGTCCTAGGGAGTGTTGCTGATCAAAGAGACCTTGGAGTGCAGGTTCATAGCTCCTTGAAAGTGGAGTCACAGGTAGGTAGGATAGTGAAGAAGGCGTTTGGTATGCTATTCTTTATTGCTCAGAGTATTGAGTACAGGGTTTGGGAGGTCAGGTTGTGGCTGTATAGGACATTGGTTAGGCCACTTTTAGAATATTGCGTGTAATTCTTGTCTCCTTTCTATCGGAAAGATGTTGTGAAACTTGAAAGGGTTCAGAAAAGATTTACAAGGATGTTGCCAGGGTTGGAGGATTTGAGCTACAGGGAGAGGCTGAATAGGCTGGGGCTGTTTTCACTGGAGCGTCAGAGGCTGAGGGGTGACCTTATAAAGGTTTATAAAATAATGAGGGGCATGGATAGGATAAATAGACAAAGTTTATTTTCCCTGGGGTTGGGGAGTCCAGAACTAGAGTGCATAGGTTTAGGGTGAGAGGGGAAAGATATAAAAAGAAACTTAAGGGGCAACTTTTTCACACAGAGGGTGGTACGTGAATGGAATGAGCTGCCAGGGGATGTGGTGGGGGCTGGTACAATTGCAACATTTAAGAGGCATTTGGATGGGTATATGAATAGGAAGGGTTTGGAGGGATATGGGTCGGTTCTGGCAGGTGTGACTAGATTAGGTTGGGATATCTAGTCGGCATAGACGGGTTGGAGCGAAGGGTCTGTTTCCAAGCTGTACATCTCTAATGCAATAGAACTACCTTCATCAGGAAAGTTATCCAAAGAATTTCCAACAGAAATTAACCATTCAACTAACCAGAGGTTGACAGAATTTGTTGATGTCAAAAAGGACATCTTAATATAGAGTCACACGGCACAGAAACAAACCAGTCAAACTGACCAGTCCATGATGACCATAATCCCAAACTAAACTGGTCCCACCTGCCTGCCCTTCACCCATACCCCCCCCCTCCAAACCTTTCCTATTCATGTACTTACCCAAATGTCTCTGAAACATTGTAACTGTCTCTGCATTTACCACTTCCTCTGGAGGTTCCTTGTACACACGAACCACTCTCTGTGTAAAATAATTGCCCCTCAGGTCCCTTTTTGAAATTTCTCCTCTCCCCTTAAAAATATACCCCTGGGTTTGAGCTCGCCCACTCATTTTGAGCTGGATACAAAGGGGAGTGTCACTGTCCAGTTCGATCAGATACCACAGCTGAAGAAGCAGAGATTCTAGAGACCGATGGCGTTTCCATCTCCATTAAAGTGTATTTAGCGTGCGTACAAACCAACACACAGCAAGATCCCACAATCAGCATGGAACTAACCAAGTGGATAACCAGTTAGATGAAGGATGAAAGTGATGGGGAGGAACGGGAAGGTGAACAACTTTCTCTTTTTGGAAACACGCATCATGGAAATGTTTCCGTGCACCTGAAGGAGGAGACACTGCCTGTGTCATCATCCTCCTCAAAGGTCCCTGGCAGATGGAGATGACTCTCTCCCATTCTCTAGGTGGCTGTATAGACCAATGGGGCTCCCGCAGGCTCTGTTACACTTGGGGTAGATGGTGGTCATGGGAAGGGGTTGGATGGGATGTTGGTGTGTCAGCGCACTCCTTACACTGATCCCGCCCCCACCCCCCACCAGCCTCCGCTTTCTCCTGACACCAAGTCTCCAGGTGTTCCACTCCTTCCCGGATACTGCTCCTTGTCTTCAGACCGTCTTGGTTCAGTGATTCCCAGGTGTTTGAGGGAATGCTGCACTTCCCCAGTGAGGCCTTGAGGGTATCCTTGAAACACTTCCTCTGTCCCACCTGGAGCTCGCCTGCCATTTCGGAGCTGGGAGTAGTGCACTGGCTTGGGGAGTCTCATCTCGGTCGTGGGGACAACATGCCCAGCCCATCACAGCCAAGCAAGGGCAGGTCAGTGCCTCGATGCTGGGGATGCTGGCCTGGTCATGGAGGCCGGTGTTAGTGCGTCTGCCTTCCCAGTCGCAGGATCTTGTGCAGGCAGAGTTGGAGGGACTGCTCCAGGGCCTTGAAATAACATCATATGGTAAAGACAGCACCTCTGACACTGCAGCTCTCCCTCAGCAGCCCCCTGCGGTCTGTGATAAACTCTCCAACTTTACTCTCAAACTACTAACCCACTCACTTAGAAGTGAACGAGATCATGGCTGATTCTCAGGTGACACTGTGGTATTAATGCAACATCAGAGACAGGAGAACACCCATTGCGCTGATAATATAATCATCCCAATTACAACTGGAACACAATCCTTCAGGATCACGGAGCTCCCAGGAGCTGTACAGTCGGAAGTGTTTTGGATCCAGATGAAACATTTTACTGTCCAGTTTTATTGATCTTGGCAGCGAGTATGTAAATGATTTTAACCCTCTTCACATCCATCATGGCATTTATTACAAATAACAAATGCTTTAAGTCTTCATTTGGTCTGTGTTTGCAGTGACACACTCTGATAAGCTTTCAGCCAACACGAATTCCCCATTAAAAGTTGATGAGCCATCTAATAAAATATCAGAGAGCCAACTGACTCTAATTTTACCAGAGGAGGCTTGAAAATGCTCGAATTTTTTTTTCACCAAATCGAAGCAAAATGCTGCAGATGCTGGAAATCTGAGACACACACGCAGACAATGGCAGGGGGAGACTCTGTCAAGGTAGAGAAACAGAGTTAATGTTTCCCGTCCCAAACGACCATTTTTCAGAATCCTCTTTCATCTTCACCAGGATCTGGGCAAATTTTCTCACGGCCTTTCCCCCTCGTTAATTATGCAGGTGAAATGTTGGTCTGGTGTTTTCCAGGGAATTGCTGTTGTGAGTGAGATGGTAGCACACCTTCTCACTTTGAGGTCTCTGTTGTAAACTCAGCTGGGCACCCCTACAGACGCTGTAACTCCAAACTACCGCAGCAATCTCTAAACAATGAGGGGTATGGACAGAGTTAATGGTAGATTAGATTACTTACAGTGTGGAAACAGGCCCTTCGGCCCGACAAGTCCACACCGACCCGCCGAAGCGCAACACACCCATACCCCTACATTTACCCCTTACCTAACACTACGGGCAATTTAGCATGGCCAATTCACCTGACCTGCACATCTTTGGACTGTGGGAGGAAACCGGAGCACCCGGAGGAAACCCACGCAGACACGGGGAGAACGTGCAAACTCCACACAGTCAGTCGCCTGAGGCGGGAATTGAACCCGGGTCTCTGGCGCTGTGAGGCAGCAGTGCTAACCACTGTGCCACTGTGCCGCCCATAGGGGAATTTCTAGACTAGGGGCACATTTTTAAGCTGAGAGGAGAGAGATTTTAAAGAGATATAAGGGGCAGATTTTTCATACAGAGGCTGGTTCGAGTGTGGAATGAACTTCCTGAGGAAGTGATGGGTCCAGGTTCACTTTCAACATTTCAAAAACATTTGAATGGGTACATGAACGGAAAAGGATTGGTGGGACATGGGTCAGGAGCAGGCCGGTGGGACTAGTTTAGTTTGGGATTATGGTCAGCATGGACTGGTTGGGCCGAAGGGTCTGTTTCTGTGCTGTATGACTCTATAACCACGACTCTATAAGTAGCATATCTCCTCCCATTCTTCACGTTCCATCTGGTGTGACTGTCCCTGTGACCCTGATGACCTTCCAGCCTCTCCCAGTTTCAGTCCAGCTGCTCTGTGCCAATATGTGTGGGCCTACTTTCTCCCAGAAGCCCCAGGCTCTGGTAATTCCATGGCCCTGTTGGTGTGACACCATACCCCCATGTACCTATTATTGACTTATCTGTGCTGCTTAACTCTGTGATCTGCCTGTATTGCTCACAATACAAAGCTTTTCAATGCACACATGACAATAAATTCAATTCAATTCCCCCCCTCCTCATCCAGAGGTCAGAGTTACTGCCACTGGATTGAATCCCCCACTTTGTCCCCTCCCTGTAAGGGTAGGCCTCCTCTTACCATGTGTAAGTGCCCCTGATCACCATGACCATCCTCTCAGTGACCCAGTAAACCCACAACCCTCTCCCTGGACATGAGTTGCCAGGACTGTACAGACTGCTCTCTGATAACCCGCCTGCCCATTATGGTCAATGCCCGTAACTGAGCACATGACCCAGGCCCCACCTCCAGTCTGGAGGTGGTACTGTGGCTCAGTGGTTAGCACTGCTGTCTCACAGCGCCGGGGACCGGGGTTCGATTCCTTCCTCGGGCGACTGTCTGTGTGACGTTTGCACATTCTCCCCGTGTCTGTGTGGGTTTCCACCCACAGCCTCTGCTGTGCAGGTTTAGGGATGATTGGCCATGCTCAATTGTCCCATAGTGTCCTCGGATGTGCAGGTTGGGTGGATTAGCCACGGGGAATGCGGGGTTACAGGTGGGCCTGGGTGGGATGCTCTTCGATGGGCCGAATGGCCTGCTTCCACACTGTAGGGATTCTATGATGGCTGGTGGTTTATCAAAGTGGAGTTGTGTGGGTGAAGGGCACTGGAGGATGGCAGCCATCGAGCGTGTAGGTATGAGTAAAGGGCAGATTGATGGCTGGTACAAGCAGTCTGTAAACTCCATCCGACAGTGAGGAGATTGTCCCACTCTTCCCAGATTCTGGCTTTTCCATCACCTAGTTCCTCGACAGAAGGCAGGAGAATTTGAAGTCCAATCTCAATATAGCATGCTGGGATAATATTAAAATGTAGATATGTGGTCTTGGTACACACTCTTGCTCTCTCGCTCTCTTTCTCTCTCCAAAGACACTGCCAAAAGTACTGAGTCCCTACAGTATTTTCCATTGTTTTAGTTCAGCTTTATGCAGGATGTAAGAATCCAACAGTACCATTTTGGCAGCTGGACGCCTTAATCACAAATAGCTGGTGAGGTTTCAGTCTGATAATTTATAGGGTCATAAAAGGATAATCTAATACAAAAAACCACCTCCAGGACATAAAGTGGATGAGAAGGAAATAGAAAGTGAAGGTGATGAAGTGCATGTCATTTGTGTTCCAAAGTATAAAGACTTTCACTCGAATGCTGACCTCAAAACACAACCCCACTTGATTCTGGGAATTGCTGGCAATGTGACTTTGCTCAGATTCAAATTCCCTGAAAAAAGGAACTGGAGGAAATCAGGCCTTTGTAGTCACCATGTGTTCCCAGGCACGGCTGTCTGCAGGACGTGCACCGCGGCTGTCTGCAGGACGTGCACCGCAGCTGTCTGCAGGACTTGCACCGCGGCTGTCTGCAGGACTTGCACCGCGGCTGTCTGTAGGACGTGCACCGCGGCTGTCTGCAGGACTTGCACCCTGACTGTCTGCAGGACTTGCACCCTGACTGTCTGCAGGACTTGCACCGCAGCTGTCTGCAGGACGTGCACCGCGGCTGTCTGCAGGACGTGCACCGCGGCTGTCTGCAGGACTTGCACCGCGCCTGTCTGCAGGACTTGCACCGCGCCTGTCTGCAGGACATGCACCGCGGCTGTCTGCAGGACTTGCACCGCGGCTGTCTGCAGGACTTGCACCGCGGCTGTCTGCAGGACTTGCACCGCGGCTGTCTGCAGGACTTGCACCGCGGCTGTCTGCAGGACTTGCACCGCGGCTGTCTGCAGGACTTGCACCGCGGCTGTCTGCAGGACTTGCACCGCGGCTGTCTGCAGGACTTGCACCGCGGCTGTCTGCAGGACTTGCACCGCGGCTGTCTGCAGGACTTGCACCGCGGCTGTCTGTAGGACGTGCACCGCGGCTGTCTGCAGGACGTGCACCGCGGCTGTCTGCAGGACGTGCACCGCGGCTGTCTGCAGGACGTGCACCGCGGCTGTCTGCAGGACGTGCACCGCGGCTGTCTGCAGGACGTGCACCGCGGCTGTCTGCAGGACGTGCACCGCGGCTGTCTGCAGGACGTGCACCGCGGCGTTTGTGGTGATGTCATTTCCTGTTCGTTTTCTGAGGGGTTGATAGATGGCATCTAGATCTATGTGTTTGTTTATGGCGTTATGGTTGGAGTGCCAGGCCTCTAGGAATTCTCTGGCATGTCTTTGCTTAGCCTGTCCCAAGATAGATGTGTTGTCCCAGTCGAATTGGTGGGTTTTTTTCATCCGTGTGTAGGGCTACGAGGGAGAGAGGGTCGTGTCTTTTTGTGGCTAGCTGGTGTTCGTGGATCCTGGTGGCTAACTTTCTTCCTGTTTGTCCTATGTAGTGTTTGTGGCCAGTGTTGGATAGCCCAAGGACACTGGAGAGTTCCTGGCCCCACATCAAAGGGCTCAGCTTCCTGACTGGGCTGTGAAGTGGCCAGTGCGAGGGAATGCATCGGCCAATATCCAGGAATCTCGCTCAGTCCACGTGGAACAAATCCTCAGCCAGCAATGTCTGCAAGCACTTTGTAACCTCCCACCTTCATCCAGGGATCTGGGACAAGTGCAGGAAATTGGCACTTTCAGTGGTAGGTTTTGTAGGTGTGGACTCGATGGGCCGTAGGGCCTTTTCTTCACTGTATGAATCTCTGAATTCAGACAGACAAGTTTCCCATTTGCAAAAAAGCAGCCAGCACACAGTGTGTGATTATAGCAATCTTTGCAAAGAGAGAACAGAGATCAGTTATCCAAACCAAACCTTACCTTCCACTATCATGTCAGGTCCAACCACTGACACTAGGAAGGTCACTGAGTATTCAGTGATATCTCAATGTTCTCCTCAACCAAAGACTACCGCGAACAAAGGTAGACAGGCCCAATACACTTTGCCCCCTCACTCCTTCCCCCTGGAACAATGAGTAGGTTCCCTTTCCCATTGCCCTTGCTTTCCCACCTCAGCAGTCATATTCCAAGCATCTGCCATTTTCACAACCATTATCTTCCCCTCCCCACCTGTTTTGAAGGATTGGACTAGAAACATTAACTCTGTTTCTCTCTCCACAGATACTGCCAGAGTTGCTGAATTTTTTCAGCTCTCCCTGCCTTTGCTCCCCTCCCCTCCCATCCACCATGAGAATTCAACTCATTCTCCAATTCCGGGTCACGGTGGGAGGTTACAAAGTGCTTGCAGACATTGCTGGCTGAGGATTTGTTCCACGTGGACTGAGTGAGATTCCTGGATATTGGCCGATGCATTCCCTCGCACTGGCCACTTCACAGCCCAGTCAGAAAGCTGAGCCCTTTGATGTGGGGCCAGGAACTCTCCAGTATCCTTGGGCTATCCAACACTGGCCACAAACACTACGTAGGACAAACAGGAAGAAAGTTAGCCACCAGGATACACGAACACCAGCTAGCCACAAAAAGACACAACCCTCTCTCCCTCGTAGCCGTACACACGGATGAAAAAAAACCACCAATTCGACTGGGACAGCACATCTATCCTGGGACAGGCTAAGCAAAGACATGCCAGAGAATTCCTAGAGGCCTGGCACTCCAACCATAACGCCATAAACAAACACATAGATCTAGATGCTATCCATCAACCCCTGAGAAAACAAACAGGAAATGACATCACCACAAACCCCAGAGGCACCTTCTGCGCAAAGCCAGGATGTGTAACACTTACCCATCCCCCCATAACCCTCCTAACTGTCTAAGGCCCCAAACACAACCTTCTGAGTGAACACACCTCCACCTCGTCGGCTTTCAATCAGAGCATAGGAGCAGGAGTTGGCCGTTCAGCCCCGCGAGCCTGCTCCGCCATTCAATGGGATCATGGTTGCTTTTAGGCCTAACTCCGTGTGTCTGCCTTGGGTCCATCCTCCTTGTTTACTGCACTCCCTGCTCACAGTGAGGTCTCCTTCACACTTCCAAGACCAAACTCAAACTGGATGACCATTTTGCAGAGCACCTCAGTTTCATCTGTAGGAACATCGAAGGTAGAACAGCACAGCACAGTACGGGCCCCTTTGGCTCTTGAAGTTGTTGTGACCTTTTATCCTATTCTAAGTTCAAACTAACCCACATACCCTTCATTTTACTATCATCCATTTGCCTATCCAAGAGTTGCTTAAATGTCCCTAATGTATCTGACTTCACTACCACTGCTGGCAGTGCGTTCCACCCACCCACCGAGTAAAGAACCTACCTCTGACATCTCCCCTAAACCTTCTTCCAATCACCTTAAAATTATGCCCCCTTGTGATAGCCTCTGGCTATCCACTCTATTGATGCCTCTCTTCATCTCACACACTTCTATCAAGCCACCTCTCACCCTTCTCTCCAATGAGAGAAGCCCTAGCTCCCTCAACCCCTCTTCATAAGACATGCCCTCCAATCTAGGTAAATCTCCTTTGCACCATCTCTAAAGCTTCTACATCTTTCTTATAATGAGGTGACCAGAACTGAACACAATATTCCAAGTGTGGTCTAACCAGGGCTTGACAGAGCTGCAGCATAACCTCGCGTCTCTTAAACTCAACCCCCCTGCTAATGAATGACCCTGATCTCCCCATAACATGTCGTTTGAATACACCATTGGGATCACTCCAGTAAAGATCACTCCAATCTTCCAGCAAAGCCCAACACAAGTCTTATCCAAATCTCTTCTTTGTGCTTTGTTTCTGTATTCATTTTGAGGGATAGGCAGGAACGCAGGCTTGATGTTAAAATCAGATCAGCCTTGAATGTACTGAATGGCAGAACAGGCCCAAGGGGCTGGGTGGCCTTCTCCTCTCAAGTCTCTGTCCTCCAAGGAGACTGAGCAGCTGCTCTGGTTTCTCCCCAGAACCAAAGTTCCTCAAAGATGAAACTATTCTTGGAAATCTTTCAGCAGCTGCAGACTGCGTTTGCAGTGAGGAATTGTCTGCGTAGTGGGAGGCACAATAGAAACCTGAGACGAATATCCTGGAGTGTTCAGCCAAGTCCTGTCCAGGGGGGTGAGGGTGCGACTGAGGCAGCGACCCTGAGCCACTATAACCAGGTATTAATGTGGTTAGTGCTGACGGTTGGGATATCAACACTGACTTACTGTGTCCAGCAGAGGGTGGTGGTGAGACAGTTTTACTCCCTGTTCGAACCAAGAACTGGGAGCATTCATGGACAATATGTAACTGTCTGACCTCTATTGTGCCAGAAACTGAGTTATGTTGCTGAAAGCAAGATTGAAGAGACTTTTTAAAATTTATTCACAGGATGTGGGCATCGCTGGCTTGGCCAGTATTTATTGCCCATCCCTAATTGCCCAGAGGGCAGTTAAGAGTCAAGCACATTGCTGTGGGTCTGGAGTCACATGTAGGATAGGACAGCCGTTGCTTGCCCTAAAGAGAGGGAATTAGTAAACCAGATGGGATTCTTCCCTCCCTGAGGATTAATTCATGGTCGTCATTAGGTTTTTAATTCCAGACTTTGTTTTTTGAAGTTGAATTCCACCATTGGCCCTGCCAGGATTTGAACCAGGCTTCTGCATTGCTGGATTAACAGCTCAGTGATAATGCCACTCCTGTGATTCCTGATTCCCTAATTTATTCTCTTCATTCAAACCTGGTGCACCTGCCAGGAGAGCACTGTTGGGGGCAGTGTAGTGGGAGTTCACCTGAATGGATTCTAATAATGGGGAACCATTCCACATGATAGTGTGGCCAATGTTCTGCAGGCAAAGATGTCCTGTGGCGTGGTACCTTGGTGAGACTGAGCAGATGCTATGACAACGGGTGAATGGACACCGCACAACAATCACCAGGCAGGAGTGTTCCCACCCAGTCAGGGAGCACTTCAGCAGTTCGGGACATTCGGCCTTGGATCTTTGGGTGACCACCCTCCAAGATGGACTTTGCAGGCAACACCTCAAAGTGGCCGAGCACAGACTGATTGCCAAGTTCGGTAACCACGGAGATGGCCTCAACCAGGACCTTGGGTTCATATCACACTAAAGGTGACCCCACTACACTATCCACACTCTCACAAACACACACACACACGTGCGCACACACACGTGCACGTGCACACACACACACACTCTTACATATTCACACACTTAGAGCAGACCGTCTCTTGCACACACACACACACACAACCACCCCAACCCCCACATTCACCCTCTCACAGTCTTATACTGCGTCACACTCATGCACACACTCTGCTAAGCACGCGCACACACACACTCTCACAGATACTCACAATCAAATGCACAAGCTCTCTCTCTCTCTTTCTCTCTGTCACACACATACACACACATAAGTCTATGGGGCGAATTTGCATTTGCAGAATTATATCTGCAGATAGATTCTATTTTGCTCAAAAAGCACACAATCTGTAGACAGTCAGTCCATGTGACATTTTATAAATTCCCACTTTGGAAATAGAACCAGTCTGACTCAACATTGGGATACAAGCAGACTCTAACCTCACACCTTTAATGTATTGTCTGAGCTGAGATGTCACCTTTTTTAATAAAACCTTAAGTTATCTCAGGAATGTTACTTACAAGAAATTCTGGGGTTTACATATTAAAGAACTGAAACCTGTAACCCATTCTAAAAGATGAAAGACTGAACAGCAATCTAGATTTATTCAATGTATTGTTTCAGTTGCATGACTCTATCTTTTGCTATAAATTCTGTGTCTTATGATCCTGCTCCACAGCTATATGATGAAGAAGCAGTGTTCTGAAAGCTAGTGCTTCCAAATAAACCTGGTTACAACCAGGCGTTGTGGTTTTTAACTTTGTCCACCCCAGTTCCAACACCGGCTCCTCTACATCATGAGCACCAAGTTGCTCAGAGTAATAAGCGTACAGATTTCTTGAGGAAGGACAATGAGATGAGGCCACTCAAAGTGCCCTGCCGTCATTGAGAGCTGTGTGGTACTGTCACCGAGTTCTCCCACACAGTCATCTGTTAAGATGGTTTGGACAGCAGTACATGGTCGAGGCACATTAATCAAACATTAACAGGAATCAGTTACCATTCTCCTTCATTGTGCTGCTGCTGTTTCACATTTACTTCAAAACAACAAACTTCACTTCATGACATTTAAGCTGACTCATCAGTCTGTTCGTCATACTGACAGCAAGTCAGATTTCAGCAATAGGTCTCTGTTTGTCCACATTGTTCCCTACATCACACAGACTCCCCCACGTTCTGGGGGTTGAACAATTCAGCAATGCACTCTGTAAAGGTTAACACATCTCCACTCCCATCCCAGTGAGGAAGCAAAAGGCAGAAGAAGCAAAACTCCAACAGCCAATAAAACGTCCTACATTTACGTAGCGCCTTTTGCAAACCTCAGGACATACTGAAGAGCTGTGCAGCTAATTTGAAGGACTGTTGTAATGCAGGAACAGCCAATAACTGAACAGCAACGTTCCATAAAAGGGTTTCCCCTCAGGATAGTTAGCCCATAGGTCCATGTATAGTGGTCATTACAGCACAGAAGGAGGCTATCTTGTTAATCAAGTTTGTTTGATTAACAAGACAGTCCACTGCAGTCACTGACCTCTGGCAAGGAGCACGTGGAGGCAGTCATCTTGAATAATGACACAATCAACACAAAACTGTTCTTCTCTGGATACTGTTACGACACGGGGTAAACCCCTCTGCTAATAGAAACCAGACCCACAGAAAAGCTCACCTCACCTCGCGCCGTAATCTGCTGAAGTATGTGTGACAGAGAACTACCAAATCCCACTATTTAAAGAAAAACATTAATGATTTATTCTTTAACTCCAAGAAAAGAAAACATTAAATAATAACTATCTACACTGTAATCCTCCTTTGTCTTAACTATTTACCTACCTCTCACTCTACAACAATCTATTGATCCGATAAAACCAGCTGATTAGGTTTTACAAAAAAATCCACATTTCAAAACAAGTCAGCTGTGTCGATTCTCCTCTAAATCTTCCTCTGTAGAGTTTCCTGGGTCTTTCCTTTGGTCTTCTGCCGCACAGATTTCATATGAACAGGTACCTTTCAGAAAGTGATTCTGTGGGCAGTCTGTGTTTGTTGGTGCTCTTTGCTGCTCTGGCTAACCGATCAAAATGCCAAATGTTTATGCCCCAAACCATTAGATCATCTCACTGATTTGATGTTGTCAAAACAGTAAAATTCAAATTCGATTGAATTTTAGTATCTTGGGGCAAAATTTAAACTGATTGGCCAAATTCGAATTTGTTGTGTACCATAACTCACTTCCAGCTATTTCTTTCACAGCCAAACGTTACATTTTTTAAATTGTTCAGCACACTCTGTGCTTGTTAAGTCCTTGCCAGTTTTCACTCTCTCTTAAAGGTACAGTAAACTCCTACACCTTCATAACAATACAGAACATGGAGACAGGAGCAGGAGCTGGGGTTGACTGTCAAAGAGTTGCATTGAAACAGATTCTAAACAAGAAACGTTCATGATACAATTCAAGAGAGACCGTTATCCTGTCACCAAGTCACCCTTTATTTACACGCGGACAGCGTTTGACACTGATCCAGCTCCCTCAGAGCCAGTTCACAGACTGAACAGAATCCCTGACCCTCCTGTTTATATCTGTCAGCCAGGGCTCCCTGGATTGGACCAGGTTAACAGCCCCAGTCGGGGAACTCCTATTCTATGAGGTCCGCTTGGCTGACCTCATTATAATCCCTGCAACATCCATTCAGGGCAGTGAAAACTGCAAAATAAAACACTAAAAGACACAGAAAAAGAACAAAGAAACTGTTAGCCGCAGCAGTAACACTGGGGGAGTCGACACTGGCTGCAACATTTCTCTCCCAACTCCACTCCATTGATAAGAAGAAGAACTGGTAGCCTATCCACTCAGGAAAAAATAGGAGATTGTAAAACATTTAATTGGCAAGCAAGAGCAGCTAAAGATAGCTACACTTTTAATACCGCCTTACATTCTGCACTAAAACCCTCTGAAGAACAGAAAAAAAAACTACAGAGTTCTGACAGACATTGTTGAATGTGAACATCACTTACAAATAGCACATGTTGAACATTAGAGCTCAGGGTGAAAAACAGCCTGTTTGGCCGTCTTGTGGTGTAGCAGCAGTGTCCCTACCCCAGTCCTTGGAGGCTGTGGTTCAAATCCTACCTGCTCTAATGGTGTGTAATAGCATCTCTGAATGGGTTGATTAGAAAAATAGATTACTTTTTTTAAAATGTTATTAATAGATATGTGACTACATTAACCCAGCTTTCAGAAACCTGTGGATTCAGGCAAATGGAAGATGATTTCATCAAAGATAAATCTGGACAAAAGGCCATCCAGCTAAGACAGTGCATCTGCTAAAAGAGAATCTCATTTGTGAGGAAATTAACAACACGGGGTGTGTCGGTCGACAGCGACAGCGACAGCACACAAATGGGAGCAGGAATGGACATGTCCACACCGAGGGTAGACAGCTCAGGTGGGTGTTGAAAAGCAGAGCTTACCTTGTCAACACAACAGTGGGGAGGAAAGTGACAAAGATCTCCAGGAGGGTGGGCAGAAAGATCGAGGCCAGTGGACACATTGCAAATATTGTGGCCGGTCATCAAATAAAACAGGGTCCAACGCGGAGAAAATAAAGGCAAGAGGCTGAACATATTTTGTACACAAATACTGTACCTAGTCAGGAAGCAGACTGACAAGCCTTTAGAGACGATAGCTACAGAGATGGCATCAAACGTTGGTGCTAAACACTAAACGAAGATTTGGTCAATATTGCAAAGCAATATACTGCTCTATAGCAGCATAGAGTCATACAGATATACAGCATGGAAACAGACCCTTCGGTCCAACTCGTGCATGTTGACCAGATTTCTCCAACAGAACTATTCCCCTTTCCCTGAGTTTGGTCCATATTTCCCCAAATCCTTTCCTATCCATGAACCTGCCCATCTACCTGGTCGATTTCCCACTAACCCTTTCTATTCCATGTACCTGGTCCATATTCCACTAACCCTTTCCTATCCATGTACCTGGTCCATATCCCTCTAGCCATTTCCTATCCATGTCCCTGGTCCATATCCCCATAACCCTTTCCTATCCATGTCCCTGGTCCATATCTCTCTACCCCTTCTCCTATCTATGCCCCTGGTCCATATCCCTCTAACAATTTCCTATCCATGTACCTGGTCCATATCCCTCTAACCCTTTCCTATCCATGTACCTGGTCCATATCCCTCTAACACTTTCCTATCCATGTACCTGGTCCATATCCATCTAAACCTTTTCTATCCATGTATCTGGTCCATATCCCTCTAACCGTTTCCTATCCATGTACCTGGTCCATATCCCACTAACCCTTTCCTATCCATGTACCTGGTCCATATCCCTCTAACCCTTTCTTATCCATGTCGCTGGTCCATATCACTCTAGCCCTTTCCTATCCATGTTCCTGGTCCATATCCCTCTAACCCTTTCCTATCCATGTCCCTGGTCCATATCCCTCTAGCCCTTTCCTATCCATGTAGGTGGTCCATATCCCTCTAACCCTTTCCTATGCATGTACCTGGTCCATATCCCACTAACCCTTTCCTATCCATGTCTCTGGTCCACATCCCTCTAATCCTTTACTATCTATGTCCCTGGTCCATATCCCTCTAACCCTTTCTTATCCATGTACCTGATCCATTTCCTGCTAGCCTTTCCTATCCATGGAGAAAGTGAGGACTGCAGATGCTGGAGATCGGAGCTGAAAATGTGTTGCTGGAAAAGCGCAGCAGGTCAGGCAGCATCCAAGGAGCAGGAGAATCGATGTTTCGGGCATGAGCCCTTCTTCAGGAATGAGGAAAGTGTTTCCAGCAGGCTAAGATAAAAGGTAGGGAGGAGGGACTTGGGGGGAGGGGCGTTGGAAATGCGATAATTGGAAGAAGGTCAAGGTGAGGGTGATAGGCCGGAGTGGG
>NC_057733.1:47248795-47253608 GCF_004010195.1 Chiloscyllium plagiosum | reverse complement strand
GGGAAATTGCGGTCCTTGAAGAAGGAGGCCATCTGGGTTGTATGGTATTGGAACTGGTCCTCCTGGGAGGAGATGCGGCGGAGACGAAGGAATTGGGAATATGGGATGGCGTTTTTACAGGGGGCAGGGTGGGAGGAGGTGTAGTCTAGGTAGCTGTGGGAGTCGGTCGGTTTATAGTAAATGTCCATGTTGATTCGGTCGCCCGAGATAGAAATGAAAAGGTCTAGGAAGGTGAGGGAGGAGTCTGAGATGGTCCAGGTGAATTTGAGGTCGGGGTGGAAGGTGTTGGTAAAGTGGATGAACTGTTCAACCTCCTCGTGGGAGCACGAGGCAGCATCTATCCCTGGTCCATATCCCACTAACCCTTTCCTATCCATGTACCATGTCCATATCCCTCTAACCCTTTCCTATCTATGTTCCTGCTCCATATCATTCCAGCCTTTCACTATCCATGTCCCTGGTCCATATCCCTCTAACCCTTTCCTATCCATGTACCTGGTCCATATCCCACTAACTCTTTCCTATCCATGTCCCTGGTCCATATCCCTCTAGCCCTTTCCTATCCATGTCCCTGGACAATCTCCCCCTAACCCTTTCCTATCCAAGTACCTGGTGCATATCCCTCTAACCATTTCCTATCCATGTACCTGGTCCATATCCACCTAACCCTTTCCTATCCATGTACTGGGTACATATCCCACTAACCCTGTCCTAACCATGTCGCTGCTCCATATCACTCTAGCCCTTTCCTATCCATGTCCCTGGTCCATAACCCACTAACCTTTCCTATCCATGTCCCTGGTCCATAACCCACTAACCCTTTCCTATCCATGTCCCTGGTCCATGTCCCTATGACCCTTTCATATCCATGTAGCTGGTCCATATCCCTCTAACCCTCTCCTATCCATGTAACTGCTCCATATCCCTCTAACCCTCTCCTATCCATGTAACTGCTCCATATCCCTCTAACCCTTTCCTTTCCATGTCCCTGGTCCATATCCCCCTAGCCCTTTCCTGTCCATGTCCATTGTCCATATCCCTCAGACCGTTTCCTGTCCCTGTACCTGGTCCATAATCCCTCAGACCCTTCACTATCCATGTCCATGGTCTATATTCCTCCGACCCTTCCCTATCCATGTACCTGGTCCATATCCCTCAGACCCTTTCCTTTCCATGTCCCTGGTCCATATACCTCAAACCCTTTCCTATCCATGTCCCTGGTCCATATCCCTCCAACCCTTTCCTATTCATGTCCCTGGTCCATATCCCTCCAACCCTTTCCTATCCATGTCCCTGGTCCATATCCCTCGAATCCTTTCCTATTCATGTCCCTGGTCCATATCCCTCTAACCCTTTCCTATTCATGTCCCTGGTCCATATCCCTCTCATCCTTTCCTATTCATGTCCTTGGTCCATATCCCTCTCACCCTTTCGTATCCATGTACCTGGTCCATATCCCTCTCACCCTTTCCTATCCATGTACCTGGTCCATATCCCTCTCACCCTTTCCTATTCATGTCCTTGGTCCATATCCCTCTCACCCTTTCGTATCCATGTACCTGGTCCATATCCCTCTCACCCTTTCCTATCCATGTCCCTGGTCCATATCCCTCTAACTCTTTCCTATCCATGTCCCTAGTCCATATCCCTCTAACCTTTTCCTATCCATGTACCAGGTCCATATCCCTCCAATTCTTTCCTTTCCATGTCCCTGGTCCACAAAATTACCTTCCCACATGACCCCAAATCCAGGAACACCTTCTCCCAACATCATTGCCTTTGTCCTCAGACTTCTGTGAGCTTTCCCACCAACAGCCACTGCCCGGTCTCCTCCATTGTAAGCGCTACCAGCCTCTGATTAGCAAGTGGTTCTCCCTGTCCGTCCCTGGGGTCTAATTCACAGGGAAGGCCTCACCACCACCTGTTGGTGGGTGGTTGCCCTGAGGAGGTGCCAGGGTTGGACTGGGGTGAACAAAGTTAAACATCACATGGCACCAACACCTGTGGCATGTGGTCGAGCAGAGATCTCCTGAAAGCAGGTCACAGGTCTGGCTCAAACTCTCCAGTCAACATCGAAACACATTTCTGCTCATCATCTGTATTCCTTTTGACACACACACTGCCTGACCCACCGAGTATTTAAGAAAAACCCTATAAATAAAGGGCAACTTTTTTTTTCCTAGTCATAACTTGCTTCAGGTGTTTTTAATGTTGGCTTTCTCTCAATGATTTTAACCAATAGCAAGCTCCCATAGCCGAAGTTCCTGAATCCAATCAACATCCAGAATATTATATCACTGAGGAACATTTCACAAATGTGGCTCAATTATTTGAGACCAATACTTTGGGAGAGATATCCAGGCTTTGATTGGAGAGTGAACTGTGTGTCAGGTGAGTAAAGACATCCTGTAAAACTACGAAGCCCATTAAAGTTCTAAACTTGTGTCATAAAGATTAGCAGTAGGGTGTAGGCCATTTGGCCCCTCAATCTCTTAACAGGATCCTAGCTGATACAGAGATTTTAATTTATCTCTCTAATTCTATTTAGATCCTTCCCTCTCATTTTTGATGTTTTGCGTCTCCGTAACAGACATTGCAAGTAAATATTCAGAATTACTGGTGGTAGTGATTAGTTTAAGCAAAATAACGTTATACAGTTGTGGTGGTGGGAAGGTTTCTTAGTTCTGTGTAGAAATAGAGAAAGGTGAACCATTTTTCTCTCTCTCTATAGAAGCTGCAGTTCCCCTCGAGTCCTTTGTTTTCCATTCAGATTTCCAGTCTCTGCAACATTCTCCACTCATTCCCCGTGAATCTTCAGTTTCAATTCCCCGCCATTTTCTCTTCCCAGAGATGTCTGTACAATGCTCAGACTTTCCTGCGAGACATACCCTTCACCTCAGGAAGCAGCAGCAGCAGAGTGAACTGCTTCAATAGAGGCACGCCCCCTCCTGGAGTGGGGTGACCTACTCTGCACGATGCCCTCTCGCTGCCACTCTCACCCGCAACGTCTTAACACCCGTTAACCCTTTCAGCTCCAGCCAACTGTGAGGGGGTCTTGTTGCTCCTGGGGCCAGGCCGTGGGGATGGGCCAGAGATGGTACACACTGTCTAGAACACGTTTACATGGCACCTCAAGGTTCAAGAACGTTACAGGCGCTTTATAAATGCATAAATTACCTGAAGACACACACACTTGGGGTGGGAAATCTGTAAACACACACACAACTTTTCAGAAACACACCAATACATGGAACATGATTTGAGCTGTGATTTTATTGTTAAACATTGGAATTTACACCGACATTGTGGCCCAGCCCATCCTTCCATGCAGTTCTATATTAGGAATGCAACACTTCCAACTCTGTGATCCAACTTTAATCCACTCAGTGACGTGCTGATACCCAACGACGACAGGCAATGTCCTTACACTAATTTTCAAAAAGCTGCAATTAAACTCCCTCTCCTTCCCAAAGAGCCTGACTGTTGGGACTTCCTGGTCCCTCAAATTCCATTCAAATCATTGCAATAGTCTAGCAGCCTACAGTATTTCTACATCTGTCTTTGCCTCAGGGTCTGAAGATTTTGAATTCAAGTCTGACTCCTTTAACTGGAACACATAACCTAGTCTGACCCTTTTCAATGTCTTATTACTCAGTACACATTATTAGATTATTGGGGGGAAAAACGACTTTCCACTTCCATTCGGAGATTGGACAAGCAGTCAAAGCCAGGAAGGCTACGGATTGATGGATTGCTTTTTAATTGTCACAGGGTGTGGTTATCATTAGCAGTATGACCCATCCCCAATTGCCCTTGGACACCGTGTCGTGCTTTTGGAATGTTGACCATAAATTGCTGAAGAAACTCAGCAAGTCTGGCAGCACTGATAGAGAGAGAGAGAGAAACAGTTAATGCTTCAGGTCCAACGTGAGAATGTGTCTGAACTGGTACGGGGTTGTACTGGACTCGAGATATTAACTCAGATCCATTCCCCGGAGCAGTGTGACCCGACATCAAACTCCGACACTGTGAGCCTCTGACACACACATGGCTGATCGACCATGGAAGGCAGCGTGAGCAAGTGAGCACTCCCAGTGCTCTCTCATTGGCAGGGGCAATGACAGCCATTGTAGGTGCCAACTGCTATCCAGGTGAACAGGGTTGACATGGTGATGGCTGCAGATCATTCTAGAACCACCACCAATGTCACCCCTCACTGGCATCACCCAGCTTACCAATGTCAACAGAGCCAGTAAAAACCACAGAGAAGGGAGCTTTTCTAATGAGGAATGGGAGGGGGTTCACTCAGGAGAGTGGAACGGGGTCCATTTTCTAATTAAGGCACTGACAGACTTTCTACAACAGGAGATCAGCGACTCGAGGTTTTCTGCCAGTTTTCGTAGAGGGAGAGGGAGGTCTGTAAACGCTTCCCCCATCACGGACAGAGCAGTGCAAGTCGACACATGATGGTTAGGAAAGACGATAATATACTGACCAGGCCCTGGGTCTCCGTGCAGCAGGTGTGGGGCCTGGGTTGTGGGAAACTTGATGAGATTCACAAAGGATTCCAGTGAAAGGTTGGTCATTCAAGAGGAAAGTTGGTCAATGAGGGATCGGAATGGTGATCAGCTGATCATGTCTGCACCAGAAATCCAAAGCGATTCCTCAACTGTTCCAGGAAAATGAAAGTCAGGACGGTGTGAGGGACCAACCGGATTCCAGCTGGAACTAAACCCTGGGAAAGGGAGACAGCCCATTAGAGTAAACTGACAAACTAAGGAAGAGAGGGGAAAAACAAGAGAGAGAAAGAGAG
>NC_057733.1:47245587-47248295 GCF_004010195.1 Chiloscyllium plagiosum | reverse complement strand
GAGACGGGGAGAGACAGAGAGAGACAGAGCAAAGCAGATGATGCAGTCTTAAAAACATCTTCAATGCCATCAGCAACTCACCTTGTAAAACCCAAGTGGGCCCAATCGAGACGTTTCAATGATACAGTGCCAGAGACCCTGCATAAAACAAACTGTACTGTCACTGAGGGCACACAACCACTTCATTCGCTTGCAGGACGTGGACATTTTGAGCTAGGCCCAGCATTCATTGCCCGTCCCTAGTTGCCCCCTTGAGAAGGTGGGGGTGAGCTGCCCTCTTGTATCCAGTGCAGTCCACCCGCTGTCATGACTTTCCCAGAATGGAAGGGGCAGAATTTTCCAGAAACAGGTGAAAGATGCACAACCTGCCCTGGCTCCCCACTCACCCCTCACCACTCCCTACTGGGTGTAGCCCGACACCTAGCAGGCTCGGCCTCTCTCTGCTGGGGCACTGGGTCCTCCTGGTACTTCAATAACCACGCCTCATTCACCATGTGAAGAACTCTACTTCCAACTGACATCACTTCCTCCCCCACACTTGGCCACTTACCAGTTTGACCCTTGACCTTAGTGATGGCACTGGAGATTCACCAGGATGTTCCTTGGCCTGGGGTGGGTCAGTGATGAAGGGAGGTTGGATAGGCGGGTTTCCTCAGAGCAGAGAAGGCTCGCCTATACACCTTTGACTGTGAGAGGAGACCCATGCAGAATAGGGCCGGGGTGGGTGTGGGTGTGGGCATGGGGGGTGTGCTATGTGCAAACTCCACACAGACAATCGTCTGAGGCTGGAATTGAACCAGTGTCCTTGGCGCTGTGAGGCAGCAGTGCTATCCACTGAGGTACACTTTAATAGAAACGGAAGGCCTGAAAAGGACAGAGACAAGGGAACAAAGGACCTATAAACCTAACTAATAAGACCTAACCAGCCAGCCCAATATCACCTCCTGTGTAAGTGGGTCCTGAATGATTCAAACGAGAAGCCATGGTGTGAAGGAGCCAGTGCTGGGCTGGGGTGGACGATAGACAATAGAAACAGGTGCAGGAGTAGGCCATTCTGCCATTCAATATGATCATGGCTGATCATCCTTAATCAGTATCCTGTTATCAAGACACCGTTAAAAAAAAAATCACACAACACCAGGTTATAGTCATAGTGTCATAGAGATGTACAGCACGGAAACAGACACTTCACTCCAACCTGTCCACGCCGACCAGATATCCCAACCCAATCTAGGCCCAAGTTACAAATCACACAACACCAGGTTATAGTCCAACAGGTTTAATTGGAAGCACTAGCTTTCGGAGCATCGCTCCTTCATCAGGTGATTGTCCCACCTGCCAGCACCCGGCCCATATCCCCCCAAACCCTTCCTATTCATATACCATCCAGATGCCTCTTAAATGTTGTAATTGTACTAGCCTCCACCACTTCCTCTGGCAGCTCATTCCATACACGTACCACCCTCTGCGTGAAAAAGTTGCCCCTTAGCTCTCTTTTATATCTTTCTCCTCTCGCCCTAAACCTCTGCCCCTCTAGTTCTGGACTTCCCCAAAGCAGGAAAGAGACTTTGTCTATTTACCCTATCCATGTCCCTCATAATTTTATAAACCTCTATAAGGTCACCCCTCAGCCTCCATTGCTCCAGGGAAAACAGCCCCAGCCTGTTCAGCCTCTCCCTGTAGCTCACACCCTCCAACCCTGGCATTATCCCCGTGAATCTTTTCTAAACCCTGAACAGGTTTATTTGGCAGTATTAGCTTTCGGAGCTTCACTCCTTCATTGGGTAGCTGTGGAAAAGGATCAAAAGACACAAAATTTATAGCAAATTATAGTTTTAACTATAAATGATCCTCTTTCAAAGTTACCTGATGAAGGAGCAGCGCTCTGAAAGTTAGTGTTTCCAGATAAACCTATTGGCGTTGTGTGATTTTTAAACTTAGAAATGACCAAAGTTGCAAGCCAACGCAAATCGAAGATCACCCCGCACCCCACCCTCCCCCTCCCCCCCCCCGCCACCCCTCCCCACTTCTCACCCCGGATTGGTTGCTGCATGTTGGCCTTTTCCACAGGGAGATGAGGTTTAATCAGAGCAGAGACAGGATTATCCAACACAACAGCTTCACCAGAGGTCGCT
The DNA here is from genome assembly GCF_004010195.1 of Chiloscyllium plagiosum. Taxonomy (NCBI): domain Eukaryota; kingdom Metazoa; phylum Chordata; class Chondrichthyes; order Orectolobiformes; family Hemiscylliidae; genus Chiloscyllium; species Chiloscyllium plagiosum. Next base: position 47,246,160 of record NC_057733.1, on the reverse strand, counting down.
TACCTGATATTCCCCTTTCGAGTTCATCAGTCTGGTCTTGAGAACGTCCAGCGGTTGGCAGAGAAATGTGGCACAGCCACCCTGCAGCCAAGAACAAAGGGAGGGAGGGAAATGGTTAAACGCAGTCATTTCAACCCAGCAGGTACCCACCCGCGAGAAGGCCAGGAGGACAGCGAGACAGTGCAAGAGGAAGGGGCAGTGCTAACATACCAGAGCAGGACAAGAAACAAGTGTGCTCACAGCAGGGACCAGGAGAGGGGGCGAGGGAGAGAACACAGCAACACAACCGAATGTAAGAGCACTCAGTAACTCAGGAGTGTGTCTGGGAACACAAGCCAATAGGACTTTTAACCAGATAACAACACACGCAAATATGTCTCTACTGCACATGGACCCAAAACACACAGACAGACAGACCCCCACGCACAGACACAACCACACACAGACACTGACCGTCCCACAGAGCCCCACGCACAGACACACCCACACACAGACAGACCGTCCCACAGACCCCCACGCACAGACAGACTCACACACTGACACTGACCGTCCCACAGACCCCCACGCACAGAC
>NC_057733.1:47235306-47244529 GCF_004010195.1 Chiloscyllium plagiosum | reverse complement strand
CACACACACACACACACTGACCGTCCCACCCCACTACTCCCCCCCACCCCCACACACAGACCCACACTGAGGCAGACAGAACCCACGAATACAGGGTTTGATGGGAAAGAGAGTGAGACAGTTTATAACATTCCCACTTACAGCGATAAAACTGGACAGGAAGTGGGTGCAAATGTTGTCTGACAGGAAGCCAGTGTTGAGGACTAACTGTTTCGCTTGATCATAACAGGCCAGCTGTGGGAGAAAAACACAGCCACATTTAGTCAAGTGGGAGAGAGCGAGAGCGAGAGAGAAACCCCTCCACGAACAGACATACTGTACATACTGACTCCGAATCACTGCTGGGGCACCATTACAATAACCCACCAACACAATACAACAGTCTGTCAGATTACTCATTTGTCTGGAGCACTAGGGGATTAGAAGCCCTTTACTCAGGCAAGGGGACCGGCTGTTACTGCCCCTGGGGTGGGGTGTGGAGGGGGTGAGGGGAGTGGTGGTTGGAGTCTTTCCCCTGGGGCCTGACAAAACATGTCTTTGGCAGGGCTCTGTCCTGGCTGAGTGGTTTTCTTGGCCACTCGGGGTTAGAGAATGAGGAATTCATCCCAATGCTGTGAACCGGGAGTGACATGGAGCCTGAGCGGGTAACAATGGCACCAGGAATCAGAGACTACCATGAACCGGGGACACAAAGTCCAAAATCAAAACCAATAGCAGCATGGAATTGAAGTCCTCCAATCTTCTGCTGTGGGATTTGAACAGTCGAACTCTGGCTGTATGGTCACTGTGATATTACCCTGCAAGGGAAAGGAGTCACTAAACCACACCGTCACCAATGGGATGCAGAGGGACATTGCAATGACCCAGCAGCAAGGCCAGGAGGACAGGCCTGAGAACACAAGGAGTATCCACTCACTCTCCACCAGCATTACTATCCGCAAATTTACATTTTTAAATGGATTTCTTATATTCGGTTGTGGGGCATGGGCATTCATTGCCTGTCCCTAGTTGCCCCTTGTGAAGGTGGGGGGGGGGGGGGGGGGGGGTGAGCTGCCTTCTTGAACCGCTGCAGCCCACCTGTTGTGGTTGACCCACAATGCCCTGAGGGAGGGAGTTCCAGGACTGTGAAGGGACAGCGATATATTTCCAAGTCAGGATGAGGAGTGGCTTGGAGGGGAACTTGCAGGGAATGGTGTTCTCATGTGTCTGCTGCCCTTGTCCTTCTAGATGGAAGTGGTCGTTGGTTTGGAAGGTAATGTCTGAGGATCTTTGGTGAATTTCTGCAGTGCATCTTGTAGATAGTGCACACTGCTGCTACTGAGTGTCAGTGGTGGAGGGAGTGGATGTTCGTGGATGTGGTGCCAATCAAGCAGCTGCTTTGTCCTGGATGGTGTTGAGTTTCTCAAGTGTTGTTGGGACTGCACCCAGCCAGGCAAGTGGGGAGTATTCCATCACACTCCTGACTTGGTTCTTGTAGATGGTGCACAGGCTTTGGGGAGTCAGGAGGTGAGTTACTCACAGCAGTATTCCTAACCTCGGATTTAGGAAGAATTAATTTGTTAGCTTGTTTTAAGGAGGTTTCTGTTTTTGCCATCACCGCAGTATCACAGCATCTCCTGGTGACGGGGGTTGAATGAAACACAGTGAGGCCTACCTGTCCGACCGTAACCAGGGCCCCACGGGTTGATGCCATAGTTGCTCCAGAGAATAGCTTCTTAATGCCTTCTGTTGAGGTGGGGGGGGGGCGGAAATGGGGGAGAGGCAGCTGATTAGAAACCTCTTCACAAAACCCCTCCCTCGAACCTTTTCAGTTCCTAACCACTTGAAGGCTTCGCCATCCTGAGCAGGCCCGAACTGCACAGCAACACTTCCAGGAGTTGGACCAGATTGACCTGACCACAGGAGAGCACCACAACGGGAAGTTGGTCAGGACTCTTAACCACCACACACCCTCCCCACCTCCTCAGGCCACTCGGCCCTTCAAGTGTGCTCCAGCGTTTGATAAAGTCGTGACTAATCTCACTGTGGAGAAAGTGAGCACTGCAGATGCTGGAGATCAGAGTCGAGAGTGTGGCGCTGGGAAAGCACAGCAGGTCAGGCAACATCCGAGGAGTAGGGGAATCAACATTGAGCACAAGCTCTTCATTATTCCCGATGAACAGATTATGCTCGAAACGTCGATTCTCCTGCTCCTCACTGCGGCCTTAACTCCACCCCCCCCCCAATCTCACCAGCCCCCAATTTAACCTTCGACTGCCCAAGTCAGTCAAGAATCAACTCAACCTTAAAAAAAAAAATCAATTGACACCATGCCACCCCCCCCCCAATAAAGAGAATCCCACAGATTGATGACCCTCGGAATAAATTCACCCTCTACCCTCACCTCTGTTTTACTCCAGGAATACTGAATACTGGGCAATCTACCCCTCAATTTTAACCCACTGAACCCTGAACCCTGCCAATCGCTTTGAACCCTGCTCTGGGCCCAGAACCCACCCTGGGAGCTGGGCCGGCGGGAGGGGTGGTGGTCTCAAGTTTCTTCCTCCGCCAAGAGGCAGGCTAGGCCTTGTCAAAGCTGGAGAGAAGGAGGAGGAGAGAGTTACAGAGGGATGTGGGGCAGGGCCCCTGCAGCTGAAGGCACCACTGGCTGCAGGTGCAGGGATTGAAGGTGAAGATGTATGAGCTATAAGGAGAGGCTGGAAAAACTCCTGCTGTTTTCTCCAGAGCGGCGGAGGCTGAGGGGAGACTTGCTAGAAGTCTATAAAATTATGGGACCCATAGCTGGGATTGAGTCAGAATGTTTTGCCCCTCCCCACCCCTCCCCTCACGAGTTGAAATGTCTGACGCTAGAGGCACACTTAAAAGGTGAGGGGGGAGAAGTTTAAAGGAGATGTGAGGGGGAAGTTTTTTTTTGAAAACAGAGAAGGGTTGGAGTGTGGAATGTGCTGCTGGGGGGGGGGGTTGGTGGAGGCAGATACAATAGGGGTATTTAAGGGGCTTTTAAATAAACACATGAATAAGGAAGGAATGCAGGGATATGGACCAAGGGCAGGCAGAAGGGATTAGTTTAATTTGGCGTCATGTTCAGCACAACGCAGTGGGCCGATGGGCCTGTTCCTGTGCTGGACTGTTCGATGTTCTATTGTACAAGAGGGTGTGGAATTAAATGGGGATGGGCGTCATAGAGGGTGAGAGACAGAGACTTGAAAACAAGGCTGAGACTATTGAACACTTGCCACCCGAATGCGGCCAAGATGGTGCTGAGGTGGAGGTGGCTAACGGCTTCATGAATCCTGGGAGTAAATCTCACCAACAATCTGTCCTGGTCCATCCACATCAACCAAACAGTCAAGAAAGTACACCACCACCTCTCCTTCCTCAGGAGGCTAAGGAAATTCAGCATGTCTACAAAGACTCTTAGCAATTTCTATCGATGCACCATAGAAAGCATCCTATCTGGATGCATCACAGCTCGGTGTGGCAAGTGCTCTGCTCAAGACCACAAGAGGTTGGTGTTGTGAACATAGCCCAGTCCATCCTTCCGTCCCCTGACTCCAGCTACACATCCCACTGACTCAGGAAGGCAGCCAACATCATCACACACCCCTCCCACACCAGTTATTGACTCTCCCACCCTCTTCCCTCAGGCAGGAGATATAAAAGTTTGAAAACACGTACCAACAGGTTCAAAACCAGCTTCTTCTGCACTGTTATCAGATCTCTCATACGTTAGAGTTGATCTCTCTCTGTAGCTGGAACACCATTATTCTGTATTCTGTTATATTGCCCTGAGGTATGTGTAAGGTTTGATTTGTCCAGTTAGCATGCAAAACAAGACTTTTCACTCTATCTCAGTACATGAGACAATAATAAACCAAATTGAGTTGTTTGAAAAGTCATATCCAAGGACAAAGCCCACAGCTCTACTCTTGAGTCAATCCTCCCTCAGTGGATGGCTATTGGGCACCCCCCAGTGGACTGGTGATTAAATTACATCCTTCAGTCACACAGAGAGGAGCTCATAGCCTTAAGCTCAAGATTTCAGGGTTACAGATTTCTAGCTAAGCTTACCTTCCTGAAGGACTCGGTAAAGGCCATCCACAGCGTGTTTGTAGCTGGAGAGAGACAGAGAGAAAGGGGGCATTGAACAACGTGAGGCCAACCCAGATCCCCACTCCCCCCAGCCCCATTCACTGCAAATATCAACGTCTGTAACAACCCTGGGCTTCCAGTCTGCTCCGAAACCCAATGTGTGTGTACAAGCAGCAGAGAGCAGGCAGCAAAACCCTCTGGAAAGACAGCAGAGGGGTTACAGAGCATACTGGACTTTCTGGAATGTGGTGTCACAGGCTGGGCGCAGTATTTATTACCCTGTCCCTAGTTGCTCCCTTGTGAAGGTGTGGGGGGAGGGGAGCTGCCTGCCTGAACCGCTGCAGCCCACCTGCTGCGGGTTGACCCACAATGCCCTTAGGGAGGGAATTCCAGGATTGTGACCCAGTGACAGTGAAGGCACAGCGATACATTTCCAAGTCAGGATGGGGAGTGACTTGGAGGGGAATTTGCAGGGGGTGATGTTCCCATGTAACTGCTGCCCTGTCCTTCGAGATGGAAGTGGTCGTGGGTTTGGAAGGTGCTGTCTGAGGATCTTTGGTGAATTTCTGCATCCTGTCGATAGTATACACTACTGCTACTGAGGGTCAGTGGTGGAGGGAGTGGATGTTTGTGGATGTGGTGCTGATCAAGTGGGGGCTGCTTTATCCTGGATGGTGTCAAGCTTCTTGAGTGTTGTTGGAACTGCACCCATCCAGGCAAATGGGGAGTATTCCATCACACTCCTGACTTGCGCCTTGTAGCTGGTGGACAGACTTTGGGGAGTCAGGAGGTGAGTTACTCACTGCAGGATTTCTAGCCTCTGACCTGTTTCTGTAGCCACTGTATTTATTTGGTGAGTGCAGTTAGTTTCTGGTCAATGCTAACCCCCTGGATGTTGATAGTGGGGGTTTCAGTGATGGTAATACCATAGAATAGCAAGGGCTGGGGGTTAGAGTGTCTTTTATTGGTGATGGTCATTGCCTGGCATTTGTGTGGCGTGAATGTTACTTGCCACGTCAGCCCAAGCCTGGATATTGTCCAGATCTGATTACATTTGAATATGGGCTGCTTCAGCACATGAGGAGTTGTGAATGATGCTGAACATTGTGCAATCAGTGAACATCCCCACTTCGGGCCTTATAATGGAGGGAAGGTCGTTGATGAAGCAACTGAAGATGATTGGACCCTGAGGGACTCCTGTAGAGACTGAACACTGACCTCCAACAACCTGATGTGGGTGCAGCGAACAGGCAGTGCTCCTTCAGATGGGGCACATACACAGTCATTTAGAAGCTTGTTGGAGCATTTAGGGCTCTCTGCGGGGAGAGCGTGTGCACAGGGCGCACAGTGCATGTGCAGGGTGTGTGCGCAAACTGTGCGTAGCGAGTGTGCGCAGGATCGTGGCGTGTGCGCAGGGCACACAGTGCGGGTGCGTGCATATGCAGGGGGTGCACAGGGCACGTGTGGGGCATGTGTGCGGGGCGCATGCGCGCGTGTGGGGGTGTGTGGGCGCCTGTGCGGGGTGCGTGATGTGTGTACAGGGTGCACAGGTGCGGGGACGCACGCGCTCGCAGGGCGCATGGTGCATGGCATGTGTGCAGGGCGCACGTTGCGTGTGCGCAGGATCGTGGCATGTGTGTGCGGGGTGTGGGTGAGTGTGCGCACGGTGCCTGTGCGGGGTGTAAGAATGTACGAATGGTGAGGGGCACCTGTGCGCAGGGTGCACAGTGCGTGTGTGCAGGGTGCATGTGAGGGTGCGTGTGCGGGGTGGGTGGCGCGTGTGCAGGGTGCGTGTGTGGCGTGTATGCAGGGTGCACAGTCCGTGTGCAGGTGTGAGAGTGTGTGTGCAGGGTGCGTGTGCGTGGCGGAGGGGTCTACTGGAGTGTCAGCACTGGGTGTAAAGCTGTCCTGAAGCTCAATGCCACAAACAGCCACATCTGCCAGAGCCCCTTTGTCAGTGTGTGTGTGTGTGTGTGTGTGTGTGTGCGCGTGCTGTTGGTGTCTGAGCCCCAGGGGGAGCCAGTGAGCAGGGAGTGTGACCTCCAGCCCCTCATCCCCCTCCCCCTACCCCTCCCACGTCCAGACCCACCTCCCACCCCCAAAGTCCACTGGCCCAGAGACCAGGCCGGTCACCATCTCAGGGAGAGCGCGACGTGACCAAACCAGAGAAGCAGGAATCCGGTAAAAACACTCACTTCCTCCGAACTGGTGCCGGGAGTTTCATATCATTCTGCATCCTGCCAAAAAAAGGAAGGAACAAGGAGGTCACAGACTTTACAAACCAGCCCCCTCCCGCTTCCCACACATCACTGCCAGGTCCTCATCACTAGGAGAGGAGGTGGGTGAGACTCAGGATCCCCTTACCCAATCCTAGCGGTTTGGGATGAGGCAGGGGGCAGTGTAAGGTGGGCGATTGGTCACCATGCTCAAGGTCAGGTCCATTACCGACCAGATAGCAGGTCAATGGAGTTTCAATATGAATTCTGTTCTGGGCTGTTTGGGACAGCGAGAATATCCAGGGGAAAGAGAAAGAGATTCCTGGCAACTGGGTGAAATATTGAAGTTAAAGGACCATGAACAAGAGAATCCTGAAGGAATACCCGGTAACACCTGTAACCTGGGGCCAACAGCCTGAGAACACAGCTCCAGCGTATCCATCCGCCATGGTTACTCTCTCTTCAAACCACAGGAAGGGAACAGTGACAGATAGACAGGTGATCGGCCAATGGGATCATGGATCTTGAAGGGGGTTGGGACAGGATTGTGGGGAGGGAGGGAGGGGGGGTGCAATGGGACAGGAGGGTTACAGTTCAGTGAAGACATTAACGAGCAGAGTAACACCTCTGTACAAAACTCCAGTCAGAGAGGGGTCCACACACTGCACACTCCTGCACAGAGGGATGAAGAGGGAAACCAGTTCGACTGGGACAATACATCCACCCTGGGACAGGGTGGATAGAGACAAGCTTTTCCCCAGGGAGAAGGATTCAATAACGAGACGTCACACTTTCAAGGTGGAAAGTTCAAGGGGGATACATGCAGCAAGTACTTCACACAGAACGCGGTGGGCGTTTGGAACGCGTTGCCAGCGAAGGTAGTAGAGGCAGGCACGGTAGATTCATTTAAGATGCGTCTGGACAGATACACGAGTAGGTGGGGAGCAAAGGGATACAGATGCTTAGGAATTGACCGACAGATTTAGACAGTATATTTGGATCGGCTCAGGTTTGGAGGGCCGAAGGGCCTGTTCCTGGCCTGTAAGTTTTCTTTGTTCTTTGTTCTCTTTGGTTAAACAGAGACATGCACTGGAATTCCTATATGAATTCCATTCCATATTGAATTCCATTCAATATGAAACTCCATCAATAAACACATCGATTTGGACCCCACTTACCAACCTCTGAGAACCAGAAGTGATATCACCCACAACAGACCAAGACACATTAAAGCAAGCGGGAGAGAAGACCAGCGCTTCACTGATGGTGTTACCTCGGGTAGTGACAAAACATCTGAGACCAAATCTACCAGCTCAGAGAGCAACCTTACAACCTGAGCTACAAATCTTCTCCAAAATCACAAACAAACATTCTTCCCGTTCACTCTGCAAGCCCACTCGCTCAAGAGCTCACCGCCCCCAATTATATCCCAGCAGCCATAGACAGAGACAGGAGATGCTGGTGCACGGGTAATGTCAATGGGCTGGTGACCCAAGGAGATGCTGCAGGGACACAGGTTCAAATCCCAGCATGGCCGCTGAGTGGGCGCAGATTTCAAATTCACTTTAATAAATCAGGCCTCAGCTGGTGACCACTAGCATCAAAAGTGATAAAATAAACACTCAGTTTTTGTTTTGTTTTATTCATTCACAAGATGGCTCGGCCAACATTTGCTGCCTATCCCTAATTGTCCAGAGGGCAGTTAAGAGTCAACCCCATTGCTGTGGGTCTGGAACCCCACGTAGGCCAGATCTGGTAAAGATGGCAGGTTCCTTCCCTAAAGGACATTAGTGAACCAGATGGGATTTTCCAACAATCGACAATGGATTCATGGTCATCATCAGACCCTTAATCCCAGATTTCTTAAATTGAATTCAAATTCCACCATCTGGTATAGTGGGATTTGATGTTGGGTCTCTGGAATAGTACCTGGGCATCTCTGGATTAATAGTCCAGTAATAATACCACTAGGCCATCGTCTCCCCAGTTGCCAGGCATCAGGGAAGGAAATTTACCATCCTTCACATGTCTACATGTGACACCAGACTCAAAGCCCCGAAGAAGGGCTTATGCCCGAAACGTCGACTCTCCTGTTCCCTGGATGCTGCCTGACCTGCTGCGCTTTTCCGGCAACACATTTTCAGCTCTGATCTCCAGCATCTGCAGTCCTCACTTTCTCCTCAAAGCCCCATGCCTACCTTCTGAATGCTGATATTGCCCCATGAAACCCAGGAGAACTGTAGGCCATTCTGCCCTTTGGTCCTGCCATCCTCCTGATCTCTTCAGCCTACGAACAATAATAAACTCCTTCTGCAAAACCATTCATTGCTTTCTCCTTGACAGCTTTCTGGTGGGAGAGAGTCCCACAGGCTCCCCACTCTGCGGGCGAAGGTATTCCTTCTCATCTCAGTCCAAAATGCCCTGCGCCATATCCTTACACCGTGACCCCTAGTTGGGGACTCCCCCAGTCAGTGGGAACATCCCTCCCATGGTGACCTGGCCTGGAGTTGGACAGGGTGCTGCTGGAACAATAGGGAGAGACAGGAATACCAGCCAATCAGAGGCTCAGGTCAGAAAGGGATTGGCCGAGCTCCCCATCAAAGTGGGCACCAGCTCACACTGTGCCCGGCTCCGGCTAACCCCCCCCCCCCCACCAACTCAGGCGCAGGAAGGGGTCCGGAGGGGCAGCTCAATGGCTGGTACTGACCAAGGTGCTGAATTCCAGGGCTTTCCCACCAGTTTGAAGCTGCACCAGTAGGGGGCAACGGAGGGGCCAAGCCACAGTTCCACAGCCGCCACCTCTCACCAACTCCCCCTCCGACACAGGCAGCACCCACCCACCCCCGAGGGGGTGGGGTGAGATGATGGGACTGTGACGAGAGTGCCAGGGTGGGGGGAGAGGGGGGGGGGAGGGG
>NC_057733.1:47223947-47232433 GCF_004010195.1 Chiloscyllium plagiosum | reverse complement strand
CCCTTGCCCCTCCCCCCCATCACTGCTAGCCTAAGGATGACCTCCGAATGCTCCGAGTAGAACTTTCTTGTAAAACGGAATGGCCTGTGTGTTCCCTCCAGTCAGCCGGTCCCTCACTGTCTCATAGATGGCAAACCGGGTCAGGGAATAGGTGAGCTGTAGGCAACACAGAAATGCAGCAAACATTAACCCAGCTCCCAGGCCAGCCCCCCCACACGCGGCCAGTAGCTGACAGGAATCCACCTCCCCCCCCCCCCCCCACAAAACTCCCTCCAGGGGAAAAGGGGCAGAAACTCAGAGAAACACGCTCCATCTCCAAGGCAGAGGGAGATTACCCCCTGCTGGAGGAGCCCAGTACTGCACCTTCAGCCTGTCAGAGAGGGAGGGGACAGAGGGACTGGGACGGGGGTGGGGGAACGGGACACATACACACACACGCGCGCGCAGAGACGGGGCGGGTGGGAGTGAGACTGGGAGCAAGACGGGGAGGGGCAGAGACAGGCAGACAGATTGAAGTATGGACTGTATGATCACTGTTCCTAAGATACTCCCCATCTGGTCACAACCATTTCTGATTGACACTACATAGCTGGTTTCTTGCACCTTTATTAGGCTGAAGGTATCCCGTTAGGACTTCCTTTTACAGGTCTCCCTAATAATGCAGAGATGGAGATATTTTTCTGATCAACTGGATTCAGAGAGATTTCTCTCATTTCCTCAGCCGGTAGTCCAATCACAGATCCTCTATCTGTGTAGTTAACTCATTTCCCTCCCCAGCACCCTTTATTAAGGAACAAGACATTCGGAGGGGATCTGACAGGACCCTACGGAGAGAGCCGTTCCCTGGTTGAGGGGATCTCGAACAAGAGAGCCCAGTTTCAAAATAAGATGGAGTTGTGGAGAAATTCCCCCTCTGAGAAGGTCAGGGGTTTTGGAATCCTGTCAGGCAGAGAGAGTGATGGGGGCTGGGTCATTGGCTGTATCCGAGACAGAGCCAGATTTCCGATCAACAAAGCTCATTGGATGGGGGAGTGCAGTTAAAGTCAAAACCAAATCAGCCACCACCTTATCGCACAGACTCTGAAATGGGCCGAATTGCCTACTCCTGCTCTTATTTCTTTTTATATGCTACCCCACAGTGGGCCAAATGGTCTCATTTTGATTTATAAAGAGATTACGGTTCTTTCTAAAAAGTGACTGGTCCCAGGTCTGGGCTGGGCCCCTGGCCTCCCGGGTCTGGGTCTGAGCCCAGGCCTGGGCCCTTGGTCTGGGTCTATGCTCTCGGCCCCGGATCTGGGCCAGGGCCCTGGTAGTGGTTGGTGTACTGAAGCCCTCCTGCTGGATGGAGCTCTCTTCACCCACAGTAAAAAAGCCATTCAATCAGAAGCAACTTCGGCCTCTCTTGACGTTCCTGTTGCCAGGGTTAAACCATTCCAGCTGCTATTAGAATCTACCCCTCATCACCAACCCAATACCGAGCCTGCCCAGAGACACTGGCACAGACTCTCTCAGCCCCTGGGACCCACCCACCTCGGCCTGTGGGTGTACAGGTGTGCAGTTTTACCTGGCGGAACAGTGAGGCGCTCAGTCCGTTGTAGAGAGCCAGGAAGCCATTGTTCCGAACGACATAGATTGCCATCCCAGTCATCCTCATCTTCACTTCCTGCTGGGTCTGCAGGTGGACCTGCCAGGGAGAGAAGGAGACACGACAGTCAGACTGTCAGTCAGTATGTAGCCAGGGGAACAGGTTAAACACAGGCTGACTGCCCAGGGAGAGAGGGAGACACAACAGTCAGACAGTACCCAGGGGAACAGGGTCAGCACCGATGCTGGTGAAAACTGGGGGAGACACCTTCATCAGGAACGTCTGGAAAACGAGAAAAGGTGTCACACCCTGGGGCACGAGCAGGAGAGGGAGACTAACAGGAGATCTCAGTCACAGGGCCTGCATGGGGATAGTGGGCTGCATGGCCTACAAGCTGGGGGCCCCCCCCATCCTGGAATTAGCTGGTCCCTGCCCACTGCAGTGTCCAGGAGGTACGTGTGGAGGAAGTATTCAATTTGGTACAACAGGAAGGCGGAGGATTTCAGAAACGACGAGAGGTTGGGAACTGATGATGCTCGAAGGGATCTGGATCATCTCATCCATGAGTCACTAACAGCCAGCATGGAGGTGCAGCAGTTAGGAACATCAGGAGTGCTGCCTTTTTCCATCACAACAGATTCGGGTGACATGGTGGCTCAGTGGTTAGCACTGCAGCCTCACAGCTCTAGGGACCCCGGTTCAATTCCAGCCTCGGGTGACTGTGTGGAGTTTGCACATTCTCCCCGTGTCTGCGTGGGCTCCCTCCAGATGCTCCAGTTTCCTCCCACAGGTTAGGTGAATCGACCATGCTAAATTGCTCATGATATGCAGGTTAGGTGCATTAGTCAGGGGTAAATGTAGAGTAATGCGAAATGGGTTTGGGTGGGATACTCTTTGGAGGGTTGGTGTGGACTTGTTGGGCCGAAGGGCGCTGTAGGGATTCTATGATTGGCTGCAGAGCTGAACATTCACCGAAGCCCCCAGCCCCTCTTCAATCCTCCACACACATTTCCTCAAAACAGGCTCCGAAGGGGGGGAGAAACAGTATCAATGTAAAGGGGTGAGTGTGGTGATGGAGGAAGAAAACAAGATGGCGCTCCAGGCACCAACAGTGGGAAGATGGAGGAGTGTGTTTGAGCACTTTGAACAAAATCAACTCAAAACTCTTCCTCCAGTGGGAAAGTAGTCTGGGCTAAGCTATTGAACATGGAAGTTGGAGACAGTTCTTTGTACAGAGTTCAGGTGGAACCATTATCTCTTCCCTAAGGAGAAGCAGTCAAGGCCAGATCGATCAATTTTCCATCAGGGATGAGCCAAGGTCTCCAAGTCAAGGAGAGAGAGCCAAGACCTGTCAAGGGAACGAGGACGCAAATCTCCGGAATGATAGAACTGCCTGAAGGGGCCGAATGGTCTCCGAGGTCCCGGGGTCAGCCCTGGTAGAGCGGAGGCCGCGTTGCCAGGAGCTGGCTGCAGGGCGATGTGGCCATTCCTGAGGTTGCTTCTGGCCCAGTCACTGCCGCACCCTCGCAGTGAGGAACAGGCCAAAGCTTGTGATAACATATAGGTCAGCTCAAAGCTGCTACAGCTGTCTGCAAATCTAGAGCTGTATTTACAGTCACTTTCTCATCCAGACAGAACACAAGCTGCAGGGTAAACGGGAGCAGGCTTTTACAACACAGCCTCTGGGGAACCGGGGCCGGACTGGTTCAGGATGGATCACTCCAGACTTTTGAGTGAAAACACTTAAATGGCATGCTCTTTAAATATTTCACAACCGATATGTGTGTGTCTCTGCGCCGGTCTGTCTGCGTGTGTCTGTGCAATGACGCAGAGGTTTCAGAGGTTTTATTTTCAGTTGTGGTCCAGTCACTGAGACAAACAAACAACAATTAAACTGTTTGCTCCTGGAAGGATTGAGGGTCAGTTTTCAGTCAGTGAGAGAGAGAAAGAATCCCTAAACACTGGCCTCAGTATCCCTTGATCAGCAAAGGTATGAAGGGATAAGGGCTAAAGGCAGGATTTTGGAGTTAGGCCACAGACCAGGCATGACCTCACTGACTGGCTTACTCCTGTTCCTGATCCCTCCAGCACTCCCCCCAGCCCTGACCTTCCGACAGCACAGCGCTCCCTCAGCCCTAACCTTCCGACAGGGGAAAAAAAACGTTTCGGGCAAAAGCCCTTCATCAGGGATGAGGAAGGGCTTTTGCTTGAAACGTCGATTTTCCTGCTCCTCAGATGCTACCTGACCTGCTGTGCTTTTCCAGCACCACTCTAATCTCCAGCATTTGCAGTACCCACTTTTGCCTTGGCTAAGACAGACAGAATACCCATAACCTGTTCCGTCACAAAATCTGTGACTTGCATAGTGAACATACAAAATTTCACAATCCATCCTGCAACAAAAGCTCAAACAAAAAAGGACAGATATAAACACCCAACTCACAACTGGGAAAAAAAAATCACTTAAAATACAAACTGCATAGTGTTAGGTGCATTAGTCAGGGATAAATGTAGGGGAATGGGTCTGGGTGGGTTACTCTTCAGAGGGTCAGTGTGGACTTGTTGGGCCAAATGGCCTGTTTCCACATTGTAGGGAATCTAATCTAATCTTATAAAGACCAGCCCTCTTTATTTTTCTTGTATTTCTAACTGTACATCAAAACGAGTATTGTCTGAAAATCCCTGGGATTGCTGTGTGTTTTGAAAGACAGTAAGTTGACCCTCACTGCAGCATCATTTACACAGGCCCTTCCTTGTAGCCTGGAGACAAACTGGCACTGAGGGGGCTGGATACAAACGCAGCTTTGATCTTGGCAAGATGCTGTGGATTGGGCTGTGGGCTAATGACCAGTCACAACAACAAAGCTTCTGCCTGCCAACAATCACATTAATGAGCAGCTTAAGACTGCAAACAAGATCGAGAGAAACCTTCTGGCTTAGGAGTTCTTTGCCATATGCAGTAGACCACTTCAAGTCTGAAGAAAACCAAAATTTATCTTTCCTCCAGCAGTTGCTAGAAGCTGTGATTTCTAATTAATCAGGCAGAGAATTATCGCAAGTGAACCAGCTGACCCCCCTCCATCTTTTACAAACCAGTAGAAGCATCCAGAGAAGCACCACAAATATTATCTCAACAGATCCTCGAAACAATGACCACAGTGTTCTCTCCAAACATGACCCTGTTTCCATTGAGTCATAGAGATGACCAGCATGGAAACAGACCCTTCTGTCCAACTCATCCATGCTGACCAGATATATAGTCATAGAGCAATACAGCATGGTAACAGACCCTTCGGCCCAAACTGCTCCATGCTGACTACGGTATCTACTCAGCTAGTTCCATTGGCCAGCATTTGGCCCATATCCCTCTCAATCCTTCCCATCCAAGTACCCACCCAGATGCCTTTTAAGTGCTGTAATTGTACCAGCCTCCACTACTTCCACCCTCTGCATGGAAAAGTTGCCCCTTAGGTCCCTTTTAAATCTTTCCCCTCTCACCCTGAACCTATGCTCTCTAGTTCTGGACTCCCTACCCCAGGGAAAAAGCCTTAGCTATTTACCCTATCCTCATGATTTTATAAAACCTCTATAAGATCACCCCTCAGCCTCCGATGCTCCAGGGAAAACAGCCCCAGTCTATTCAGCCTCTCCCTGTAGCTCAAATCCTCCAACCTTGGCAACACCCTTTTAAATTTTTTTCTGAACCCCTTCAAGTTTCACAACATCCTTCTGATAGGAGGGAGGCCAAAAACAAACGCAGTATTCCAAAGGTGGCCTAACCAATTCTTGTTCAGCCGCAATATGACATTCTAACCGCAATATTCAATGCGTTGACCAATAATGGCAAGCTTACCTAATGGCACACTGCTCAGGAACCAGAGTCATGTTTAAATAAGCAAGCAAAATCAAAACTATTTCCATGGTGCCTTTAACCTGGGGAAACATCCTAACATTGTTGAGGGGTGATAGATATTGAACAAATACCAGAGGGAGTTTCTTTACTCAGAGTTAGAGGAGCGTGGAATCCCTGCCTGCAACAGTAGTAGACTTGCCAACGTTAAGGACATTTAAATGGTCACTGGATAGGCATGTGGATGTAAATGGAATAGTGTAGGATAGATTGGCTTCACAGGGCGGCGCAACATCGAGGGCCAAAGGGCCTGTACTGCGCCGGAATGTTCTAAGTTGCACAGCAATGTTATAAAGCTAAATGAGACACTGAACCACTAACACACACATTCCAACAAGGTGATCAAAGGGGAAGTGATTTGAAAGAACAATTTCCAAAAGGTGGAGAATAAACAGGAAATGTCAGACGGAAATCTGGAAGTGGGGCAGTTGACCACAAATAAGGATCGATGTTACATTTGGGGGGAAAAAAAATGCTTCTAGATAACTAATAGGTTCGGAAGAAACCAGGAGAGATGAGACTAAGATGCAAGTTCCATGCAGAGTGAAATCACAGGGCACAGCACGTCCAAGCTAAAATTTCCAGCTTTTTATCTCTAATGAGACACAGAGCAATGGGAGTGAGGAACAGTTGCGTGGTTATAATTAGTAAGGGCAGCCTTGTACAAACCAGAAAACATTTGCAGTTTGGAATCACAATCAGCTGTCTGACGAACAGTCCAGCACAAGTGCCTGATAAGCAGAGAGGAGCAGGAGGGAACAGGAACACTCCGGTGTGTGTCAAAAGATAAGCAGAAAAGCACCCAAACTTTCAGCTCCCAATCAGACAGCTCCCTCCGACAAACAACTGGAGCTTTCTGAAGAGTTGTGTCCAGATTGAGGGTAGGGTTGTTGAAATGATCTCGTGCTCTGTGTCTCAGATATCCTCCTGTTTTATTTCACCCCACCCCCACCCCAAGGCTGCAGCGCCCGCGTACACACACAAGGACATGCAGACAGACACAGGGACACAGGGATATGGGGAGCAGGTAGGGAAATGGAATTGAAGGTCCTGGTAACCACAGTTGTACTGCCCATGGGAGTAAGTTTGACGGGTCGCGCTGTCCAATTTTGCTCCTATAGTGCTCCTAACAGCCCATGTGCACACAGCACAAAGATCAATGACCCGCTAATCTACCCTGAATTTCTTGACCAACGGTTAAAAAGGATCTTGGGAAGAAAAATTAAATAGGATCTTTTACAGCCAGCTAAAAAGGCAGAGAATGAAACACTGCCCTACTGGCACTGCCCCTCTCCCTGGGCACTGACTGTCCGACAGGGCAGCTCTCCCTCGGCACTGACGCTGCCCCTCTGGCACCGAACCATCCCCAGGATGGGTCTCCCTCAGCACTGACCCTCCCACACTGCAGTAAAGGGTCAGACATCTCTCGGCGTGGGGGTGATTGATTGATGAACCCATGACCTTCAAACTCAAAGCAACTGGGCGGCTGGAGGGAACCTCATTCATTTGAATGCCTCAACAGCCCAGTCATTCAGTGGGACCTGCACACAGTGAACTGGGTTTGTCAAGGAGAAATGAGATGATAGATGTTATTACAGTCTGTCTCAGCAGATAAGTAGGGCACACTCAAAAAGATCAAAGGGTTTATAAGGACAATAAACACATGAATTTTAATAAAACGATTGAGAAAGATCACAAAGGCCTACCTTGACCTTTGCAAGGGGCAGTTAGGGATGCACAATCAATACTGGCTCAGCCAGCGTCGCCCTCATCCCCTGAATTAGTCAGGGAGAGGTTTGTGAACTTTTGCAGAGTCATTGTTTGCTATTCCATTCCCTAGCTCAGGCTCATTGGTTTTACTGAAAGCGATTTTCCATTCCAATCCCCATGGAAACCAACAGCAATTGGGAGTGAAGTTCAGTTTAATTACACCAGACCAGAGTCCAGCGGCTCAGTGGTTAGCACTGCTGCCTAACAGCACTAGGTCCCTGGGTTTGACTCCAGCCTCGGGCAAGTGTCCGTGTGGAGTTTGCACATTCTCCCAGTGTCTGGGTGCGTTTCCTCTGGGTGCTCCGGTTTCCTCCCACAGTCCAAAGATGTGCAGGTCAGGTGAATTGGCCATGCTAAATTGCCCCTCGTGTTCAGGGACGTGTAGGTTAGGTGGATTAGTCAGGTAGAGTAGGAAGGTAGGGGAATGGGTCTGGGTGAGTTACTCTTCGGAGGGTCTGTGCGGACTTGTTAGGCTGAATGGCCTGTTTCCACGCTGTAGGGAATCTATAACCAGAGTCTGGTGTCTCAATAAATACCGGACTAGACATAGGGTCGACTGTATGAGTGAGAAAGATGACTCAGAGTTTATAATAACAAGAACCGTTTGGACGGGGAAGTATTTCCAACATCTTCGTGACTTGCCCAAAACAATATTTCTACATTTCATTCATTTGGATACAGTTTGAGGAAGCATCTGCCCACAGCTCAGCCCAAGGAGTGAGGAGTCACTCATGCTATTGAGGGAGATCTAGGGTCGAGAGAAATCCTACCATGTCCAAAACTGGCACTTCAGGAGCTGAGGAGGAGGCCAGAAATAAAGACAATTCGGAAATTACATAGCAGCAAGAGTCAGCTGGGAAACAGGAGGTCCATGGTGGTCTCAAAGCCCTCAGCGCAGCTG
Organism: Chiloscyllium plagiosum; assembly: GCF_004010195.1. Lineage (NCBI taxonomy): Eukaryota > Metazoa > Chordata > Chondrichthyes > Orectolobiformes > Hemiscylliidae > Chiloscyllium > Chiloscyllium plagiosum. The sequence goes on along the minus strand of NC_057733.1, from coordinate 47,224,267 downwards.
ACATCATTCCAACCTACAATCCAACGCTAGCCAATCCATGGTACAGTTGAGGCAATCCAGAAAATGGAACAGCTGAGCTGCTGCTAAGTTAGCAAGGATTTGATTTGATTTATTATTGCCCCGTGTTCCGAGGTACAGTGAGAAGTGTTGTCTTAATAAGCTTCACAGTCAGATTGTTCTATACAAGTGCATCAGGGTAATAGAACAGAGGGGAAAGTGAAGACTGCAGATGCTGGAGATCAGAGCTGAAAATGTGTTGCTGGAAAAGCGCAGCAGGTCAGGCAGCATCCAGGGAACAGGAGAATCGACGTTTCGGGCAT
>NC_057733.1:47217344-47222998 GCF_004010195.1 Chiloscyllium plagiosum | reverse complement strand
GGAAATGGAAAGGTCTAGGAAGGGGAGGGAGGAGTCTGAGACGGTCCAGGTGAATTTGAGGTCGGGGTGGAAGGTGTTGGTAAAGTGGATGAACTGTTCAACCTCCTCGTGGGAGCACGAGGCAGCGCCGCTACAGTCATCGAACTGAACAGAGTGCAGGATACAATGTTACAGCTGCCGAGAAGGTGCAGAGAAACATTAACATTCACATTAAACAGGTCTGTTCAAAGCTCTGATAAGAGTTATCAGAGGGGAAGCAGCTGTTCTTGAACCTGCTCTTTTATACCTTCGGCCCGACGGAATGGGTTGGAAGAGAGTATAACTGGGGTGGGAGGGGTCTGTGATGATGTTGGCTACCTTCCCAAGGCAGTGGGAAGTATAGATGGAGGACTGGCTTGCGTGATGGACTGGGCTGTGTTCACGACTCTCTGTAGTTCCTGTAGTGTTGGGGAGACTGGGTAATGGGAATGTGAAGGTTGCAGTAGACACTGGTTGGTATGTGCGATGGAAATGGGGGCCCATAGCACTCACTGAGCCATGAGAGTTGGGAAAAAGAGGGGGAGCCTTTGGGGTCAAAATCTGGGACTACCACTACTTCCACATACCCCATTAACCCCACCCTCTTCACACCCTTAATTCAACCTGTACAAGCAATGACACTCGATACAGGAGGATGAGTTAACACCTAAACAACACTGTCTGACCCAAGGTGTCACCTTTATTCTGATAAAACCTGAGGTTATCTTGGGGCTGTGACTTGAAAGAAATCCTGGGATTTAGATATTAATCAATTGAAACCTACACTTTCTTTCTAACTGATTAAAGACTTGATAGCTATCTAGCTTTGTTCAACACATTTGCATCAATTGTATGACTCTTTGATCTTTTACTTATAAATTCTGTGTCCGATTCTCTCTCAGTAGCTGCCCGATGAAGGAGCATGTGCTCCGAAAGCTTGTGGTTTCAAATCAACCTGTTGGACTATAACCTGGAGTCATGTGATTTTTGACTTTATGAGTAATAAAGACATTTATATTACGCTGGAGGAAGAAGTGATTGGCACTTTTATAACTCTGCATGGTATCAGCTGATACATGCAAAGTGATAAATTCAGGGGAAAAACAAACAGTCCAACGAACACACCCACTGAGGCAGAGCTTGCCTCGGGACAATTCTGCTGACAGCGTTGCTTTCTTGCAAACTCTTCAAAAACAAACAAGTGAGGATTGGGCTCTATGGGTCCCAGTGGGGGTGGGGTTTTTTGAAGCACCAATCCCAGAAGTACGGGGTCCTGAATTGGGCACAATACTTTAACCACCCATGCAAGATTACAGTGATAGGAGGCTGATACAATGACTGATGACCAATAAACTCAACCATCATCTTTTGTGCCAGGTTAGAGTCACACTGAGCACATAGAAAGATAGTTGTGGTTTTTGGAGGTCAGCTCAGCTCAGCTCCAGGACATCTCTGTAGGAGTTCCTCAGGGTAGTGTCCTAGGTCCAACCAGCTTCAGCTGCTTCATCAATAATCTTCCCTCCATCATAAAGTCAGAAGTAGGGATGTTCGCTGGTGATTGCACAATGTTCAGCACCAGCCACGACTCCTCAGATACTGAAGTAATCCGCGTTCAAATGCAGCAAGACCTGAACGCTATCCAGGCTTGGGCTGACAAGTGGCAAGTAACATTCACACCACACAAATGCCAGGCGATGACCATCTCCAACAAGAGAGAATCTAACCATCATTGCATCACATTCAATGGTGTTACCATCACTGAGTCCCTCACTGTCAATAACCTGGGGATTACCAATGACCAAATGTTGAACTGGACCAGTCACACAGTGGTTACAAAAACAGGTCAAAGGCTGGGAATCCTGCAGAGAATCACTCACATCCCAACTCTCCAAAGCCTATCCACCATTTACATTCAAGAAGCTTGACACCATCCAGGACAAAGCAGCCCACTTGATTGGCACCACATCCACAAACATCCACTCCCTCTGCCTGACACTCAGTAGCAGCAGTGTGTACTATCTACAAGATGCACTGCAGAAATTCACCACAGATCCTCAGACAGCACCTTCCAAACACACAGCCACTTCCATCCAGAAGGACAAGGGCAGCAGATACATGATAACACCACCCCTTGCAAGTTCCCCTCCAAACCACTGACCATCCTGGCTTGGAATTATAACGCCATTCCTTCACTGCTGCTGGGTCAAAATCCTGGAACTCTCCCCCCAATGCACTGTGGCTCTCCCTACAGCACATGGACAGCAATGGTTCAAGGCAGCAGCTCACCTCCACCTTCTCAAGAGCAACTAGGGACAGGCAATAAATGCTGGTCCAGTCAACTCACATCCTCAAAATTAATTCATAGAACCCCAAAAGTGTGGAATCAGGCCATTTGGTCCCACAACTCCACACCGACCCTCTGATGAGTAACCCACCCAGACCCATTCCCCCTAACCTATTATCCTGTATTTAACCCCGACTAATGCACCTATCCTACACATCCCTGAACACTATGGGCAATCTAGAATGGCCAATTCACCTAACCTGCACATCTTTGGATTGTGGGAGGAAACTGGAGCACCCGGAGGAAAGCCACAATTATTGCAAAAAAGACAATGGAGATCGAATACATTTTTTGTTGTCTTCAAACATCCTGATTCCAACTACAAACCTTTCAGTTGTTATTGGACCTTTAGAACTGAATTAGGGAATGTAGCCCAACAAGATTAGATCATTCAGATCCTTAAGAGTGCTGTGTCACTCAATAACATCATGGCTAACTATCAACCGCAGATTCAAATCACCACACAGCTCAACCCCCTAGCACTTCATACCCAGAACTTATCACTCAGTCTTGAGCAATATTGATCAATGACTGCTTCAGACACACAAGTGTCTCAAATCCCTCTCAAATTCACAGACTCTCAGTGCGACAAGCACAGAAAATGCAGCACCTTGCGTCAGAACATGAGTTGAATCATTAGCAAGAGAAAAAAAGAGCCAGGGAACTCAAGTCTCAATTCAAACAAGCTGGAGGGAAGAGGTGTACATCATTGGGTAAAAAGCAATACAGTAAATCAGCGCACATACAGCCACGCATATGTATGCGTGTGACCACGTGTGACCAATGCCACATACATTAAAACTTAAAAAAAAAGCAATTTCAAACAGATTGCTGCACACTCATTGAGGAAGGAAGGAGGGAAAAACCGCGATAATTAAATTGCAGAGCCTTGTGACAGCGGCCTTAGACCCAGATCGCACAGGGGAAAAAAAGCAAACTCTGCAAGTGGCTTGTCCGAAGAGAGTTGCCTCACTGATCAGCCACAGTGGCTTCCCCAGTAAAACCGAGCCACTGCCTTACTTTGTAAAACAAGAGGAGCCGGAGCCAGTTATTTCCCCAGTGAGACAGGAACTCTCAATGCCTTTGCCATTGCAGAGAGGAGCAGGAAGTGGGGCTGCTGTGTGAAGTGTCACTCTCTGACCTCCCTCAGCCCCCTAGTCCCAGCCGCTTTCACCTGGAGGTGCTCACCTTGAGGAGGTCCAAAGGGTGCGTGCAGCACGCTGCCCCGCAGGAAGCCAAGCCCCCGAAATACCACCGGGACCTTCTGTTCTTAGACATGACCAGCCTTGCTTGCTTGACCTGGGGAGGGAAAGGAATCTGTGCTGTGGCCTTGCTCCGATCACCTCCTGCACTGCCCCGGCTTCTGTTCCAATCTGCCGTGGCTTTGTCAGACGCGGAGATGGGCAGAGACACTCCCCTCCCCTAATTTATTTTTTTTGCCTTTGGCTGTTAACTCATCAGAAAGCGTGCAACTCCCCCACCCCCTCCTCCAGGAGAGTGAATGCATGAAGAACCGCACACCCGAGCCTTTGGATTGAGGAGGTGTGTGTATTCAGGAGGGGGTGGGGGGTGTCTATATATGTTTAAAGATGCCAAGAGGCCGTTTTGCAACAAAGCCAAAGTGAAGGGGACTTCCTGAGTAAGAGTCTCAGTCTCTACCTCCCCCTCTGTGTTTCAGCTGAAACTGCAACAAAAAGGATACATTCCCCCTGGGGGGGGGCGGGGAATTCCCTGAAGGACAGCTGCCTCCTCCTATCACAGCGAGGTCCCGGCCCCGCCCGGCCAATAGGTTTGCGAGGAGGGGTTTGATTGACAGAGCATTGTATCACTCGGAGCAAGCTCCTGCAAGGGGAGACCATTCCCAGATCTCCTCCTACTTCAGGCACAGTCATTTCCCCTCACCCCGCCTCCCTGATTAATGATCCCCTCCATCTCCCATACCTCTGTCCTCAATCCACCCCCCCCCCCTCTTCCCCTCCCCCCTCCCCAATAACGTACCCCTCCCTCAACCACAATAAAGACAGAGATAATACTCCCCCACCACACACACCCCGGTCCTCACATTTTATCCCACCGACCTCCAAATCCAACGCATCACCCTCCATTTCTATCACCTGCAGGCTGACCCCGTTACCATAAAGATATTTCCACCCCCACCCCTATCTTCTCTCCGTAGGGACAATTCCCTCCATGACTCCCTGGTCAGGTCCATACTCCCCAACACCCTCTCCTCCACACCGGGCACCTTGCCCTGCCACCGCAGGAAGTGCAGCACGTGCCCTCACACCTCCCCACTCACCTCCGTCCAAGGCCCCAAACGATCATTCCAAGTCCAGCAGAGATCCACCTGCACTCCCTCTAACCTGGTCTACTGTACCCGTTGCTCCTGATGTGGTCTCCTCTACATTGGAGAAACCGAGCACAGACTCGGGGACCGATTCACACAGCATCTGCGCTCTGGACGCTCCAATCAACACCACCTTCCAGTTACCAGCCATGGCAACACCCCTCTCCCACTCTTCCTTCCCCTCTCACTCCCTCACCCTCTCCCCTCCCACTCCCTCCACTGTCAAAATGAGGCCATACGCAAACTGGAGGAACACCACCTCATATTGTGCCTGGGGGGCTTACAGCCCATTAGCCTCAACTTAGGGTTCACCAGCTTCAAAATCTCCCCACCCCCCCAACCTCATCCCACATCCAGCCCTCCCTCTCCTTCCTGCCCCATCCAACTTCCTTCTCACCAATCTGCTCCACCTCCCCACTGACCAATCCCCTATGTGCATTCACCTATCACCATCCCACCTACCTTTTATTTAGAGGCATAGAGATGTACAGCACAGAAACAGACCCTTCAGTCCAACTCGTCCATGCCGATCAGATATCCTAACCTAGTCTACTCCCATTTGTCAGCACTTGGCCCATATCCCTCTAAATCCTTCCTATTCATATACCCATCCAGATGCCTTTTAAGTGTTGTAATTGTACCAGCCTCCACCACTTCCTCTGGCAGCTCATTCCATACATGCACCACTCTTGTCTGAGCTACCTTCCCTCTCCCTGGTCCTGATGAAGAGTTCTGACCTGAAACGCAATGTTCCTGCTCCTCTGATGCTGTCTGACCCGCTGACCCACATTGTATAAGTTCTGGAAGAGTGTCTGGCAGCGCAGCACAGGGGCACCTCCACTCCCCTCCCCCCCTCCAAAAAATGAAAACTTTTCAGCCTGAGTTTCAAACCCCACCATGAATGGCCTCCTTCCTCCACACTACCCCACCTCCCCCCCCCCCTGC
>NC_057733.1:47211091-47217338 GCF_004010195.1 Chiloscyllium plagiosum | reverse complement strand
GGGTTTGAAACCCCTTCAATCACAATCTCCCCCCTCCCCACACCTTAGGTTACAAACCTCTCATTCCTGATGAAGGGCTTTTGTCTGAAACGTCGATTTTCCTGCTCCTCAGATGCTGCCTGACCTGCTGTGCTTTTCCAGCACCACACTCTAGGTTACAAACCTCTCCATGCATGGCTTCTCTCCCCCATCCCCCACACTCCTACCCTGTATAATACAACCAGGAAAGGAACAAACAGAAATTGTTGGAAGAACTCGGCAGGTCTGGCAGCATCAGTGGAGAGAGAAAACAGAGTTAGCGTTTCCCTAAGACCATAAGATAAGGGAGACGAATTAGGCCATTCAGCCCATTGAGCCTGTTCCGCCATTCGATTATGGCGGGTACATTTCTGAAGCCCATTCTCCTGTCTTCTCCCTCTGATCCTTGTTCGCCTTACTAATCGAGAAGCTATCTCTGTTTTAAGTACACTCAGTGACTAGGTCTCCACAGCCCCCTGTGGCAATGAGCTCCACACATTCCCCACCCTCTGGCTGAAGAAATTTCCTCTCATCTCAGTTCTGAAGGGCTGTGCCTTCACACCGAGGCTGTGCCCTTGGGTCATAGTCTCTCCTACTGATGGAAACATCTCCTCCACGTCCACTCTATCTAGGCCTCTCAGTATTCTGTAGGCTTCAATCATATCACCCTTAACCCTCTAAACCCAGAGTCCTTAACCGCTCCTCAGATGGCAAGTCCTCCATTCCCAGGATCATTCTTGTAAACCTCCTCTGGACCCCCTCCAAGACCAGCACATCCTTCCTTAGGTACAGGGCCCAAAACTGCTCACAAATGTGGTCTGACGAGAACCTTATACAGCCTCATCAATGTATCTCTGCTCTTGTACTCTCACCTTCTTGAAATGAATGCTAATATTGCATTTGTCTTCCTAACAGGCAACTGAACATGCATGTTAACTTTAAGGGAATCCAAAACTAGGACTGCCAAGTCACTTTGAGTTTTAGATTTCCCCAGACTTCCTCCATTCACTCTCCTATCTGTTCAAGTCCTTCAGCAGCCTTCCTGCTTACTCAACACAACCTGTGCCTTCACCAATGTTTGTGTTATCTGAAAATGTGGCAACTGTGTACTCAGTTCCTTCATCCAGATTGTTAATGGATAACATGAATAGTTGTGGTCCCAATACTGACCCCTGCAGAACTCCACTGGTCACCGGCTGCCATCTTGACAAAGACTCCTTTATCCCCAACTCTGCCTTCTGCCAGTCAGCCAATCCTCTGCCATCATTGTTCCCCAAACACCATGGGATCTGATCTTATATAGCAGCTTCCTGTGCAGCACCTTCTGGAAATCCAAATAGTTCATATCCATTGGTTCTCATTTGTCTAACTCGCTTGTTACCATCTCAAAGAATTTGAGCCCGGTGTCCCTCATCAGTACCCATTTCAGCACTGAGGAAGGGACACTGGATTTGAACTGTTAACTCTGTTTCCATTTTCACAGATGTTGCCAGACCTGCTGAGCTTCTCCAGCAATTTTTTTTCAGATATCCAGCATCTGCAGTTCTTTGTTTTACTGCAGGAACTGAAAGGGTTATTTTTTATTTAATGGGATATGGGCATCACCTATTTATTGCCCATTTTTAATTGCCCTAGGGAAGGTGGTGGGGGGAGGTGTGGCTGCCTTCTTGAATTGCTTGAGCTGTTGGAAGGCGTTCCAGGATTTTGACCCAGTGACAGCAGTGGTGGTAATCCATTGCATCTGCTGTTCTTGTCCTTCTCAGTGGTCAAGGTCCCTGTGGGTTTGATGGATTATTACGGTGTGACTTCATAGAATCATGGATACACTCACTGCCCTTCAGCCTATTGAATCCGCACCAACAGAAAACTACTCTCAATCGACTCTAGTCCCACTTTCCAACACTTGGCCCACAGCCTTGCATGGTATGATGTTTAAATTGTTCACCCAAGTACTTTTTAACAGTTGCGCGGTTTCCCATCTCAACTACTCTCCCTGCACCTCTTCCAAACCTCCTGCCTTTCACCTTCAAAGTATACTCTCTTGTTATTGACGCTTCAACTAAGGGGAACAATTACTTCATATCCACCTTGTCCATGTCCTTCATAATTGTACAGACCTCAATCAGGTCCCCCCTCTCAGCCTGAGCTTATCCAGCATGTCCTCATTACTCCATCCCAGGCAGCATCCTGGTGAATCCTCTCCAGTACAATCACATCCTTCCTATAGTAAGGTGTGCCAGGATTGTAAACAGTATTACCACCACTAATTGTTCAGAGGGCAGTTAAGAGTCAACCATATTGGAGTCATATGTAGGCCAGACTAGGTAGGAATGGCAGATTTCTTTCCCAAAAGGACATTAGTGAACCGGATGTCCAATATACTTTGGATACATGGTACCTTTATCATAATGTAGAGGTGCTGGTGTTGGACAAAGTTAAACATCACACCAGGTTATAGTCCATCAGGTTTATTTGGAAGTCATAGAATTGCTACAGTGTGGAAACAGGCTATTTGGCCAAACAAGTCCACACCAACATTCCGAAGAATATCCTACTCAAACCCATTCCCCTACCCTATTATTCTACATTTACCCCTGACTAATGCACCCCACCCACACATCCCTGAGGACTATGTGCAATTTAGCATGGTTAATCCACCTAAACTACATATCTTTTGGACTCTGGGAGGAAACCGGAGCACCTGGAGGATACCCACACAGACATGGGGAGAATGTGCAAACTCCACACAGACATTCTGAGACTGGAATCGAACCCGGGCCCCTGGCACTGTGAGGCAGTAGTGCTAACCACTGAGTCAGTGCGCCACCCCAGAACTTTATAGTATCCTATGATCCTGCCCCACTAGCCACCTGACAAAGGAATAGCGCTCCAAAAGCTTGTACTTCCAAATAAACCTGTTAGACTATAACCTGGTGTCGTGTGACTTTTGACCTTTATCAAGGATTCTGGGTAATCCAAGATGGAAGTTGGGAAAAATTTCTGGCTGTAACAGGCTGCTCCTTTTTTGAGGTATTTTAGGTGCTGGAGGTGAGTTCCTCGAATTCCAGGAGCAGCAATTACTGTTTTATAAGCTGTTACATTGTTTTGGAACTTTGGAGGAAAAAAAGTCAAAACAACGGCAGTTTTAAAATGGAGAGGAACAGACAAAGGCAGCACATGGTGAGGTCATTGCAGGAGAGAGAGGGGGGGGAGAGAGAGAGAAACCCACACTGCTAACTGACACAGCAGTGAACCTGCACAGTTACTGCCTTTACTGTTGAATTCATGTATCGCTGCATATTGGAGTGCGTCTGGGAAAATTAATAAACAGTAAAATTAACAATTGATCTTGGAGGGACCTGTTTGGGAGAGGTCACAGCACAGAAACAGATAAGTGGATATTTTTATGTGTGGCCTTACAGTAAGTCTGCAGTAGAGTGGGTTCTTTCTTGATTACATGTTTTATTGAGATATGTCTCTTGATTAAATGTAAAAACATAAGCCATAAGTATTAATTTAACCTGGAGCAGTGTTTTGTAGAGGAATAAGACAAAGCTATTTTCTGGGTCTATAGATTGAAAGAAGCAAAAAATGGCCTTCCATAGAGTAATATGCTCTTCTTATTGAATGTGGGAGTTTAGGGAGAGCTTATGGGTTACTGAGGATTATATATCCTCAGTGGGTGGCACGGTGGCACAGTGGTTAGCACTGCTGCCTCGCAGCGCCAGAGACCCAGGTTCAATTCCCGACTCAGGCGACTGACTGTGTGGAGTTTGCACGTTCTCCCCGTGTCTGCGTGGGTTTCCTCCGGGGGCTCCGGTTTCCTCCCACAGTCCAAAGATGTGCAAGTCAGGTGAATTGGCCATGCTAAATTGCCCGTAGTGTTAGGTAAAGGGGTAAATGTAGGGGTATGGGTGGGTTACGCATCGGCGGGTCGGTGTGGACTTGTTGGGCCGAAGGGCCTGTTTCCACACTGTAAGTAATCTAATCTAATCTAATCTAATATACAATAAAGGCCGTTGGTTGTGAATCCTATCAGATCGAATGGATCAGTTGGAGAGACATTTAGAGGCAATGAGGAATTTACAAGAGCAAGGGAATGTGATGGATGGCAGTTATATGAAGGGGGAAAAGCCACAAATACAGTCACATCGATGGGTTAACTCCAAGAAAGGTAAGAGAGGTAGGCAGGTCCATTTCAAACAAGTATGCTGTTCTGGAAAATGTAGGGGTGGTGGATTCTCAGGGGAACGTGGCACAAACAGCCAAGTGTCTGGTATCGAGACTGGCTCTAACGCAACGAGGGGTACGTCAGGTTCCAAGAGATCGATTGTGTTCAGAACTCTCTAGCCTGAGGTACAGACAGACGTTTCTGTGGCCAGCAGCGAAAAATTAGAATGATGTTTTGCCTCCCAGGATCAAGGATGTTTCGGAGAGGGTGCAGAATGTTCTCATGGGGGAGAGGGGCCAGCAAGAGGTCATTGTACACCTTGGAACCAATGACATAGGAAGGGACAAGGTTGAGATTCTGAAGGAAGAACATAGAAAGTTAGGCAGGAATTTAAAAAGGAGGTCCTCGAGAGTAGTAATATCTGGATTACTCCTGGTGCTGCGAGCTAGTTAGAGTAGGGATAGGAGGAGAGAGCTGATGAATGCATGGCTGAGGAGCTGGTATATGGGAGAAGGGTTCACATTTTTGGATAGTTGGAATCTCTTCTGGGGTAGAAGTGACCTGTACAAGAAGGACGGATTGCACCTGAATTGGAAGGGGACTAATATATTGGCAGGGAGATTTTCTAGAGCTGCTTGTGTTATAGACTCCCTAATAGTCAGAGGGAAATTGAGAAACTAACTTGTAAGGAGATCTCAGTTATCTGTAAGAATAATAGGGTAGTTATGGTAGGGGATTTTAACTTTCCAAACATCGACTGCTGTAGTGTTAAGGGTTTAGATGGAGAGGAATTTGTTAAGTATGTACAAGAAAATTTTCTGATTCAGTATGTGGATGTACCTACTAGAGAAGGTGCAAAATTTGACCTACTCTTGGGAAATAAGGCAGGGCAGGTGACTGAGGTGTCAGTGAGGGATCACTTTGGGGACAGCGACCATAATTCTATTAGTTTTTAAATAGTGATGGAAAAGGATAGACCAGATCTAAAAGTTGAAGTTCTAAATTGGAGAATGGCTAATTTTAACGGTATTAGACAAAAATTTTCGAAAGCTGATTGAGGGCAGGTGTTCACAGGTAAAGGGACGGCTGGAAAATGGGAAGCCTTCAGAAATGAGATAATGAGAATCCAGAGAAAGTATATTCCTGTCAGGGTGAAAGGAAAGGCTGGTAGGTAAAGGGAATGCTGGATGACTAAAGAAATTGAGGTTTTGGTTAAGGAAAAGAAGGAAGCATATGTCAGGTATAGACAGGGTAGATTGAGTGAATCCTTAGAAGAGTATAAAGGCAGTAGGAGTATACTTAAGAGGGAAATCAGGAGGGCAAAATGGGGACATGAGATAGCTTTGGCAAATAGAATTAAGGAGAATCCAAAAGGCTTTTACAAATACATTAAGCTCAAAAGGGGAACTAGGGAGAGAATAGGGGCCCTCAGAGATCAGCAAGGCAGCCTTTGTGTGGAGCCGCAGGAAATGGGAGAGATACTAAATGAATATTTTGCATCAGTATTTACTGTGGAAATGGATATGGAAGATATAGAATGTAGGGAAATAGATGGTGACCTCCTGAAAAATGGCCATATTACAGAGGAGGAAGTGCTGGATGTCTTCAAACGCATAAAAGTGGATAAATCCCCAGGACCTGATCAGGTGTACCCTAGAACTCTGTGGGAAGTTAGGGAAGTGATTGCAGGGCCTCTTGTTGAGATATTTGTATCAGCAATAGTCACAGGTGAGGTGCCGGAAGACTGGAGGTTGGCTAACGTGGTGCCACTGTTTAAGAAGGGTGGTAAGGACAAGCCAGGGAACTATAGACCAGTGAGCCTAATGTTGGTGGTGGACAAGTTGTTGGAGGAATCCTGAGGGACAGGATGTACATGTATTTGGAAAGGCAAGGACTTATTGGGGATAGTCAACATGGCTTTGTGCGTGGGAAATCATGTCTCACGAACTTGATTGAGTTTTTTGAAGAAGTAACAAAGAGGATTGATGAGGGCAGAATGGTGGATGTTATCTATATGGACTTCAGTAAGGCGTTCGACAAGGTTCCCCATGGGAGACT
>NC_057733.1:47198136-47211086 GCF_004010195.1 Chiloscyllium plagiosum | reverse complement strand
CGCCTTCTTCACTATCCTATCTACCTGCAACTCCACTTTCAAGGAGCTATACAGTTAGTAAGTTTGCAGCTGACACCAAAATTGGAGGTGTAGTGGACAGTGAAGAAGGTTACCTCAGATTACAACAGGATCTTGACCAGATGGGCCAATGGGCTGAGAAGTGGCAGATGGAGTTTAATTTAGATAAATGTGAAGTGCTGCATTTTGGGAAAGCAAATCTGAGCAGGACTTTTCCACTTAGTGGTAAGGTCCTAGGGAGTGTTGCTGAACAAAGAGACCTTGAAGTACAGGTTCATAGCTCCTTGAAAGTGGAGTCACAGGTAGATAGGATAGTGAAGAAGGCGGTTGGTATGCTTTCTTTTATTGCTCAGAGTATTGAGTACAGGAGTTGGGAGATCATGTTTTGTTGCCAGGGTTGGAGGATTTGAGCTATAGGGAGAGGTTGAACAGGCTGGGGCTGTTTTCCCTGGAGCGTTGGAGTCTGAGGGGTGACTTTATAGAGGTTTATAAAATATTGAGGGGCATAGAGTCATTGAGATATACAGCACAGAAACAGACCCTTCAGTCCAACCCGTGTATGCCGACCAGATATCCCAACCCAATCTAGTCCCACCTGCCAGCACCTGGCCCATATCCCTCCAAACCCTTCCTATTCATATATCCATCCAAATGCCTTTTAAATGTTGCAATTGTACCAGCCTCCACCACTTTCTCTGGCAACTCATTCCGTACGTACCACCCTCTGTGTGAACAAGTTGCCCCTTAGGTCCCTTTTATATCTTTTCCCTCTCCCTAACCATAGATAGGGTAAATAGACAAAGTTTTTTCCCTGGGGTCGGGGAATCCAGAACAAGAGGGCATAGGTTTAGGGTGAGAGGGGAAAGATATAAAAGAGACCTAAGGGGCAACTTTTTCACACAGAGGGTGGTACATGTACAGAATGAGCTGCCAGAGGAAGTGGTGAAGGCTGGTACAATTGCAACATTTAAAAGGCATTTGGATGGGTATATGAATAGGAAGGGTTTGGAGGGATATGGGCCGGGTGCTGGCAGGTGGGACTAGATTAGGTTGGGATATCTGGTCGACATGGACGGATTCGACCAAAGGGTCTGTTTCTGTGCTGTACATCTCAGTGACTCTCTGACTCCTAGATTCTTATTTTAGACTTTGCTATTGCAGGAATTGAAACCATGTCCTGAGAAGATTAGCCTGGGTGTTCTGGATTACTAATGCAATGTCATTACCACTGTCCTCCCCCCGCAGCGTTGCCTCTAAACTGTGTGTGCAACCACTCCGATGTTGATCAGCAAGTCACTGCTATTTCCAGCAATAACCTCCCCTTCCAGAAATCACTGCACCCCCACAGAAGAGAAATAAATTAGCCCCCTCCCTACGGGTCTTTCAGCTCCTTCAGTGGAGCTGCACCCGTCCAGGCAAGTGGGGAGTATTCCCTCACACTCCTGACTCTGCCTTGTAGATGGTGGACAGACTTTGGGGAGTTGGGAGGTGAATTATTCGCTGCAGTATTCCTAGCCTCTGATCTGCTCTGGTAGCTGTGTTTATGTGGTGACTCCAGTTGAGTTTTTTGGTCAATGGTAACCCCCCAGGAGGTTGATGGTTCTGGATTCCATGATGGTAACACCATTGAATGTCAAGGGATGATCGTTGGTCAATAGATGTGAACCTGGAAAAGCACAGCAGGTCAGGCTGAACTGTTGACTTTCCTGCTCCTCAGATGCTGACTGACTTGCTGTGCTTTTCCAGCATCATGTCTATTGACCCTGACGTCCAGCATCTGCAGTGCTGTCTCCAAGGGATGATCATTAGTTTGTCTCCTGTTGGATATACCCATCATCTGATAACTGTATGGTGTGAATGTTAATTACTACTTGTCAGTGCACATCACTGACTTCACAAGGTCAGCTCTCCCTATCAGGTGTGGTTCTGTGAGGAGTGCACCCAGAGTGCTGTCCCAGCCCTCCACACTGTGTGAGAATGGTTTTGTAGCAGGATTGTGTACTTACTCTTATGTTGAGCCTGGTGTCTCACAAGAGAATGTCATTTATCTCAGATGTAATGGAACTTGCTCCTAAGTAATGTGTAATAAAGTTTTACTGTTTAATCAAGATTGGGCCTGTCTTCCAGAAATAGAAAATAGGGGTGATAGAAAATAGTAGGCCATTTGGCCCATCAAGCCTGCTCAGTATTTAACATCATCTTGGCTGATCCTCTACTCCCACGCTCTCATTCGTTTCCTCATGACCTTTCATTTCCAGAGCAATTACAAGAATCTCCTCCAATCCTGTGTACTCATTTAATACTGTCCTCTTGAGAAACCACACAGACACAGACACACAGACAGACACAGACATAGACACACACGCGCAGGCACACAGACATACAGAAACNNAGACACACACATGGACACACATACACACATACACTGACACACACATACACGCAGACACACACAGATAAACAGACACACACGCAGACACACACACACACGCAGACACACAGGCACACACATACAGACACATGTATGCAGGGACACACACATAAACAGGCGCACATACACAGAGACATATGCACACACATACAGAGACACACACACAATACCAATACACACACACAGACACAGAGACACACACACACACCTCTAACCCTTCAACCAAATCATTTAAAATTTGTGTCCCCTGGCAACTGACCTATCCACCTGAGGGAATAGGCCTTCCTTATCCATTCTATTCAAGCCCCTGATTATTTTGTTTGTCTCAATTATGATACCCCTCCAGCCTCCTCTGTTCTAAGAAACGTGACCCCAGTCTATTTAATCTTTCCTCATAGCTGAAATGTTCAAACCCTGATAACATTCTTGTAAATCTCCTCCGATATCTCTCCAGAGCAATTATGTCCTTCCTGTATTGTGGTGACCAGAATTGCTCACAGAATTACAGCTGTTGCTTAACAGCAGGAGGATTACAGCGGATCAAAGAGGCAGCTCACCATCACCTTCTCAAGCGCAACGAGGGATGGGCAATAAATACTGGTCCAGCCAGTGATGCCAACATCCCATGAGCAAATAAAAGAGACAGGTCTTGTATAGTTCCAGCATTACATCCCTGTTTTCCATTGAACTGCTTGCTCAGTAAAATTTAGTACCCTAAATGCCTTCTTTATCCTGTTACCTATCTGTCCTGACAGCTTAGGAGCTTGTGGACTTGCTCGCCAAGGCGTTCCATGTCCTCTCTCCTCTCTGAATACCCTCCCATTCTGCATGTATTCCTGAATTTTGTTTCCCTTCCCCAAAGCAGTGCCAGAAATTTCTCGTCATTAATTCGATCGGTACCTTAGGTAAATATCTCGCACAAAAGACAGAATCTCTGACAGTGCAGCAGCCCCTCAGTACTGCACTGATTTGTTAGTCTGGTTTAGAGTCTGGGAAGGTGATGGCGTGGTGGTATTATTGTTAATCCAGAGACCCAGATAACATCCTGGGAACCCAGGTTCGAATCCTTCCACGGCAGATGGTGGAATTTGAATTCAATAAATATCTGGAATTAAGAATCTAATGATGACTATGAAACAATGCCAATTATCAGGAAAAATCCATCTGCTTCACTAATGTCCTTTAGGGAGGGAAACTGCCATCCTTACCTGGTCTGGTCTACATGTGAGTCCTGACCCACAGCAATGTGGTTGAGTCTTAACTGTCCTCTGGCCTTTCAACTAAATTAGCCGCTAAAGCTGGGATGCAGGGAAAAATCCACAGGATTTCAGGGATTTTACTAATTAATCAACATGAGGGGAATGAGAGACACTTAACCAGCTATCAATCCAATCAACCAGACCAGCACTGCCTTCCGGTAAAATATGCACCATGTCCCTTGACAATCAATGGGACACGCGTCAGGCCTGTCACCCTAAATTATTTTACACCCACATCCTAATCTGTATTGGAGGTTCCAACAGGTGGGTTAAAGTCATAGAGATGTACAGCATGGAAACAGACCCTTCACTCCAACCTGTCCATGCCGACCAGATATCCCAACCCAATCTAGTCCCACCTGCCAGCACTTGGCCCATATCCCTCCAAACCCTTCCTATTCATATACCAAACCCTTCCTATCCAGATACCTTTTAAATGTTGCAATTGTACCAGCCTCCACCACTTCCTCTGGCAGCTCATTCCATACACGTACCACCCTCTGTGTGAAAAAGTTGCCGTTTAGGTCCTTTTAATATTAAAGAGGCTCATTTGTCTGGAAGAGAGAAGTTTGAAGCATATGAAAAGGTTTTCCAATCAGCACCTTTTTCTCATGCAGTATAAATTGTCATTTCCCTTGAGATTTGGTATTCTTATGATTCGGTCTTGATGGCTGAGACAGTGTGTTTCATCAATACACAAAAAGGGTTTCACCCTCCAGAAACACAGTAGATGTTCCTCTTTCTTATGGGATCCTAAATATAAGACAGGTCAATAGCAAATTCAATCAGGAATTTGGGAGAACTGTCTTCACCCGGTGATGGGGAAATAAGAACTTTGAAGGGGTCCAGGTGATGTAAAAAAATCTTACCGGTCCAAAGGGCTAATGTGTCACTCTGCTTGACATAGACTGCCTGGGTCACATGGTCTCTTTCTGTGCTATCATTTCTATTTCCTTCTAAATATCGTTTCTTTTTCCCCCAAGTAAAAATGAAAGCTCGTTTTAAAAAAGGAATTGTCTTGCCTATCAGTAAATTTGCCATTTGGATGTTCCAAAACTCTGTGAAGTCAGTCTTCAGGAGCAACGTGTCTCTAATATCTCACTCTCCGGCAATAGCTTAGTTATTCATTGATCTTCCCAGATCCAGAATCTCTGCCAAAGAATGTTGCAATGCAGCGCTGGCAAGGGACAATGCTGCAGAGTTAATGTCTCACGTTGATATTCTATCCTCCTGACGGAGCTATTTGCTTGTTGAATGGACAATGGCTACTATCCTGCTTGTTACAAAACCCCAGCAGTGATACGATATTAATCAAAGGAAGGAAGCCAGCAGTGACCAGTTAGACCGGTTCTATCAGTACGATACAGGAACTGAAAGGAGAGCCCAGAGGGACACCACCGAATCAAGTTGAACCGAATTTACATTCAGCGACTCAGGTTTAATCCAAAACCTCACAATTACAATTGTGTTGAAGACAGCGATAGATTTCAAGAGGAAGCAGGCAGGGTGGTTAAATGGGCAAATACAGAAGAGAATTGTTTCCACATAGAGAAGTGTGAGGTGACATATTTTGGCAGAAAATAAATGGAGGTAACATGAGCAAAAGGTAACAATTTGAAAGGCGGTGCAAGGAAGTAAAGTGGGGTGTGTTTTTACACACTTTATAGATGGCAAGTCATGTCAACGTAGCAGTTAATAAAACACAGTACATGATGGTATAGTGCTCTATTGGCACAAGGGTGTCAAACTGGTTGGTGTCATCAAATCTGGATTTGAACCCACAAATGCCTGATTCAGAGGCAAGATTAGATTCCCTACAGTATGGAAACAGGCCCTTTGGCCCCACAAGTCCACACCGACCCTCCGAAGAGTAACCCACCCAGACCCATTTCCCACTGACTAATGCACCTATCACTATGGGCAATTTAGCATGGCCAATTCACCTGACTTGCACATCTTTGGACTGTAGGAGGAAATCGGAGCACCCGGAGGAAACCCACGCAGACACTGGGAGAATGTGCAAACTTCACACAGACTGTCACCCAAGGCTGGAATTGAACGCAGGTCCCTGGTGTTGTGAGGCAGCTGTGCTAACCACTGAGCCACTATACCACCCAAGTTCTATAATCTGAGGAGTTGGACAGGGTACCAGCCACTGAGCTCATTATACATTGAGCTCTGCTGGAACTGTGCATCATCAAGGACCCAATGGGTAGCATCATAGGATATTAAAGAAATAGCTACCAAGATACTGTAGTAGTCTTCCAAGAATCCTTAGCCATAGAGTATTGGAAAACTGCCAACGTAACAAAGTTAATTCAAAAGGGGAGGAGACAAAGAAGAAACAGGTAGTCAGTTTAACGTGTGTTATTGGAAAATCAAAACCAGGTTATAGTTCAACAGGTTTATTTGGAAGCACTAGCTTTTGGAGCACTGCTCCTTCATCAGGTGGTTTTGGAATATAAGATCATTATAAAGTATTTATAACTTTTGGTATAAATTCTGTGTCCTACGATCTTATACTCCACAACCACCTGATGAAGGAGCGATGCTCCGAAAGCTAGTGCTTCCAAATAAACCTGTTGAACTATAACCTGGTGTTGGGTGATTTTTAACTTTGTACACCCCAGTCCAACACCGGCACCTCCAAATATTAGGAAAATGTTAGTCTATTATAAAGGGAAGCTGAGGGGTGAACTTATGGAGGTTTATAAAATCATGAGGGGCATGGATAAGGTGAATGGCCAAGGTATTTTCCCTGGGGTGGGACAGTCCAAAACTAGAGGGCATAGGTTTAGGGTGAGAGGGGAAAGATTTAAAAGAGACCTAGGGGACCTCTCACAGAGGGTGGTACATATATGGAATGAGCTGCCAGAGGAAATGGTGGAGACTGGAACAATTACAACATTTAAGAGGCATCTGGATGGGTATATGAATAGGAAGGGTTTGGGGGGGATATGGGCGGCTGCTGGCAGGTGGGACTAGATTGGGTTGGGATATCTGGTCGGCATGGACGGGTTGGACCGAAGGGTCTGTTTCCAGGCTGTACATCTCTCTGACTATGATATCATAATAGCACAGCATTTAGAAAAGTACAATATAATCAAGCTGAGTCAGAGAGATGTACAGCACAGAAACAGACCTTTCGGTCCAACTCGTCCATGCTGACCAGATATTCTAACTAATCTAGTCCCGTTTGCCAGCACTTGGCCCATATTCCTCCAAACCCTTCCTTTTCATGTACCCATCCTTTGAAGTGTTGCAATTTTATAGAGTTGACATAGCTTAATCATGCTTGACAAATTTACTAGGAGAAAGTGAGGACTGAAGATGCTGGAGATCAGAGTTGAAGAGTGTGTTGCTGGAAAAGCACAGCAGGTCAGGCAGCATTCGAGGAGCAAGAGGATCGATGTTTCAGGCATAAGCCCTTCATCAGGAATCTGCTGAATGACCCAGAAATTTACTAGAATTCATTGAGGAGATAACGAGCAGATAGATAAAGAGGGAGCAGTGGAAGGTTTTTGATAAGGGACCATATGGAATAAAAACCCCTGGTGTTAGAAAGTGGGAACAGGGTATTGAATAGAATGATCAGCCATCATCATATTGAATAGTGGACCAGGCCAGAATGACCTCTTCCTGTTCCTATGTTTCTATGAGCATGGATAAGCGATTGGCTAAGTGAGAGAAGACAGAGAGTTAGGGTAAGGGGACATTTTCAGGATGGCAACCGGCAACCTGCAACTAGTGGGATACTGCAGGGATCAGTGCTGGGGCCACCATTATTAATAATATATTAATAATTTGGATGAAAAATATGAAAGTACCATAGCCAGGTTTGTGGATGACACAAAGTAGGTGGGAAGGCAAGTAATGAGGGTGACACAAAGAGAAGGCAACAAGTAGATGAAACTTTGGCAGATAGGATATAATGGGGGGAAATGTGAGATCATGCACTTTGACAGAAAGAGTAGAGGTGCTGAATATTATATTCACCCATATTTAGAAGAATGAGACACAATCTTATTGAAACATATAAGATTCTTAGGGGACTTGACAGGGCAAATCCTGAAAAGTTGTTTCCCCTTGGGAAAAGCTCTAGGACCAGAAGACATCACCTCAGAATAAGGGATCTACACTTAAGACAGATCTACACTTAAGACAAATTCCTTTTTGTAGCAAATCTTTACTGTAACGGGCTGTCGAAGCAGGGTCATTAAATATACTTGGGGCTGAGTGGACTTTTTAAAAAACGATTAAGGAAATCATGGATCCTTACAAGAAGGAGTTGGATAAATACTTGGGGTTCAAGGATAGCGAGAAAAGCAGGAAGAGACGATAGAGTTGGATGATCAGCCCTGATCGTAATGAATGGGCGAGCAGACTCAGGGCTGAATGGCCTACCCCTGTGCCTCTGTTTTATATTTCCATATTGTAGGGAAAAGGCAGGACAATGGAGGTGTGGACTATCACACCAGCCATGGTCTCATTGAAAGCAGAAACTGGCTCGATGGGCCGAATGGCCTACTTCTGCTTCTAGCGTCTGGTATTAAAGTGCATTCCATAAACAAATGGTTCTAACGGGGGCTCGTGTACAGTGGACACTTGAAAAGAATGATAACCATGGGCTGGGAAAGGCCAGGACTCAGACTGGAGAGAATGACAATTATATTACAGTAACAGGAGTGTTTTCTCTCCCTATCTTTGATTAAACAGTAACTGCAGGTGTCGATCATCCCAACTGTGTCGAGTTTAACTCAGTAACCTATAAACCCCTCACTCTAACTACTCCCTATATTGGAATTTACGCTATCTGGGATGAATTCTGCACCACTCTTACTTCAAACCTTAAAACTGGAAGTCTGCTAAAATCCAGACGTCCAGTTTCTAACCACAGCTTTCAGTTCCCTTCCCTCCTCCTTCGTGTGGCCTCAGTGGTGTTTCAGAGCTACAGTCCGAGCTTTGAGTCAGTCAGCCACTGAATGCCATTTGATGTTGGCCCATTTTAAAATCCCGTCTCTGACCCAGCGTGATCTTTGCACCCTCTTGCAAATATTTTACAAGCCAAATTGCGAGGGCAAGTTTGTCAGGTGACTTGTTTTTGGGAGAAGTGATTGCGACTGTGTGTGTGTGTGTGTTTTCCTGTGGTTCCGACCTCGCCCTGACTTGAACTGGAGTCCTTGGGGCCTGTTTGGTCTTCCTCATGTTTCATGAGTTTCCACTGTTTGCTGAGGGACAGCCCTGGATCACGGTGTGGAATGTTCCAGAGGACGATGCAACATCAGCTGTATCACTGCCTCCCTACTCGCTGAATGACAGCTGTTATAACAATCTCTCAGCAACATTAGCACCCAGCCTCAAGTCATGGGGAAAAGAGATTTGCATTCACATAGCACCTGTTATACTGTTCCAAGTGCTTTATAGCAAAGGTTGCCAGGTGGGAAACATGGTGACCTACTTATACACAGACAGTTCCCATTGATAGAACTATAAACTATTTCATAGATTCCCTACAGTGTGGAAACAGGCCTTTCGGCCCAACAAGTCCATACCGACCCTCCGAAGAGTAACCCAGCCAGACCCATTTGCCCTAACCTATTGCTCTACATTTACTCTGATTAATTCACCTAACCTACACACCCCTGAACACTACAGGCGATTTAACATGGCCAATTCACCTAACCTGCACATCTTTAGATTGTGGGAGGAAACCAGAGCACCCTGAGGAAACCCACACAGACACGGGGAGAATGTGCAAACTCCACACAGTCATCTGAGGCTGGAATTGAACCTGGGTCCCTGGCTGTGGGGCAGAAGTGCTAACCATTGAGTCACCATCCCACCCTTTCTTAAGTGATGTTGATTAGATCATAAGACGTAGGCCATTCACCCCATCAATCCTGCTAGCCACTCTGGCTGATCCTGAGATTGAGAATCCTCAATCCACTTGCTTGTGCTTTCCCCCATCTCACTCGATTCCCGGCCCGATTCAAACATATCTTAGGCACACAGCATAGACCATTAACACCATACTACACCAGTCTCATTTACCTGTGCCTGGCCCACAGCCTACAATGCCCTGGCATTTTAAGTTCTCATCCAGATGTTAAGTGTTGTGCTTTGAATAAATTGAATGAGCCAGCCTTGATAGCCCTCTGTGATAAAGAATTACACAGATTTCTCACCCTCAGAGAAGAAATTTGTCTTCATCTGTGTTAAGTGATTGACCCCTCATTCTGAGATTACATCTTCTCATCCTTACTTTCCCACAAAGAGGAACAACCCCTCGACATCCACTCTGACAAATCCCCTAATAATCCGATATGTTTCAGGATGTGGGTTTGCTCGCTGAGCTGGAAGGTTTGGTTTCTAACTGAACCTTCCAGCTCAGCGAACGAACCTACACCCAGAACCTCAACCTGAGCTACAAATTATATGTCTCAATATGGTCACCTCCTACTCTTCTACAGTCCAGTGGGTATTGGCCCAACTTACTTCAACAAGACAGACACAGACAGGAAACACATCAGCCGTCAGCCCATTGACTGACAGATGATGCTTGAACAGCTGATCAGCCAAATCTCGCGCAGTGAACATAGTGAACTGGGAGTGTGTCTCTTACCAGCTGGACTCTCTGCCTTGATTCTCTGCCTTAGTCATGGTAGTGCAAGGAGCTTATGCAGTAAACATACATCACTTTGAATTACTGTAGCACCACACCACAGGCGCAAAGATTCTGGAAACAGCCAACATCGAGACCGTCACCCTCCATAGCCCATCTACACCGGGTGAGGCAGGTTATCCAGATAATGGACATTCACCCACGCAGAGTTATGCTACTTAACCAGCTGAATACTGGTGAATGGCACAAAGGGGCCCCATACAAACATTGAGCACTCCCTGGATAAGTCTGTCTCTGTGGGTCACATGAACCATTGCCAGTGTGAATCACACTGATGCCTAGAAATGGCACATCAGCAGTGTTTGCAGTCACGCTGCCAGAGGAAGTGGTGGAGGCTGGTACAGTTACAATATATAAAAGGCATCTGAATGGGTATATGAGTAGGAAGGGTATATGAGTAGGAAGGGCTTAGAGGGATATGGGCCAAATGCTGGCAAAATGGGACTAGATTAATTTAGGATATCTGGTAGGCATGGACGAGTTGGACAGAAGAGTCTGTTTTCATGCTGTACATCTCTATGACACTACGATCTTCTGATACTGAATAAAGATCCAGCATTTTTGAAAAAAACAGAAAGATAGATCCAAATGTCCCCAGCAGCGACCACACCTTCAGCGGGACTGGCCATGGGGGAACCTACCTGCTACAGATAGGCGCGAACAAACTGCAATCAATAAATACAACCTTCTGACAATCTTCATTTGCAACAGAGCCATCACCCATCGTAAAGTTCTACCTCACATGGCATATAATAGTGTGATTGCTTTGTACAGGGTGTGTACATACAAACAAATCCATATTGGTTCATTTTCCAACAAAAGGACAAGGAATGATGTCCCTTCTCCAGGCATTTCACACTATAACAGGGAAGCTAGGGGAGTGATTGCTGGGCCTCTTGCTGAGATACTTGTATCATTGATAGTCACAGGCAAGGTGCCAGAACATTGGAGGTTGGCTAATGTGGTGCCACTGTTTAAGAAGGGTGGTAAGGACAAGCCAGGGAACTACAGACCAGTGAGCCTGATTTCGGTGGTGGGCTAGTTGTTGGAGATAATCCTGAGGGACAGTATTTACATGTATTTGGAAAGGCAAGGACTATTAGGGATAGTCAGCATGGCTTTGTGCGTGGGAAATCATGTCTCACAAACTTGATTAAGTTTTTTCAGGAAGTAACAAAGAGGATTGATGAGGGCAGAGCAGTAGATGTGATCTATATGGACTTCAGTAAGGCATTCAACAAGGTTCCCCATGGGAGACTGGTTAGCAAGGTTAGATCTCATGGAATACAGGGAGAACTAGCCATTTGGATACAGAACTGGCTCAAAGGTAAAAGACAGAGGGTGTTTGTGGAGGGTTGTTTTTCAGACTGGAGGCCTGTGACCAGTGGATTGCCACAAGGATCGGTGCTGGGTCCACTACTTTTCATAATTTATATAAATGACTTGGATGTGAACATAGCGGGTCTGGTTAGTAAGTTTGCAGATGACACTAAAATTGGAGATATAGTGGACAGTGAAGAAGGTTACCTCAGAGGACAATGGGATCTTGATCAGATGGGCTGAGGAGTGGCAGGTGGATTCCAATTTAGATAAATGTGAGGTGCTGAAGTTTAAAAAGACAAATCAAAGCAGAGCACTTAATGGTAAGGTCCTGGGGAGTGTTGACGAATAAAGAGACCTTGGGGTGCTAGTTCACAGAAGTTGAGTTGCAGGTTGACAGGGTGATGAAGGCAGCATTTGGTCTTGCCTTTATTGGTCAGAACATTGAGTACAGGAGTTGGGAGGTCATGTTGCGGCTGTACAGGACATTGGTTAGGCCACTGTTGGAATACTGCATGCAATTCTGGTCTCCTTCCTATAGGAAGGATGTTATGAAACTTGAAAGGGTTCAGAAAAGATTTACAAGGATGTTGCCAGGATTGGAGGGTTTGGTCTAAAGAGAGATGTTGAATAGACTGGGGCTGTTTTCCCTGGACCCTCAGAGGTTGAGGGGTGATGTTATAGAGGTTTATAAAGTCACAAGGTGCATGGAGAGGGTAAATACAATGTCTTTTCCCCAGGGTGGGATATAACCCTTGTTACATTGGAGCCAGTCTCGGTACCAGAAACCTGCTGTCAGTGCTACATTCCCCTGAGGGTCCATCACCCACTACATTTTCCAAAACAGCATACTTGTTTGAGATGGGGGTAGCCACAGGAGACTCCTGCACTATCTGCATATCTCTCCTACCTTTCCTGGCTGTAACCCATCTAACTGACTGTACCTACAGTTTATCTCTCTTCCTGAAACTGCCATTCATTACACTTTCCCCCAGCTCCTGTCAATTCCTCATTGCCTCTGCCACTCCAGCTGATCCATGCCATCCAATAGGATCTGCAACCAAACACACTTCCTGCAGAGGGAAAAAGGAGGATTGCAGATGCTGGAGCTCAGAGTCAAGAGTGTGGTGCTAGAAAAGCACAGCCGGTCAGGCTGCATCGAGGAGCAGGAGAATCGACGTTTCAGGCATAAGCCCTTCATCAGGAATGAGGCTTGTTGGTCAGGGCTGAGGGATACATG
>NC_057733.1:47189846-47197692 GCF_004010195.1 Chiloscyllium plagiosum | reverse complement strand
CACCAACCGCACCGCCCCATGGCTGAACCGTCCAACCCCCCCTCCCACTCAGTCAAGGACATGTAGATCCTGGGCCACCTCCACCGCCAAACCATTACCACCCGATGCCTGGAGGAGGAACGCCTCATATTCTGCCTTGGGATCCTGCAACCACATGGGATAAATGTGGATTTCAACAGCTTCCTCATTTCCCCTCCCTCCACATTATCCCAGTCCCAAGCCTCCAACTCAGCACCACTTTCCAGACTTGTCCATCACTCCCCCCGATCTATCACCGTCTCCCTCATCTTCACCGACCTATCACTTTCTCAGCTACCTTCCCCTCCAACCCCACCCCCCCTCCTATTTATCTCTCAGCCCTGACCCACAAGCCTCATTCCTGATGAAGGGCTCACGCCCAAAACATCGATGCTCCTGCTCCTCGGATGCTGCCTGACCAGCTGTGCTTTTCCAGCACCACACTCTCGACACTTCCTGCACACATAATCATCATAACATGGAAAGTCTCCCTAATCTCCCACATCCAACAGGAACAACACATCACTCTATCTTTGCACCTTAATCATCTACAGATCCAGAAAATAGCCCAGTCTTACTGCTCCAAGCTAACTTAGTACCTAAGCTTTTATTTTTTTAAAGTTTAATCAAGAGGCAGATCTCAATAAAAACCAATACTCAAAAAGAAACACCCCATCCTACTCATTGTTGCAGATTAACAGAAAAAACCCAGTAAGCTTAGATTTTAAAACCACCCACTTAGCTGCTCATCTGCTGTGAGCTTCCTCAAGGACAGCTGTGAATTTTACTGTTTGTTTATTTTTCTTTTATGAACTTTCATGTCCAGAGATACTTGAAATCAAACAGCAGTGACAATTAGCCATGCAGATTCACTGCTGAGTCAGCAGGCAGTGCGAGTTTATTTCTCAAGTTTGTTTCACTTCCCAAGAGGTCACGGCCTTTATCTGCCTTTTCCCTTTTTAAAGGGCCGTTGTTTTGATAGTTTTTCTCCCCCCTTCAAAGTTCCAAAACAATTCAACAGCTCACAAAACAGCAATTACTGCTTCTGGAATTCGAGGAAATCAGCTCCAACACCGAAAATATTTCAAAAAAAAAGGAGCAGCTCTTACAGCCACAAGTTTTCCTGCCCTCCATCTTGGATTACCCATATTAAAAAGGCATCTGGACAGGTACACAAATAGGAAGGGTTTAGAGGGATATGGGCAAATGGGGTTTGGTTAATTTGGGATATCTGGTTAGCATGGATGGGTTGGGTTGAAGGGTCTGTTTCCATGCTGTACTCTATGGTTCACCTGAGAATTGTAGACGTTTGTGTCCATATGGGCCCCAGAGGAACAGTAAATGTGAGGAGACACCACCAGAGGGCAGTGCTACCTGCAACAAGGAGAACGTGCTTAATACAATCCAGCGACCAAAAGATCCCAGGCCAATATTAGGGAGTAGGTCACCTCAGAGCTCCGAGTATTTAAACTGGAATCTTACTGCCAAACGGACAATGCCACGAGAAGCTCCTCATCCCTCTAGAAACTCAGTCTGCAACAGGGTGTATTTTCTAGTAACTAAACAGATGCCTCCCATTACTCAGGTTCAACAGACCTTGTTTGTACACACATACACACATTACTCTGTGTGTGTGTGTAAGTTTGGATCATGGCGTGAAACATTAAACAGCTGCCTTTCGCACATTGACCTCACTGAAAACAACAATCAGTCATGGAATATAAGTGGTGGAGAATTCACCATCACCCACACTTATCATTGCTCCCAGTAACTTGTCAGAGGCTGATAGAACTGCCTCAGTCTGGAGCTCTGGAATCCCTCCCTCAAAGTCATTCCCTAAAACATCCCTTTTAGATCATGTTGAGGGACAGTAAATACGTAATTGGTCACTGCTGCTCTCAAACAAGACAGGAAATCAGTCGGGCTGGAGGAGGGTCTTAACTGCTTTGAGAATCCAAAGTCGACAGGCAGGAGGCTGGAAGAACACAGCAAGACAGGCAGCATCAGGGGGGCAGATGTCGATGTTTCGGGTATAACCCTTCTTCAGAATACAAACTGCACCCACCTCCCCCATTCCACAATCAAAAGGCCATCTCAGTGGTCCCAGATAACCAACAGGACTTTGGGTAACGGGTACTTTAGGGGCCCTGACAGTGAGATAACCACAGGCCAACACCATTCACCAGCGTCAGGAGGACAGGAAATTCCGAGCTCACTGCCGGGGACACCGACTCACTGTCTCCCAGTTTCATGCGCCTTCCTCCTCAGGTCAGACTCAAGAATAGCAAATATTATTCAGTCTATAGAAGCAGAGGGTGTGATCGCTTGGCAAGTTCATGTGAGTTAGCTATGTTGCAATGGAGGCAGCATTACATCCTCTTCAAGCTCCTGGGAAATTGCCAGAAAAGGTGCAGGGTGGGGCAGCGAATGCATGAATCAGGAGAGTATGGAGTATAAATTTTGAGCTGATTGAATAATGAGCAGGTTGTGAGTGAACTGAACAAATGCTGCACAGACTGTGTGAGAACTGCGTGATAGCACCTCACTTCCAGCAGCAGTCGCATCTTCAGCCCCACAGGCTGCACAAAACCATCAATTACCCAATCGCCACATCCAATAAAGGGAGAGCTGAGGCAATTTGGAAAAAAACCCATGGCTGTCCACAAGATTTCGGGAAGTCACGACTCACCTATACAAAAATCCCCTGCTCGAAATTTACTGGGCTTTCAATAACTGTTAATCTAATTCACATCAGCACAGTACCACATCACAAACCATGTCAGATGTCTAAGGTAGGTTTTACATAGTGTGGAACGCTTTGCCACCAGGGGTAGTAGAGTCAGATACATTAGGGACATTTAAGCGACTCTTGGAATAGGCACATAGAAGATGTAGGTTAGTCTGATCTTAAGAGTAGAGGTAAAAGGTCGGCACAACATCGAGGGCCGAAGGGCCTGTACTGTGCTGTACTGTTCGATGTCACAGCCCTTTAGTAGAGGGGAGCCCCTTCCTTACACTGACCATAGCATCTGGACTGATAGGGGCAGAGACCAGAGGTAGAAGACATAATACTGATCCTGCCCATGGGCACCCCATTACTAACAACACTGGCTCCTGCTCGATTTACAAGACATCACCCTCTCAGTGTAAGGGAGAACGCTTGCTTTTGGAAATCAGAAGGACATTGCCGTGTGCAGAGGCAGTCTAACCTTTATCAGTCTCTAATGTGAAACTCAGCACTCATCATTACCTCTATACCTTTGGAACAGGAGGAAGGAGGTCGGTGTTGGGGTGGACGATCTCTTGGTGATTAAATTCACATCACCGTGAACACTGAGGCACTGTTGCTATCCTGAAGCCTGCTTTGCCACCTCCAACGACGATGCTCCAGTTCCCAGCTGCTATCAGAACAACTCAATTGAGTTAGTGCACAGTATGAGGTCACCACATGGAATCAAAAACATTCACCCCCCGAGTCTGACAAGTTTCTTTCCTTGCATCATTTAATGATGGGTGAGAATAATCATTGCTGCACACGGAGATTCCATTGATTATATCTGTATTCTGGGTTTTGCATAGGGTGAGCATTTACAAAACCTCTAAGTCCTATCTGACCATTAACTGCACCTTCAGGCAGTGGTATAAAATCATAATATGTAGACACGCACACACATGTACAAACAATATCTTGGTCAAACCACACTCCCCACTGTAAAGTCAGTCCAATGACAGTATACAGCAGCTCCAGGACACCAGTCAGTGCGGAGGCAGGGCTGAGGAAGGCCTGGTGACCAGTCTCCATGGTGACCTGACGGCACGTTATTCCAGCTGAACAGTTCCTCCCGCTGCCTCGAGAGCTGCCTTCAGTTTCTCTGCTTCCTCCTTCCCGACGTTAGCCTTCACCTCTCGAGGAAGAGACTCCACCAGTTTCTTCGCCTGGCAATAAGCAGACAGAAGGTTAACTGCAAAACAGGGGGAACCCTTTGGACCCAGTGACACACAGTACAGCAGGTACAGAGACCCTCTCCCCAACCAACCCCCACATCCCCCCCCAGCTCTCAGACAGCAAGGGAAAGGGGGAGACAGCAATGGCAGCAAGGATTCGGATTTCCACTGTCCCACAACCACCACAACGCTTCAACCAAGGGAAGAGCACAGGGGGCGCGGTGGCTCAGTGGTTAGCACGGCTGCCTCACAGCTGTAGATCTCTATGCCTATGTGCAGGTTAGGTGAACTGACCATGCTAAATTGCCCGTGGTGTTCAGGGATGTGTAGAGTAGGTGGGCTAGCCATGGGAAATACAGGGTAGGGGGATGGGTCCGGGTGCAGTGCTCCTCAGAGGGTTGGTGTGGACCAGTTGGGCCAAATGGCCTGCTTCCACATTGTTGGGATTCTATGAAATCCAACTCAAAACTGGCCACTTTTTGCATCAGTTGTTAAGGGGTAAAATGTTTTTAAAAAATCATAATGTACCTACATCAATGTAACCAAGCACTGCATTGGTTTCATATCAGTTACTGCTTTTATAACCAGTACAAAACCCTGCTCCATCCCATACTCAAGTGACCTGTGGTCCGAGAGCGGGCATGACCTTGGTATCAAGGGTGCCAGGTCTCAGGCGCTGGCCATCGAGCCCGTTCCAATGGGATCACTCATTCCAACTCACCTGCACCAGGTTGAGGCCAGGGATACAGTTCTTGACTTCCTTAATGAGCTTCACTTTCTCTGCTGCTTTGAACTCCGTCAGTTTCACGGTGAAAAGTGATTTCTCCTTCTTTACCTGGGCAGCCTCTTCGTCTGCCTGCTGGACATAAGAACGCCAGAGAAAATGAGAGCGGGAAGAGAGAGAGCGAGCAAAGAGCTCAGGTAACATGTCGCGTTTAAAGAAATAAGGTAATGTCACTGTGGATCTACCAGACTGTAGGCTGCACTCTCACGAGAGAGAGAGAGACAAGAGCGTTGGAGGCTGGGGGGGTGACCGTACAGAGATTTACAAAATTATGAGGGGCATGGATAAGGTAAATAGACAAAGTATTTTCCCTGGAGGGCATAGGTTTAGGGTGAGAGAGGAAAGATATAAAAGAGACCTAAGGGCAACTTTTTCACACAGAGGGTGGTATGTGTATGGGATGAGCTGCCAGAGGATGAGGAGGAGGCTGGTACAATTGCAACATTTAAAAGGCATTTGGATGGGTATATGAATAGGAAGGGTTTGGAGGGATATGGGCTGGGCGTTGGGAGGTGGGACTAGATTGGGTTGGGATAGATGGTCGGCATGGACGGGTTGGAGTGAAGCGTCTGTTTCCATGCTGTACATCTCTATGATTCTGTGGTTCAGCCTGAGGGTCAGCACGCCTCAGGTGAGGGGAGAGCTTGAGAAGGAGACACCTTCACGGTGGGGGAATTGAACCCCCACTGCTGGCATCACCTTGCATCGCAAACCAGCCATCCAGCCAACTGAGCTAACCAACTCCATGTCTATGTACAGTATTGCAGGATTGTCACAGCTGGTGTTATTGCTCACTGTTAAACTTTGGATTTAATGCCCGTACCAGAGGAAAGTGCAGGGTTTCATATTAGAATCCAGAACTCCAACAAAACAGCCGGCCAATTCCCAATTCACTGTATGAACTGTGTCCACGCTCTATCACACAGAAAGCCTCCTGGTCAGCTGCTGAATGCAATGTCAACCGAACACCGTCAGTTCTGATAAAATGCAATTGTTCAGTTCTCATGCAATCTCGTGTTGCAAGGGAATCGCACAACAGCAGCACCATTTAAACTAACGAGGCTGGAATGGCGTTAGAGTCAACACACGGTTTAAAAGTTTGCACTTTAGAAACAGTGCCCCCAGTTCGTCGATCGCGCTACAGCAACAATAGGCAACAGCGCGTTATAGCAGAATGACTCAAAACTAATTATATATTAGTTAACTGGGCATTTCTAGTGAGTAGTGAATATAACTAGGACTAGATCTAGCGATTACAGCACAGAACAAACAGGAGGTAACACTTTCCTGGATAACTGTACTATTGACCTGGTCCTTTCCCTCAGGCCAGCAGCTGCGTGCTCTCTGGGCCTGGTGAGAGAAGACCTGGATCCTCAGAGTACAGTTTCCACCTTAGACACATTTTCTGCAAAAAAAAACCCTGCTTTTTAAAAATTCACTCTTGGGAAGCTAGGCATTGCCAATGGCCAGCATTTCTTGCCCATTCCTAGTCGAGATTCCTAGCCTCTGATCTGGTCTTGTAGCCACAGGATTTACAATGATACAGTGAATGCTGGAGAAACTCAGCAGGTCTGGCAGCATCCTGAAATGTCTTTTCTCTCTCTACAAATGCTGCCAGACCTGCTGAGTTTCTCCAACTATTCCTGCATTTGTTTCAAATTTCCAGCAACTGCAGTTTTTTGCTTTCATTTGTACAGCTAGTCGAACTCAGTTACTGGATGCAGTAACCCCCAAGATCTGATTGTGGGAGATACAGTGGTGGTGACGCCATTAAATGTCAAGGAGTAATGGTTATGGTCATCACCTAACAATTGTGTGGTGTGACTGATAGTTGTCACTTTTCAACCCAACCCTGGACATTGTCCAGATCGTGTTGCAATTGAACATTTATTGCTTTAGTATGCAAGGAGTTGTGAATGGTGATAAGCATTGTTCAATCATCCGCAAACATTCCCCACATCTGATCTTATGATGGAGGCAAAGTCATTGACGAAGCAGCTGAAGATGGTTGGGCCTAGGACACTACCCTGAGGAACTCCTGCAGAGATGTCCTGGAGCTGAGATGACTGACCTCCAACAGCCATAACCATCTTCCCACGTGCCAGGTATGACTCCAATCACCAGAGTTTGCCCCCCACTGCCCATTGATTCCAGTTCTGCCAGGGCTCCTTGATGCCACATTTGGTCAAATCTGGCCTTGATGCCAAGGGCTGTCCCTCTCCCCTCTGGATTTCAGCTCTTTTGTCCATGCTTGAACCAAGGCTGTAATGGGGTCAGGAGCTGAGTGGCCCTGCCAGAACCCAAACTGGCCGTTACTGAGCAGGTGCCACTTCAAAGCGCTGTTGATGAGACCTTCCATCACTTTACTGATGGTTGAGAGCAGATTGATTGGGCGGTAATTGGCTGGGTTGGACTTGTGTCCTGCTTTGTGTGTACAGGACATACCTGGGCAATTTTCCACATTGTCAGGTTGGTGCCGGTGTTGTAACTGCACTGGAACAACTTGGCCAAGGGAACAGCACGTTCTGGAGCACAAGTCTTCAGTACTATTGCCGGAATGTTGTCAGGGCCCGTAGCCTTTGCAGTATCCAATGCCTCCAGCCGTTTCTTGATATCACGTGGAGTGAATCGAACTGGCTAGACACTGGTATCTGCGATTCCTGGGACCACTGGAGGAGGACGTGACGGATCATCCAGTCAGCACTTCTGACTGAAGTTTGCTGCAAATGCTTTAGCCTTATCTTTGGTACTGATGGGCTGGGCTCTTCCATCATTGAGGAAGGGGATATTGGTGGAGCCTCTTGCTCCTTGAGCGAATTGTAGTCTACTGCCATTTATGACTGGATGTGGCAGGACTGCAGAGCTTAGATCCATTGGTTGTGGGATCGCGTAGCTCTGTCTGTTGCAAGAACTTTCAAAAGCTGATTGGGAGCAGATGTTCGCAGGTAGAGTGACGGCTGGAAATGGGAAGCCTTCAGAAATGAGATAACGAGAATCCAGAGAAAGTATATCCCTGTCAGGGTGAAAGGGAAGGCTGGTAGGTATAGAGAATGCTGGATGACTAAAGAAATTGAGGGTTTGGTTAAGAAAAAGAAGGAA
>NC_057733.1:47184288-47188763 GCF_004010195.1 Chiloscyllium plagiosum | reverse complement strand
TCTGGTCTCCTTCCTATCGGAAAGATGTTGTGAAACTTGAAAGGGTTCAGAAAAGATTTACAAGGATGTTGCCAAGGTTGAAGGATATGAGCTATAGAGGGAGGCTGAATAGGCTGGGGCTGTTTTCCCTGGAGCATTGGAGGCTGAGGGGTGACCTTATAGAGGTTTACAAAATTATGAGGGACATGGATAGGATAAATAGACAAAGTCTTTTCTCTGTGGTCGGGGAGTCCAGAACTAGAGGGCATAGGTTTAGGGTGAGAGGGGAAAGATATAAAAGAGACCTAAGGGGCAACCTTTCACACAGAGGGTGGTACGTGTATGGAATGAGCTGCCAGAGGATGTGGTGGAGGCTGGTACAATTGCAACATTTAAAAAGGCTTTTGGATGGGTATATGAATAGGAAGGGTTTGGGGGGATATGGGCCGGGTGCTGGCAGGTGGGACTAGATTGGGTTGGGATATCTGGTCGGCATGGACGGGTGAGGGAGAGACAACGCCATGCAGAAATTTCAAAAGGAGGACAGGAATTTTCTAATCCCCGATGGCCCAGGAGCACAGGCCGACGGGGCAGAGGAACAACCCCACAAGCAGCAACGCGTCAGGATGCAGCTCACGTTTCTAGAGGCTGGCTGTTTCCACATGGGAAGGGGGTCAGTGGGAGCTTTCCCTTAAACGGCTGTTACCTGGGAATCCGGCTGAGCGGCTGTTACCGGTCCCACCATCGGCATCATTCCGATATCCTGAATTTTCAACGTTTTCTGTGAAAGGAGAGTATTAATTATAACACACAACCAATTCCATTCAATGTCCCCACAGGGAGAGCCAGGGGGGATAACACAGGGAATCTGTAATCCTGTATCTAGCTGCATGGAAACGTTGATGTGAATGGTGATCTCCAACTCATGTACACCAGCTGGTTACACAGAGCTCACTGTATCAAGGACCCAATGGGAACCGCTTGTGTCCTCAATCAATCCACAAAGCACGCATACACACAAATCGTCACTTAGTTATCCTCAAAGACAATATGGTGACACCTATTCACATGTTGATTCCTCAGTAACTTCCTCCTGCCTCTGGTCCTCAAGCAAGCTGCAAGTGTTCATGGGGGTGTAGGGCAGTGATTTCAAAGAATAAATCAGGAAACAGATTTGATTTCTGAGAGGACACGTTGATTTGTCACTCGGAATTTCACACTATCACAGCCTCCAACCGCAATGTGTTTACCGATCGTGGAAGCACCAAAATAAGTGACCAACAATAACCAACCTCTTGATTCACATTATTTGCCCCCAATACCCTGCCAGATTTCCTGCCATGAGATGGGGAGAAAACAGTGCAAGATAATTTGACAGGGGTCCAGTCTGACAGAGACCTGATGTTTGATCATCTCGGA
This sequence comes from Chiloscyllium plagiosum, assembly GCF_004010195.1. NCBI lineage: Eukaryota > Metazoa > Chordata > Chondrichthyes > Orectolobiformes > Hemiscylliidae > Chiloscyllium > Chiloscyllium plagiosum. Next base: position 47,187,365 of record NC_057733.1, on the reverse strand, counting down.
ACTGAAAACAAGGAACAGCTCAGGGCATCTTGAACCTTGGAACCATCCCAAATCACCCACAGCTTGTGTCGTACTGCTGTCACTGCTCATTCACCATTAGGTACGTGAACAGCCTCCTGTCTACTTACACATTCAGAGGCAGTGCCTAAAGAAAACTCCACAATCTCTATACCAGGGCTTCCCAAAGTGGGGGCCGGGACCCCAGGGACAGCTGGGTGCTGAGGCAGCAATGGCCACCATGGCGCACTTTCTCAACCTCCAAACTCGGTGCTCTCCCCCCCGTGATAGGTTTCAAGCCTGGAATGGGGTCGCATTTGGATAACGTTTGGGAAACACCATCATGATGCATGTCTCTCAGATATTTAGTATAGCATAAGCACCTTTTCTCATAGAATCCCTACAGTGTAGAAACAGGCCCTTCGGCCAAATAAGTCCACACCGACCCTCCAAAGAGTATGCCATTCCCCTACCCTATTACTCTAAGCTCTCCTGCCTAATGCACCTCACCATTGCATCTCTGAACACTTAGAAGGCCAATCAACCTAAACCTGCACATCTTTGGGCTGTGGGAAGAAATCAGAGCACCCGGAGGAAGCCCACACAGTCACCCAAGGCTGGAATCGAACCTGGGTCCCTGGTGCTGGGAGGCAGCAGTGCTAACCCACTAAGCCACCGCGCTGCCTTAAATGGCAGTGTCCTCAACCTCTGAGCCAGGAGGCCTGAGCTCCAAGTCCCACCTGCCCCAGAGGTGTGTAGTAACATCTCTGAAAAGGTTGATGATCTGCCATTAGCACTTCGCCACTGATGCCCAATAACGTCCAATTCCCTTTCTTCACAAGAAACAACTTCTAAAAATGACCACTTCTAAAATATTCAATGACTGCCCACTTGCACAGTCTTCTGAGGCAGAAAGCTGTCAGATCACACAGCCCTCACAGAAATACATTCCCTCGCTTCTGTCCTAAAAGGTTGAGCCCTAATTTTAAGAAGTGTCCCCTAGCTTTGGACCAAACCTCAAGACAAAACAGCCTTTCCAAGCCCTCTCTGTCAAGACTGTTCAGGATCTTATAAATTTCAAATAAATCCCCTGAAGACTGGCGAGTGCAAACAAACCCAACCCCGAATGATCTTTCCTCAGGGCCACTGAGGCCAGAAGGTCCACCACCTGATATACTAAAGTTCACCACAAACCGCAAGATAACTGAAATACCAGCCTGTGAGCTTTCCTCTGCTGCATTGGACCATAAAGCACCACTCACTACCCACTGCAGCACTGATGTGGTTGTAGCCCCTCACAAATAACAGTGCCACACTTTCCCTAGTCCTGCACTGGAGAGTCATCCTGCTCATGTGCTCCGGAGTGGGAGGAATCCACAACATTCTGACTCCGAGACAGAGCTGTGGTTCTCCCCAGGGCCGGGACTGGCAGTGGGAGATCTCCCAGTTTCTCTTGCCCCAGGATTGAGGAGCCAGCTGGTGGCAGGACTGCCTCCGAGCCCCTTGTCAACATGCCAGCCTGCTCTGCTCTTGTACCCACACAATGTTTTCAACCTCCAGACAAAAGGGAGATCCTCTCTGTAAACGTACCTTAAGCAGTTCATTTAAGTCAGCGATTTCCAGAAGGGTCAAGCTCGCGATTTCCTGTACCAGCTGCTTTATCTTTGGTGAGTATTCTTTGGGGGCGGTGTCGAGGGGTGGTGTTGCCAGGCTGTCATGATTGCAGGCACTGGTCCTCAGGGCACGTAGTGCACAGAATGTTCGCAACTCTCTCCTGTCAAAAGATCGGAAAGAGACATGGAATTCAAATGGAGATATCAGTGTACTGAGGCCTTAAGACATTAGCTGTTTCTTTGGAGCTGGTCCCCGAGGAGTAATTTCCCCAGAATTTGTGTAAAAATGGCCAGGCCGTCAGCACCTGCGGTTATCACACAGAGTAAAGTGGACAGCAAATTCACATGGAGCTTTGGGAAAACAGTGCAACGTGGAAACCTAGGAACAGTGGTCTGCACATACCCACTCTGCTGGAGTGAGGGCTATAGCTGTCTCCGACATACTCAGCGCTGAAATCACTGGTAATACACTTTGTGGTGTTTGTGAGTATATACCCACTAGTTCAACACTACACTGGCTGAAAAGTAACAGTTGCAGCAAACGTCCCAGGCTGCTCTCTAATCAGAATGCGGTTGACCAGTCATGATTTTAATCTGAGGGTCACCGTGGCTCAGGGAAGGATACAGGCTGGGGAGGTAGGACCTTCATGGGACCTCAACTGAAGCGGGAATTGAACCCACACTGTTGACACCACTCTACCTCACAAACCAGCCATCCAGCCAACTGAGCTAACTAACAGTGGTGCAGTCAAGACGGAGGTTTCTTTTATATGAATGTATTTGCTGCCACAGTAATGGCAGAGGGTAAACTCACCACCCAAATAGTGTCAACTGTGAGACCTTGCATCCAAAAGAGAAAATGCTGGAAAATCTCAGCCGGTCTGGCAGCATCTATAAGGAGAGAAAAGAGCTGACATTTTGAGTCTAACTGACCCTTTGTCAAAGCTATGACTGCCTTTTCATGGGGTATGTGGAACATTTCTTGTTCCAGGCTTACCCAGGTCCCCTCCCACAACTGCTTTATCGGTACATTGATGACTATTTCGATGCGGCTTCATGCTCTCGTCCTGACCTGAAAAATTTCATAAATTTCGCTTCCAGTTTCCATCCCTCCATCACCTTCACCTGGTTCATCTCCGACACTTGCCTTCCTTTCCTTGACCTTTCTGTCTCCATTTCCGGCAATAGTCTATCCACTGATATCCGTTACTAGCCCACTGACTCCCACAGCTATCTGGGCTACAGCTCTTCTCACCCTACGTCCTGTAAGGACTCTATCCCTTTCTCTCAGCTCCTTCGCCTCTGCCGCAAAAAGAGCTTTGACAAAGGGTCAGTTAGACTCGAAACGTCAGCTCTTTTCTCTCCGTACAGATGTTGCCAGACCTGCTGAGATTCTCCAGCATTTTCTCTTTTGGTTTCAGATTCCAGCATCCGCAGTAATTTGCTTTTATCCAGTAAGACCTTGCA
>NC_057733.1:47181412-47183333 GCF_004010195.1 Chiloscyllium plagiosum | reverse complement strand
AGGGGGGGTGAAGGAGGGAGGGGGTGGGGGGTGAAGGAGGGAGAGGGAGGGGGAGGGGGTGTGAAGTCCGACACTGTCCCCGAGTCCCCAGCCCCTCTCCCTCTCCCATCCCCGGTCCTGTACCTGACTAGGCCCCAGGCTGTCCCGGTCCCTCTCCCCAGAGCCGCTAACATCTCCCCCCGCGGGCGGATGGTCACCTCCTCCCGGCTGCCGGCTCCCACATGGAGCAATGGCGGCGGCCAGAGGGGGTGGGGCACTGTCACCTCCAGGCCGTGACCTACCCAGCAGGCCCCGCGCCGCCAGCATTCAATTCAACTTTATTGACACCCTGACCAATCACAGCCACCGCGCTGCCAGGATGCAATATAACTTTATTGACAAGAATCAGATCTGAATGCTACAAAGCATGAGACCTATTAATGCTGCAGGGAGGAGCCTCAGGGACATTAATGGGTCTCATGCCCTGCAGTATTACTGTCCTTGAAGTATCTCCCTACAGCATTTGTAGGTCTAATACTCTGCTTCATTAATGATACAGGGAGTATCTCAACGACATAACCCTTTAACGTCTTTAAGGGCTTTCCTCCAGAGCCCTGATGGACACGGTAAAAGATGCTAAGCTGCACGACGTCTTCAGCACCCCTGCAGACAGAGCGCAGCGTAGATACACCTGGTCACGGGCAGACGGGTCTATCCGCTCAAGGATAGATTACCTGTTTGTGTCCCCAACGCTCTCGGTCAGATCCACCGACGTCTTCTTCTCTGACCACTGCCTCCTGCTGGCCGGCTGTCACCTACAGGACGAGCAGCGGGCTGGTAAGGGAACATGGAAGCTGAACACAAAGCTGTTGACCCTGGGAAACATTGAGGAGCTCAAGAGGGACTACGCAGGTTGGAGAACTGTGAAGCCCCTCTTTGAGTCCCCAGCGGACTGGTGGGAAACAGTAAAAGGGAACATCAAGAGGTTCTTCATCCTCAAAGGTATTCAGGAGGTGAGAGAGAGGCGGGGAAAACTGTCCCAGCTCCAGCAAAGTATGCAGAACGTGCTCCTGCTGCAGACATTGGGGGTCAATGTCATGGAGGACCTCAAGGAGGTGAAGGGTCAGCAAGCCTCGCTCTTTGCCTCGGAGACCTCCAAGATAATCTTCTGGTCCAGGATCCGCTCGGTTCAGCAGGACGAGACATGCTCACGTTTCTTCTTTCAGAAGGTGCACAGAGAGCTCCGTGCTCAGCAGCCTGAAGGATGAAGATGGTTCGATAACGTCATCTCAGGCTGACGTCATGAGGATCAGCAAATCCTTCTATGCCAGTCTGTATGATACGAAGCCTACCGACAGCGCAGCCTCCTAATCGTTCCTGTCCTCTATCATGGAGGTCTTAGATGCCAGAACACGGCAGAGGCTGGACCAGCCGCTATCTCTGGACGAGCTGACCAAGGCCCTCAGGTCCGTCGAAAAGAATAAAACTCCCGGAAGTGACGGCCTACCGGTCGAGCTCTATTCCGCTCTGTGGGACTTGATTGGCCAGGACCTGCTGGAGGTGTATGTCAGTATGCTTCAGGCAGGTACCATGAGTGAATCCATGAGGAAAGACATCATCACCCTCATCTACAAGCGGAAGGGGGAGAGGGAGGAACTCAGAAATTGGAGACCAATCTCACTGTTGAATGCGGATTACAAAATTCTGTCAAAGGTAATCGCCAACCGGGTCAGGTCTGCTCTGGGGTCGGTGATTCACCCTGACCAAACCTGTGCTGTGCCGGGCAGGAAGATCGCTGAGAGTCTCGCACTCCTCAGGGGTACGATCACCTACGTGCAGGACAGAGGGTTGGACACAAGCCTGATCAGCCTGGACCAGGAGAAAGCCTTTGACAGGATATCACACACGTATATGAGAGATGTTCTTTCCAAAATGGGCTTTG
>NC_057733.1:47180520-47181303 GCF_004010195.1 Chiloscyllium plagiosum | reverse complement strand
GAGTCCATCAGGAAGGATGCGAGCCTGAGAGGGGTGACTATCCCTGGCAGCGGGGGCCTGCAGGTCAAGGCCTCCCTGTGCATGGATGACGTTGCCATTTTCTGCTAGGATCCGCTGTCCGTGCGCAGACTCATGTGCATATATGACCAGTTCAAACTGGCATGGGGGCCAAGGTAAAGCGAGGCAAGAGTGAGGCCATGCTCTTCGGGAACTGGGCCGACCAATCCTCGATCCCCTTCACCGTCAGGACCAACCACCTGAAGGTGCTGGATATTTGGTTCGGGGGGGGGGGCTGGAGGGTGCGCCAAGTCTTGGGAGGAGCGTATCAGCAAAGTGAGGCAGAAACTGGGCAGATGGAAGCTACAATCGCTCTCCATCGTGGGGAAAAACCTGGTCATCAGGTGTGAGGCACTGTCATTGCCTATTCCCAGAAGCTGTGCCTCTGCAGTCACCCGGGCCATCTTCTAATTTATATGGAGATCAAAGATGGACCGGGTCCGAAGGGACTCGCTGTACAAAGATCTGGGCAACGGGGGAAAAAATACACCCAATGCCACACTCATCCTGATGGCCACCTTTGTGTGTGGCTGCATCAAGCTGTGCGTGGATCCTCGGTCCGCAAACACCAAGTGTCACTACGTACTGAGGTTCTACCTGTCCACGGTGTTGCGAAGGATGGGCCTGGCCTCGCTCTCGCAGAACGTTCCGAGTAGCTGGACCATTCCGTATCACCTGTCCTTCGTGGAGAAGTTTATGAAGAAAAACATCTTTGACCACAAGTCC
>NC_057733.1:47132901-47180497 GCF_004010195.1 Chiloscyllium plagiosum | reverse complement strand
CGCCCGGACTCTCAGCCGCACCGCACGCTGCCCTCGAAGCGGCTGCGGGGGGGACGAGACTGTCACACACCTCCTTCTGGAATGTGCCTATGCAGAGGAAGTCTGGAGAGGAATGCAGTGGTGTTTGTCGAGGTTTGTCCCGAGCAGCTCCGTGATGCGGAACTCTGTGCTCTACGGCCTGTTCCCCGGGACGCACACCGAGACGATCATCAACTGTGCCTGGAGGATCATCAACTCGGTGAAGTCCGAAATCTGTTGCTCTTCCAGCTGAAGGAGTTGACCCTGACTGAGTGTTGCAGACTGGCACATTCCAAGCTCCAGGACTACGTGTTGAGGGACGCGCTGAAGCTTGGGGCAGCTGCCGCCAAGGCCCACGCAGTCATTTGGGCTCTGCTGACGCCTCAGCTAAATATGTAATGGTACAGACCTGTATATATGAATGATTACTCTGTCTCTGTATACCAAGAAATGGAATATTTACGGATGTATGGCATGACCAATTGTACAGATCATCAAAATATTTTATGAATAAAGTATGTTTTTGAAATTAAAAAAAAGTCTTTAAGGGCTTTCCTGCAGCATTAATGGATTGATGCTCTCTCCCTGCAGCATTAATGCTGCAGGAAGTGCCCTCAGCATTTGGCTAAAACTCAAACTCATTTATGATACAGGCAGAAGTGGGTACTGCAGATGCTGGAAATCAAAGTCTAGATTAGAGTAGTGCTGGAAAAGCACAGGTCAGGCAGCATCCGAGCAGGAAAATCGAAGTTTCGGGAAAAAGCCCTTCATCAGATCATTTATGATATATCATGCAGTTTTTATTGGCATTTCAATACGAAAGGAAAAACTAAAGCTGGTGTCAGTATTGTAAAAGAGAGAATTTGAGGAATTAATAATGAAAAATGAAGAAATGGCAGAAGACTTTGAAAATTTCCCTAGTATAATTGAAAACACTCACTATTGTCAGGGGGAAAGTGCAAGCAAAACTATTGGCACTAAAGACTGGCAAAACCCCAGAATCAGATGCAGCATCTTAGTGTCTTACAAGAAGTGATGGAACAAACCAATATCTTTGTTGTAATCTTCCAAAATTCCTTAGATTGTAGGAAAATCCTAGAGCATTGCAAAGTAGCAAGTCTTGCACTTTAATTTGGGAGAATAAACAAGGCTGAAAGCAAGAAACCAAAGGGCCAGTTAGCTTAAAGCCTGTCTTTGAAAGGTGCGGGCTGTTGCAACAGTATAATTAAATCACAATGCATCATGGCTTTGGAAAGGGGAAAGGATACGAAACGGATGTAGTGGTTTTATTGACCATGCAACATTCACAGTGGATGGAAGGGAACCAGCAGATGTGTTGTACTTAGATTTCCAAAAAAGATATTTCATAAAGATGCAATGTAAAACATTGCTGGACAACATGAGAGCACATGGTGAAGAAGTTTACTAAAGGATTGGTTTGGTTAACAGGAAGCAGAGAGTCAGGATAAATGGATCATTTTCCCTTCTCACCTTAAACCTATGCTCTCTAGTTCTGGACTCCCCCATCCCAGGAAAAAGACTTTGTCTATTTATCCAAACCATTTCTCATGATTTTATACACCTCTATGAGGTCACCCCTCAGCTTTCAACATTCCAGGGAGAACAACCCCAGCCTATTTAGCCTCTCCCTATAGCTCAAATACTCCAACCCTGGCAACAAGTGCCATAGGGATCAGTGCTGCGTCTTTGACTACTTGTAATCGTTTTCAAGCTGAAGGAGAGTCTGCAAATATAGACAGGTTAAGTGAGTGGGCAAAAATTTGGTAGTATAATTTTGATAACTGTCCGCGTCCATTTGGCACAAAGAATAAGAAAGATGTTTACTATTTAGATGGAGAGGGCTTTGCAGTACAGAGGGATCTGGACATTCTGGTACAGAATCTCAAAAGGTTTGGTATGCAAACAGTGCAAGTGATTAGGAAGGCAAATGGAATGTTCCCATTTATTGTAAGGGGCAATGTAACATAAAAGTAGGGAAGTCTTACTGCAACTTTACAGGACACAGGCAAAACCACATCTTCAGTACCAAGAACAGTTTTGGTTTCCTTATTTAAAAACAAAACTCTGAAAGAAGGTGGAGAAGGTTCACTCATCACAGTCCAGGGATAAAGGTCTTATTTTGTGAAGAATGGTTGAACAGTTTAGACTTGTATCCATTAGAGTTTAGAAGAATGAGATGCAATCCTATTGAAATATTTGATCCTGAGATGAGTGGAGACCTAGACGATGTTTATTCCAATGGGTAGGCTAAAACTAGAGCTGAAAAATGTGTTGCTGGAAAAGCGCAGCAGGTCAGGCAGCATCTAAGGAGCAGGGGAATCGACGTTTCGGGCATAAGCCCTTCTTCAGGAATCTTGAAGAAGGGCTTATGCCCGAAACGTCGATTCCCCTGCTCCTTAGATGCTGCCTGACCTGCTGCGCCTTTCCAGCAACACATTTTTCAACTCTGATCTCCAGCATCTGCAGTCCTCACTTTCTCCCAGGCTAAAATTTGAGTCATAGTTTAAGAATAAGGTGCTGCATTTTGGGAAAGCAAATCTTAGCAGATTTATTCACTGAAAGGATTCAGAAAAGATCTACAAGGATGTTGCCAGGGTTGGAGTATTTGAGCTATAGGGAGAGGCTAAATAGCTGGGGCTGTTCTCCCTGGAATGTCGAAGGCTGAGGGGTGACCTCATAGAGGTGTATAAAATCATGAGGGGCATGGTTAGGATAAATAGACAAAGTCTTTTTCCTGGGATGGGGGAGTCCAGAACTAGAGAGCATGGGTTTAAGGTGAGAAGGGAAAGATATAAAAGTGACCAAAGGGGCAACGTTTTACGCAGAGGGTGGTGTGTGTATGGAATGAGCTGCCAGAGAAAATGGTGGAGGCTGGTACAATTGCAACATTTAAAAGGCATCTGGATGGGTATATAAAAAGGGTTTAGAGGGATATGGGCCAAGTGCTGGCAAATGGACTAGATTGGGTTGGGATATCTGGTCAGCATGGATGAGAGGCTGGTACAATTGCAACATTTAAAAGGCATCTGGATGGGTATATAAAAAGAAGGGTTTAGAGGGATATGGGCCAAGTGCTGGCAAATGGACTAGATTGGGTTGGGATATCTGGTCAGCATGGATGAGTTGGATAGAAGGTTCTGTTTCTGTGCTGTACATCTCTATGACTATAATTCTAAGAAGTCTCCCTTGTAAGGTAGATAAGGAGTACATTTCTTCTCTGGAATGCATTTTCTTAGAAAGTAGTAGAAATTGTGCCCTTAAAATTTATTCAATAACAATTTAGAATTTTTATTAAAAAACAGAGCCCAACTTTCTGGGGTGAAGGGAACAAAATGGAGTCGAAAGAAAAACCAGACTAGCCATGATCTTACTGAATGGTGTTATAGGTTTGAAGGGCCAACGACACTGTTTCTCCTCCCAAGTTCTAGGTTATTAGGTACTGACCTTAAACAGATTGTTATTGCAAGAGGACAAACTTTACGACTAACATTCCTTTCCACAAACATGAGATTCAAAGTACAAATCCTGTTTTGGAACAAGTTCTTTCCCGATGGCTATATTGAAGGGTGGTAGCCAGAACACAGAAAAGCTATGAAAGCTTCATCAGAGGCACCTGTTGGTTTAAACTCTAGTCCGAAGTGCAGAATGTACAAGCTCTATGTGTTCTCCAAAGTGCACGCATGAGACTGCATGCTCAGTGGAATCAGGAATAATTAATGAAGTGAAAACTGGGAGAGGAAAGCATGAAAAAGATACAAAACTGTGGTTTCAAAAAGAAGTGGGCAGATAGTCAAATAGAATTTAAATTCTGTGCCTTGCAGCATTGTTCAAAATTTGTTCACCCCAGAGATGACTCTCTAGGTGTTTGGAGGTCACAGATCCCAGCACAGTAACTAACCAGTTGGTTCAATTGAAGTTTTGGCTCCACAGGAGTCTCCTCGATCCATCTTTATCTAACTCCATGAACCAAATGGCAGCTGCTCAGCAATTTCTGCTTAGCATGGGCTACATTTCAGAAGAACCTACATTCAGGAAAGATTATATTAAAAAAAGCTTGTTTTTCTTTTCTGTAAATTTTACAATAATCACAACTTGTTTCAAGCTTTCTAGTATGCATTGGTGCAATCTTAATTTTAAAACAGACTGAGACAAAGTTGGCCTTCCCGTTCATGCGGTGTTATAGTTGCAGCTAATCAACAGCATCCAGCTGTAGCACTGAGTCCCATTATTCTGACCTCACCCTCCATCTCACCTGTTGATCCTATTAGCCACCTTTCCGATATTTTTAATTGAGCTGTCAGACATATGACACAACTAGGGCAGGAAGGACTTGAACAGAGTCTGGCCCAGAGGTAGGGACACTATCACAAGGGAATGACGTCTGGTTTGATGGATGTGTCTTGCGGTGGGATGTCAACCAGAGAACCATGGAATTGTGGAAAAGCAGGAAGTGGCCATTCAGCCCATCAGGCCATTGCAGGTTCTGTGAAAGCCATCTGTTCCACTGCCCTTGCCCATAGATACACACAACTTTCTCTGATGGTGTTTAGCCTGATGTACTTGGCAAGAATGCCCTTCCATTACCATTTCAAGCAATACCTTCCAGATCATCACAACTCATGGTGTCTTAGTTCTCCATTAAAGCACACACCAAGTCCATGGAAGTGAATGACATGAAGAGGAAAAAACATTTATTAAATATGGTTTCAAAATCAGCTGAAACGGTGGAGAAAGCAGAACAGTGTTGTATTAAGGAAAACGTACAGAAGAATAGAGACACATTCATTTATAGTATAACAGAACATGCGTGTTCAGCGTCTTACTGACACCAGGATAAAGATAGGATAAACCTGTACCCCTTTACCCAAGCCACAACAATGCAAATTATCCCACACAATATTATACTGCAAATGAATAGACAATTAAATTTAAACATGCAGTCCTATTTATGAAGATGAGCCTTTTTAAATTAGACATTTGTTTATGTTCTAATGAACACGCATATACAACTGAGAGTGACTACACTATATATATATATAATCTGCTAGATGGATGATGGTTACCGGTTAAGGTCAACTATATTGAGTTCCATTATAGTGCACCAACAGTTCATGGAGGACAGTAACTTTCCACGGCAGAGTGCCTGTGACTCCAGCGTCTGAGAGCGGTGTGTAGTTGAGGTCAGCAAGCAGTTTATCTCCATATTGCAATGTCCACCTGTCACTTAAAACCAGAGGAACGGGTTCCTAATCAAAATGTGCAATCTGCACAGTTCAAGCTGGGCCTGTAGTACACTCAGACAACGGAGCTGCAGTTTAAAGTGTGCAATCAGAACCTTTGTTCTTATTAAAAATTAATTTGTACCAACTGTCATGGCGGCTCAGCCTTGTCCTTCAGCCACCACCCCCTACCCAACATTTTAAAACTTTTTCCACAAACTGAGGGAAAGGGGTAACCAATAACTGAGAAGTAAAGGCAGTTTCATACACAGAGCCTCCAGGAGGCTTCCCAATGTTTGTACACCTTTTAATTTTATTCAACGTACTAACATTTGAAGAAATAACCAAGAGGTTTGTACAGGCCGTGCTATCCCTAAATGATTCCACTGGCTTTCTCTGAATTCCAGTCAGCAGCTCAGTGGTAAACTCATTGAGGCAGCTAACCCTCACTAGTTTAAACAAGAGTGTGACTTGTTTTACCAGGACAACAGATAACAGTTGACAGACAACAGCACTCAGCAAACAGGGATTTAAAAAAAGGGGGCTGGAGTGGGATACTGGGACCAGTTCCCACTGGATTCATGGAGCAAGAGTGGGGAGTGGCTTGTGTACCCATGTCCGGACACAAAAGCTGCAACTCAATCAGAGGTGACACCTACCCAGGGAGGGAGTCCCTCTGCTCAGTCACACCCAAGTCCCTACTTCCTCCCAGGTACACTCTCAGGCTTGTTAATCAAAAAGGTAACTCTTAGCTATCTGGTACTTCCCTCTCTGCTTAGTCTGACATCAGGCACAGAAAGCTAGGGAAGTCCATTTGCGAGCATTGCTGCAGTACACCGTGACTAGACAGTGGCAGAGGATAGAAATACAAAGTCATGCTCTGTTCTCTAATGATGAAGTTATTGTGTAGATGCCAGGTGAGAACTGTTGTGAGACACCCAGTCCCCCAACCTTGGAGTCTAATTGCCTGCTGAAACTCAGGTGAGAAGATGGAAAGTTGTGACTAGTGTTGCACCCAGTGTCCAATTATACTTTCCACCAAAGCCACTCCTGGGAGAAAAAAGGGCCTATGTTTAGACAGCGCCATTCATGGACTCAGGACACAGCCAAACAAGGTTTCCTGAAATTTAATCACAGCGTTAGTCTAGGAAAGGTAGCAGCCAATGTGCAAACAGTGAGCTCCCACACACAGCACAGAGACAACTGATCAGATCATCTGTTGCTGTAATGTCTGCTAGGGGATGAATACCAGCTAGGATACTGGAGAGAAGTCCCCTGCCCTTGTCTGAAATAGTCTTCTGGGATTGTTTCACGAGTATCTGAAAGTACAGACAGAGTCTCTATCTGATGTCTCCTGTGTCCCTAGATCTGCAAGAAGTGACAGAGTTTGTGGTGAGGGGACAGACGGGACCCACAGAGGCACATTTCAGCAGCTTCAAGAGGAAGGGGGAGGAAAGATTTTGTGCACGTGTGTTTGTGTTTGTGTGTGCACACTTGCACGTGTTGGGAGGCAGAGGGGGAGGAGAGACAGGAGAGGCAGCCTGTCACAGGAAGTTATCCCATCAGCTGATCAACAATATGGTTCAAAAGAGCTAAGAAAATTAAATAAGGAGGAAACATCCAAACACTTTCACTGTTCACATTACACATCTAACCGCTCGTATGGTCCAAGGCTCAAACGTAAAACAAGAGTGCACAGCCACTTTTGATTTAAAACGTGACGGGTGAAGAAAAGAAAGAGAAAATCCCATCCAAACACCTGTCTACGCTCTCACAAAGCTCCTCATGGTTCAACATGCACAGTTAGCATCAACCCCCAGTTATGGCATTGCAACCACGAATATCCGACTTAAGTTTACTGCCTTGAAGATCATCTGTAGTGTCCTTTTCAACACTCTCTCACACGCGACCATTTGCACCAAGGTGGCACAGAGTGGAATTAGAGATTTCTGGTCAGTAGCCAAGTCCATGTGAGCCTTTCACAGAAGATCAGAACTTTAAGAAAGCCAGCGTGTATTTGAAATGTTAACCCAGCCAGTGGTAGCATACACTCCCAATTTTTTTCTTCACTCCCCTCCAATAATTGACTGGCAACGTGCACCTCCTGGTGCGAGGGTGACTGTCACCCCCCCGCTCTCCTGGAGAGATGTTAGTCAAACGAGATGAGCTGTGCCTCTGAGCCAGCCTGCTGCTGCTGGATCTGTTGTTGTGGCTGCGGCGGCTGCTGCTGCTGCGGTGGTGCTCCTCCAGGGGGTGCCATCTGCAAATTAAGGGAACAGAAGAGTTAAAAACATTGGTTGACAACAACTGCTCCCCATTTTGTGCTTCAGGCCTCTGGCTCGGTCCCTGGCCACCCTGACAGGAGCTGCAGAAAACCAGACAGAAACCGTTCCCATGAGTCAAAGGGGTTTCTCCCACCCTTTATTGCTCTTGAATTCTCAGTGCAGACGTGATTTTTTTCAGACTCAACACTTACTTCACACCAAACTGTGAGGTGGCAGCTCAGAGGAAATTCAGAATATAATCCAGGTTGACCCTCCAGTGCAGTATGGAGGGGCTGCTGAATTATTTGAGGCGCCGATTTTCAGATATGAAGTTAAATCAAGGCCTGCCTGCTATCTCAAGTAAATGCAGAAGATCCCATGGGATTTATCAAAGATGAGCAGCAACCAGACTGGTACTTATCCCTCAACCAGCATCAAAACAGATAGCGATCATTATCTTGTTGCTGCTTGCTATTCACAAACACCTCCCCCTCTCCCCCACCAACTCCTCCCTCCCCAAAACCTGGTAGTAGGGAGTTGTGCTCTATTTCCTTTCGGTTCATTTTCGGAACTCAGTAAGACACCAGTTAGCATGCAACACAACAGCAACATCAGAACTTGGTGCATTAGTCTAACAGTTACATTCATGGTCTATCAAAGCAGAGAACTCAAATTTGGAAAGCAGTCCATTTACAAAATGCAGGATCCCCAATCACCCACCCCACTCTCCCCTGAAGGCAAACCAGTTTGTAAAACCAGTGACTGAACTGCTGAAGCCTGGATCCCTACAGAAACCCTGGTTCGCTACCTACCTGCTGATACATGGGCTGCTGTGCTGGGAGGTAAGACTGTTGTGGAGGCAAGTTGCTCATGGCAGGATCCTGAGCTGGGAGAGTAGACATCATATTCTGTTGGAGCAACAGTGTGAGTATTTACCGTACAAAACAAAGCAGAGATAGAATAAAATATCAAGCCACACATTCACAATAAATGCCAGTCTCTCTTCATAGGGTGACTCAAAGAGCTTAAACAGTCATTTCTTTTCTGACTTAGTTCATTAATCCAGTTAAATCACACTAAAGAACAATTTTTGAAATATAAAAGTGGGTAGATACAAAACTTTGACTTCAGAAAACAGATTCATTTTATGTGCTTTAGGATGGGAGATAATGAATTTCTGAAGGATTATGAACTGTTTCACTGATGATCTCTCTAACCTCAGAACTGTTGATCATTCAGTAATCAAACTTTAGATGGTCTCATGGCACAGTGATTAGTAAGATAAGCAGCAGTACAGCCTACCTGCATGTTATATGTCTGGTAACCCATTGGGACAGACTGGGATCCCATGTAGCCCAATCCTCCTGACTGCGGAGGTTGGGAAAGTGTTCCACCCTGTGCCTGGGAAACCACATTCTGCAACAGAAGATTCAGAGTGAGCGGCCACAGAAGGAGAACAGCTTGTTTGTGTAAACATGTACGCATTCCCTTCCACACATACACAGCCAGGCCAATCCCATTACACACACACACAAGCTCTCACATTAGCATGGAGTATGAATGGGCCCCCAGCACACACACGTACATGTATGAGCTCTGACTTGGGCACAGAACCCTAATGGGTCCCCTCACACACACACACACACGTGAGCTCTCACATTGGCACAGAGTATGAATTGGCCACACACACTCACACACACTCACACACACGTACATGTACGAGCTCTGACAAGCCTGAATAGGCCCCTCTCTCACACACACACACACACTCAAAGTAATTGGTTAATCAACACAATTTGACTCCTCCTCTACTCTCCTGTCAGACACTGAGCCCCCATGGAGGTGAAGCTCTTATTGCCCAGAGCACATTTCCTAAATGCAAAAGCAATTAAGAGAAATCAGGATCCACACACCAAATATTTTGTGCAACTTGTCTGTTCGGCCTGTGGAGGGGCTGGTTGGTAGCTTTGATATCAGTGCTGGTCATGCAAGCCAGGTGGTGAATATTTGTTGGTTATTTGACTGTTGGGGGAGAAGGTGGTCCAAGTAAGTTTAACACTTGTTGTTCAGCAGAGGGGACCGGACAGTGTCCAAGGAGGTGATAGGTTATTGTACTTGATTGCTGAAGACCAGCAAGGCCAAACTAGCTGACAGTGCAGAATTAGCAACCGCATTGAGCCAACCCAAACATCCTCAAGAATGAAATTCCTACCAAGTACACCAAAAAGGTCACCCTCCTCTCACAAACCGCCAGTGTATCCTTCACACTTCACTGCGCAATGCATGGCATGTTGGTCCATAGCTCAGCATTTGCTTGGCATGGTACAGAGGACAGCCTATTCTCCAACACCCAATACTGTTCAAAATCACAACATGTTCTGGAAGTCAAACACTAGTAACAATAGAACAAAACTGAGCCTTCAGTACATTGCACCTAACAAGCGTAGGTGACAATGAATCCTCTTACCAATAACCTGAACAACCTTAACCCTTCCAACTGTCTTCAGACAGTGGGTACAGTGTGAGTATCATATACAGGGCTGCAGCATTACAAGGAAATGTCACTGAAACAGACAATACCAGGAGACTCGAAGGAAATCTCAGAGAATGAGGGACAGTGTGCAAGAATGAGGAGTGTGAGAGTGTAAGGGGCGAGAAAGTGAGGGGAAAGACCTGTGGGAGAGAGTACAAGAGTGAGTGGCACCCATCAGGGGATCCAAAGAGACAGAGTTAGCTGCCTAGATATACAGAGAGGGGCCAAACTTTGGGTGGGGCAGGGGAAGAATCTGGCATTTAGTTCAGAATGCTGGGATAAAAGCCACAGAAATAAATATGAAGGCAAAATTGATCCAAGTGAAACCAAAATCTGGCATGCTCAGGACTGAGACTGTGCTGGATTTTCTGATTTTGGAATCCTGTTATTGGAGTCATAGAGATATACAGCACAGAAACAGATCCTTCAGTCTAACTCGGAAGGTGGACAGCACAGGACGGAAATATGATCTGGAATTCTGAAGCAGCAATGCTGGAGGCTCAGTGTTACTGTGCTCCACTCCTGTGATCCATCCACTGGGATTTGGTGGAAAATAAATCCTGGCAGATCCCAGATTTTGTTGAAAGAAATGAATAGACCCAGGTTTGTTACTCTGACTATAAGTTTCCGTGGCTGGAGACCTTTATGGAGAGAGTCCGGATGTAATCCTACCACGGAAGGCAGCTTCATGACCCAGGAGGGCCGGGGGCTTTAAGTGCTGCAGTGAATTCCTTTTGTGGGAGACTCTAGGACCAGATGCTATAATGTCAGAGTAAGGGGTTGTCCATTTGGGACAGAGATGAGGAGGCATTTCTTCTCTCAGAAGAGAGTGAATCCCTGGAATTCTTTACTGCAGAAGGCTGGCAAGGTTGGTCATTAAGCATATTCAAGGTTGACAGAGACATTTCTAATCAGTAAGAGTGTCAAGGGTTGGGGGAAAAGGCAGAGAGGTGGAGTTGAGGATCGTCAGATCAGCCACGGGCTGACCGAATGGCAGAGCAAACCTGATGGGCTGAATGGCTGACTTTCACTCCCACATCTCCTGATCTAACTCTTGTTGTTTCCATCCTTGGGAACCAACCAGAGAGTGGTTTCTGTGGTCCATGCTTACTCTGCTCACACAGATCCCACAAGAGATGAACACCTGACAATCAGACATCACCAGTTCTCGGACAGCTGGATTTGAGACACTGTGCCAACACTTCAATCCAGCACCAGAAGTAGCTCATTCTCCAGCACACCTCACACAGATAATTAAACCCAACTGGGGTCTACAGCCGAGAGGACCGGGATGTAGACTTGCCTGGTAGCTCTGCGTAGGGGTTGGTTGGTAGTTTGAATACCCAGTATTTGTGGTGGACACTCCCTGGCTTTGCTGAGTGGTCTGGCTGGTTGGAGCTGCCGCCTGGTACATGTAAGGATTCACCATATTGGGATCTGAGGTGCACAGGAAATGTATGAATACACACACAATACAGAAACAATAGATAAACCAGTAACACACATTATCCAGCTGAACAAAGAACACGTTGGAGTGTGAAGTGATTGGATATGGTGTAACTGAATAGCCCGAGCTGTTCTCAATACACTGGATCAGACTGTCACAACTACTTAACCAAAGCAGATAACCCAAACTAAAAAGTCTTGTGGTACAGTGGTAATGTCCTTATCTCTGGGTCCGAAGGTTCATGTTCAGGTACTGTGTGCCTCAGAGGTCTGTTATAATACGTCCAAACCGATTGATTAAAATAACTAACATAAGTGTTTCCTAGTTTGGCAACACCTCAATTTTAAAATTCTTTTTCCGGAGTTTCAAATCCTTTCCCTGGCCTCATCCCTCCCTAACTTTGTAACCTCTCCATTCCCCAGTGCTCCTCGAACACTGGTCTCTTGTGCATCTCAATAAACCCCTTCACCCCACTCCCTTCTTTATGATACTCCCAAAAACTACAATTGACTAAGTTTTGGCCCACCTGTCCCTACTGCGTTAATGTGACTTGATGTCAATTTGTGGTTTTATAAAGCTCTGATTAGTGTGTTGGAATGTTTCATTGAAAGTATACAAATACAGTGTGTTGCTATGTGATAGTTCAGTGGTTATGATACTATGCTATTAATTCAATCACTTTAAAGTTGTGAAACCATTCTGATCGTGGCACCAGGCAAAGAAACAGTTGCTATACCCTGTCGGGTCTACGTGCATTTAAAGTCCAATCAGTTCCACTAATCGGAAATGACCTAGCAAACTACTGGTTATAAATTGCAGCAGCAGCAGATGGTCTTAAAGGTACTTCATACCTTCTCAGGTAACTGACAATAGACAATAACAACAGAGAGTTTTGAACACAGCCCATATCATCAAGTAAGCCAACCTTCCCTCTAATGACTCCATGTACACTCTCGCTGCCTCAGGAAGGTAGCCAACATCAAAACAAAAACCTTCTCAACCCTACTTAGAATCCCTTCCAACCTCTTCCATCGGGCAGAAGATACAAAAGCTTAAAACACATACCAACAGGTTCAAGAGCAGCTTCTTCCCCGCTGTTACTGGATTTCTGAAAGGACCTCTCACACTTTAAATTTAATGTAGATCTCGCTGTTTGTGCATCTTCTCTGCAGCTCTAACATTGTATTCCTCGCTCTGTTCTGTTACTCTTATGTACTTTACTGACCTGACTGTAGTGCATGCAAAACAAAACTTTTCACTCTACCTAGGTACAAGTGACAATAATAAATCAAATCATATCTAAACTGTGGGACACGCAGGTTAGGAAGAGATGATCGATCATCCTACCTGCTCATTCACCAAGATTGTGACAGCTCTGATTTGGGCCCCAATTCCACATTCACACCTACACCTGAAACTATCAACTCCCTTGTTGGTCAAGATTCTAGCTACCTTTATCTTCAAAGTATTTAGTGCCCCCACTGTCACCACTCTCTAGGGAAGACAGTTCCAAAGACTCAGCCTTCTGAGAGAGCACGTTCCTCCTAATCTCAGGTTTAAATGGGAGACCCCTGATTGTGAAACTGTGGCTCCTAGTTCTAGTCTCTCCTACAAGGGGAAACATCCTTCCAACATCCAAGTGAAAATTAAGTGATCATCTTTTCTATGGATGAACCGATTTACATTGTTATACCAATGCTGCTGATGCTCGGGATCAGAAATATTAGCAGTCACTGTCGCAAATAGGAATTTGTTAATGCTATGTCTGGTGGACCACCAATAAAGACAAGTATTTCAGAGGAAGAACATCACAGAGGTATCAGCATCACTGATTTTGGGAATACAGAGGCCATTTGGCCCTCGAATCCTACTATAGTACTATCTCTGTTATCTAAACATCAATTATCAAATTTTCAGATTATATGAACAAGATCTCAAGGTCCCATAAAAACGTTATCCGAACAACCAGTCATCCGAACAAAATACTCCCCGCCCATCTCGTTTGGAAATTCTAGGTTGTTCTGTATACCTTTCAATAAGATCACTGCAGACCTGGTTGTGATCTCAGCTCCACTTTCCTATCTACACTCGGTAACAACTGAGTCATGATCCTGACCCTGGTGACCCAGAGAATGGCTGCAACAAGAATGAGATAGTGGGATGTAAAACAAGCACCCGGTGTTTAGCCAGTGTTTGATGCAAAGCAGCAGTGCCCAGAGTGCTTTGCTTGGCCACTCAGTAGGCACACCTCACCTGCTCCAGAGACTGGCATCGAGGTATATGGTCCAGTGCCTGGCTGTCCTGTCTGATTCATGTAGACAGAATGCATTGGAGATCCTTCCACCGAGCCTGCTGGGCTGAAAGTGCCAGGGAAGCTGGTTGGACCTGCGGGCTGATACATAACGCCACTAGCAGGGGGCATGGACTGGAGCTAGGCAGAAGGAACATTTAGGATTAAACAGGAGTAGATTGTGAAATTTAATTACTTAAATATCTCGAGCAGTGATTCGTCCAATAACTACCACACAATAAGTCAACATATCAACCACGTGGAGACTTCATGGTGCACTATGACAAATCGTTGGAACATAACCGAAAAAGAGAACTCTCAACAAAATGGAACAAGTAAAAACCTGGTTTTCCTTCTAAAAGCAGTAACTAAATCCACAAAACAAGATCAACACAAAAGCACAAGGGAGTTACAACATCAGTTGTCAAACTAACAAACTTTAAGCAGTTGAGACAGCATCTGGACACAGATTAAATTAAAATCCAGTTGGGCTCGCACACCTATTACTTAGACAGGTTGCCCCCTATTAAAGTTTAGTTTCTTTGAAGAGTGGAACAGGTTTATCCATCATTATACAGATGAAAATCATGTATACAGATGAACAACTGCATAAGATGTGGAGAAAGGCAAGTTACAAACAACAGGGCACCAGGTTATGTGCACCAGTCATAACCTCTTTCTTACAAATACTCTTTAATCCTCCACGTAAAAACAAGTGATAATTAAGAACTGCATAAGCAGTGTCAAAAACAAAAATCAAGCCAACTGGGAGTGTTGCTGAACAAAGAGACCTTGGAGTGCAAGTTCCTAGCTCCTTGAAAGTGGAGTCGTAGGTAGATAGGATAGTGAAGGCGGCGTTTGGTATGTTTTCCTTTATTGGTCAGAGTACTGAATACAAGAGTTGGGAGGTCATGTTCTGGCTGTACAGGACATTGGTTAGGCCACTTTTGGAATATTGCGTGCAATTCTAGTCTCCTTCCTATCAGAAAGATGTTGTGAAACTTGAAAAGGTTCAGAAAAGACTGAGAAGGATGTTGCCAGGGTTGGAGGATTTGAGCTTATGGGAAAGGTTGAATAGGCTGGGCTCCCTGGAGTGTCAGAGGCTGAGGGATGACCTTATAGAGGTTTATACAATTATGAGGGGCATGGATAGGGTAGGGGGAGTCCAGAACGAGAGGGCTTAGGTTTAGGGTGAGAGGGGAAAGATATAAAAGGGACCTAAGGGGCAACTTTTTCACGCAGAGGGCTGTGCATGTATGGAATGAGCTGCCAGAGGAAGTGGTGGAGGCTGGTACAATTGCAACATTTAAGAGGCATTTGGATGGGTATATGAATAGGAAGGGTTTGGAGGGATATGGGCCGGGTGCTGGCAGGTGGGATTAGATTGATTTGGGATATCTGGTCGGCGTGGACAAGTTGGACTGAAGGGTCTGTTTCCATGCTGTACTTCTCTATGACTCTAAGAATAGAAGGCTACAACATAATCTCAACACAGATTCTAATTTATTCATTTGCCTGAACTCTGCTCTCACTTACAGGACATTCCCTCTCTCCCAACTGAGTTACAACCACACTCCCCTGGCCAGGACACTTACTCATCCAGCGAACTCTAACCTGTGCATACGGCAGAGGGAAAGCCGGCATCTGCGCTCGCATCTGAATGGTTTGCTTCTGCTGCTCCAGGCGCATTTGCCGCTCCTTCTCCTGTTCCTGCAGCCTCTGAATGGCAAGCTGTCGCTGCATTTCCAGATACTCCTGAGACACAACAAAACAACTGGTTCAGAACTCATTTCAAGACTGACACTGCTTTGAAGCGAGCCACTAGGAAACACAAACCCCTGCTAGAAGGGGCATGGAGAGAAGCAGAATAATAGGAAGGATTCAAGTTAAACAGGAGCGTCAGATTAATTGAAGTCTCAGGCATTTCTTTGCTGCATTTTGTACAATGGGTTAGATATCACAGAACAGATCCAACAGCAAACTAAATATTCAGTCAGTGCATCGATTTGGGCAGTCTGGGGTGTGTGTACACGCACGCGTGTGTTTTGGGGAGGGGGTTGGAACATATGAGATTTGAAGGTCACCCCACCATCTCCATAACTAGCTTCCTTGATTGCATATCACTTATGAGAATTTTGGAGAATTAAGTAACTCACTGGGAAAATAAGAGAAATGTAAATTCTACCCACGCACAGGCTCTTTTACAATTAGATGTTAAACTGAGGCGGTCTTACCTTCCCTAGAAACGGTGAGGTAACCCTGACAGTATTGGAAGCAGAACTATTGGCCCGGATTTCTTGGCCAATACTTATCTCTTAACTAGCATTTCAAAACTGAAGTATTTTGTCATTTATCTCACTGCTGTTTATGGGTTTTGCTGTGGAATTGGCTATTGAGATTTTTTTTCCCTTTATCATTTCATGGAATTTGGCCACTACTGGTATTTGTTGCCCATCTCCAATTGCCCCTGAATGGAATGGTTTGTTCAGTCACTTCAGAAGGCAGTTAAGAGTCAATCACATTGCTATGGGTTTGGCATCATATGTCAGCCACATGAGGCATGAGTTTCTTCCCAAGAACAGTAATGAGCCAGCGAGGTTTTTTTTTAAAATAACAATTGATGATAGCTGTCATGGTCATCATTATAGAGTCTAGCCATCAATTTCAAATTAAATTCAACTGGCTGTGATGGTGGGATTTCAATATATGTCTCCCAGAGCATTTGCCTAGGCTTCTGGATTATCAGTTCAGTGACATTACCACTCGTATCTCTCTCTTTGACATAGAGTCCAATGATGATTATAAAGTACTTTGTGACATTAAAAAGTAAGGTAGTCATATACACCAGACTATAGGGGCTGCTCTCTGACAGAGATGACTTGGTGGTGGTTTAACCGAAGGATCACCATATCTCAGATTAGGGGAGAGGTCGAGAAGGAGCATCCTTCATGGCAATCTCAGCCAGTGGTGGAACTGAACACACACAGGCACGCAGGCAGGCACGCAGGCAGACACACACACACGCAGACAGACACACACGCAGACAGACCTGCTTCTTTTGCCTCATGATCTCTAGTTTCTGTGCTAACTGAATCTGCCGCTGGCGCTCAGCCTCCTCAGCAGCTCGCCGCAGCTTCTCGCAATGTTCCTCGCGTAAAGCATTCAGTGCCCCGCGTGCATCTCGGATCTGGGCCAGCTTGTCCTGCAGACCTTCATAATACACTGAAATAAAACAACAACAACAAAAATCACTAACTAAACCAACTAATTGGTTCATTTGTTTTGCTAACCATCGATCACAGATTTTAATAAAAGCATCGCTTTGATCAAAGTATCTTCCAAATCCTTGTGTGTTGGAGCTTTCGAATGGAGTTTTTATTCCAAAAGTGACACCTTTGGGTTCCACAGAACACGTGCCCAAATCAGCTCTTCGGTAGAGCCATCAGATTTGTGCAGCGCGTCAACCTTTCCTCATTATCTTCCAAGTGTTCTCCTTTCATGTCTACATCAGATTTTCTTTCGATCGTCATTATTACACCTCTTTCAACCACCCCTTTGAGACCGCACATTCCAAAGTTTAAACCCAAACCTCATTTCTCCTAAGGATCTTATCAAATACCTTACATCATTATCTTACAGCAGAATTAATAATTAACTAATTAAAAGTTTTTGATCATAGAACTGGAGTCTCTAAATTGACTGCCAATTTCGGACTGCACTCTTCCTCCTTTAATCAGTACCCAGAGTACAAAAGGGAACAGTCAATCTGGTTACCAGAAGTATCCTAACCAGCTCCAACACTGGTGTTTTAATTCATGGTGTGGCTTGAAGGGTTTCACAAGCAGAGTGACAGACTGAGGAAGCTATTGTAAATATTAGGAGATAATCAGTGAGAATTTCACATCCTACAGCAGTTTGCATACAGCTGCTTGGTAAAAGTCCCATTAGGCTTTTGCCTCTTTCTTGCTGGGTACCATGGTCAGGATCCACGGTCAGATTGGCTGCTCCTGGATTTCTGCCAACACACTGACAGACCAGCTGATTGGGAAAGCATGAAGGCAAGCCATTTGGTCCGAAGTCTTATGGTTTATGCTCCCACTAGACATTATCACAGCCCACTATCAAACCTTTCTAGCCCTTTCACCCACTTGTACTATGGAACCTGGGGGAGGCAATGGCAGAGTGCTAATATCACTGGATTGGTCATCCAAAAATCTAGACTACTGTTCTGGGGATACAGGCTTGAATTTCAATATGGCCTACTGAAATCTGAATTCAATGAAAATCTGGCATTGTCGATAGCTATAAAACCCATCTGGTTCACCAATATCTTTCAGGAAGGGAAATCTGCCATCCTCACCTGGTCTGGCCTATGTATGACTCCAGACCCATAGTAATGTGGTTGACTCTTAACTGCCCTCTTTACAATTAGAGATGGTTTTGCCAGAGAGACCCACATCTCATGGACAAATGAAAAAAATCACCCTATTTTGAAACAGGGATCTCTCCCTGGCCTCTGGTACTCACAGCGCTTCTCATCCAGCTGATTCAGCAGCTCCAAGAGTTGAGGGTGCATGTTGTTGATGGACTGGAACAAAGACAGCACGGCAGTGTCATTGGTGATGCTGCGGCCACGCATGTGATTGCTCTTCATCCTGTTCACAAATGTCACCACGGAGTTCTGCAATGCCTTTAGAAACTGGTCGTGGTTTTCCTCGGACTCTCCATTCTGGTACTGCTGCTGAACCACAAAAAGGAAGACAGATACTCGGTCAGAGGACATCACATAAAACAAGGGGCAGAGTTTATTGGCTGTGTTTATTCTTGCCAAACAAGCAGCCCAAAGCCGTTTCCCCATTAATTACCTCTACAACTGCAACAGGAGTGGTCTGAGTTTCAATAGGCTGGGTTACAGATTCCACCACAGAGACTGGGGCCGAAGGAGTGGGACTCTTTCTAACCTCTTCCTGCTTCTTCTCCCAGTAGTTGCGATTCAGGTATCGAGCCAACTATTTTTTTTCAAAAAAAAAAAAGGACAAGTTAGGAAAACAAAGTATTTTGCCTCATTTGAAAACTTACATTTGAAAAATGCTGAAAATTTGTTATGAACGTGGATTATATTTCACCTCAGGATCAATTTCTTCAGCTGTTGGGGCAGAAGAATTCTGTAAGAAAAACATATGATGTTTGACTCACTGGCATTTTATGTTCAACATCACTAAACTCGGCATGGAGTTCCTCTCAGAGCACAGTAAAGACATTCTCTCTCACAATCCAAATCAGATGTAAATAAGTAGGTAACTCAACATTTCCAGAATGAATTTGATATTTGGAGCTGTGGGAGTGAACATGGCCACTCAATGTAAGCAGTGAGGTGCCAGTTCTCTGTGCTGGAGTTAACCTGTGAGAGGTAACATTAACAATAATCTTACTGCTTCAGGGGCAGAGTAGAGGTTCCCCTCTCCTGGGCTACCTAAAACTCCAGTTCAAGGGTGAAATTTGCAGCCATCAAGCAAGGATACAAACATCACTAAAACAGGTGCTCAGTATTACAACAGTGACCACACTATAAAAGGTACCTTGAGACACAGGTAGTAAGAGACCATAATATTTTCTTTTTTGAGGACAATAAACTAAATTGGAAGTTATCTGTGAGATTTGCAACTCAAAAATCAAAGTGGTAAAATGTTGCTTTTTGAAGCAATGAGGAGGAAAATTCTAGATAGTGTCTTTCGAATTAAGAAAACTCTGCCTGATAACAGTCCTCTGGGTGAGTCGCAAGGTATTCAGAAGGTACAAGAGCCAGAGTAGCAGAGTGAGAGAAACTTCCAGAGCCTGCAGACAGAAAGCATCTATCTTTTTCTTTTTCTCTCTCTCTCTCTCTCTCTCTCAGTATTTGGGCTGATGAAAGAGTTCTACAAAAAAACAAGACCTAGGTCCACCTGATCAACCACTGAACCTAGAAGTAACTCTCACGATACAGCATGTCATCAGTACTAAAATAAAATAAAATGACAAAGGATGCAAGTTAACTTAATACATCCATGAAATCTGGACTTTTGATCATCAGAAATTAATTTACACTGCCTATTAATTTTCCATGTGCAGTTGGTCTTATCTCTGACTTAATCATGATAGAGAGAGAAGGGGTATAGCCTAAATTACATAGTGGGTTAGAAATCCTTTCCATTCAATGCTGTTGTTAAAGTTAAGTCTGTTACAATAAAGAGTTTTTCTTCCCTGTTACTTACAAACCTGGTGTGAATTGCTTTTGTTCTGAGTAGCAGTGAATCAGGCATAATTAAGTCATTTTGGAGGCCTCACTGGAATGTTACTCTCACACATTTTGTGATGGCTTGTGGAACAGTGAGAAATCGTTATCAGTGCACTGCTTCCAGTTAAATCATGACAGAGTGCATGGCAAAAGCAAGTCCTTTGCTCGAATAAGCAAAATTAGGACAAGGGTCAGTTCCATTAACCAAATGAAGGGACAAGAGGCATCATATACAACCAGCACTGTTCTTCAGGTTAGGAACATTCTAAACTGACATAGAACTCTTACCACAGGAGATGAATAAAGACTGCTGACTGGTGGTGCTGAAGAGGTGACTGGTGTTGGGTCAGTCTTTGGGTACATGGAGTAAGTGTTCTTCTGTCTCTGCACAAGGAGAAGTCTCAGGTCATTCTCATAAGTGAGCACATATCAACAGTCTATAAACTCATGCAGCTCAGTGTACCGTCTGTTATTAACTGAACCTCCAGACACACAAACTGTGTTCTTCTCTTTACAAACACTACATGACTTGCCAAATGTTTGCCAGCATTTACTCTCTTTAGTTCACATTTTCAGGAGTTGGAGCAGTTTAATTTCAAAAAGCTTTACTCACCATTCTCTCCTTCTCCTCTGCCTCAGACTGGGATAAGGCTATTGCTAGCTGAAGCTCCTCTTCTTCCTGTAAGGCAGCTTCATCACGCTTAGGAGGCAACTGTCACAATCAGAAAGCAGAAGACACGAGGGCTGTCAGAGACACATTTACAGAACTCTGACATTTTCCTCAAAATGTGGGCAATACTGGCTGGGCCAGCATTTATTGCCCTTCCCAATGATTACTGGGAATAAAAATTAGTCACCAGCATACATGAACATCAACTAGCCACAAAACGGCAGGACCCTCTCTCACTAGTATCCTTACATACAGATATGGAAGGACACCATTTCAACTGGGACAACACATCCATCCTAGGACAAGCCAAACAGAGACACGCACGAGTATCCTAGAAGCATGGCATTCCAACCATAACTCTATCAACAAACACATCGAGTTAGACCCCATCTACCACCCCCGACAAAAAGAGCCAGAAATGACATCACCACAGGAAATGACATCACCACCCCCAAAGAAATCCATACATATAAATAGAAATCAGTGCTTCATTCGGAGGCTCACTGAAAATGTTACCTAGTATGGTGACAAAACATCTGGAAATGAACCTTCCAGCTCAGCGAGCAAATCTACATCCAGAATCTCAACCTGAGCTACAAATCTTCTCAAGACTAGCTGGGAAAAGTGGTGCTAAATTGCCTTCCTGAACCGCTGCAGTATTTGTGGTGTAGCTACACCTAAAATGTTGTTGGATAAGGAGCTCCAAAACATTGTTCTAGTGTCAATGGAGGAACATCCAACATAGTTTCCAGTCAGGATGGCGGGTGGAACTTGCAAGCAGTGCTGCTTCCACACACCAGCTCTTCTTGTTCTTTTAGGTGGTAGTGGTCACAGGTTTGGTATGTCCAAGGAGTCTTAGTGAATTACTGCAATGTATCTTTCAGATGTGACTTTGTGTTGGTGGTGGAGGAAGCGAATATTCAAAGTGGTGAATTGGGTACCAATCAAGCAAGTTGCTTTGTCCTGGATGGTGTTCAGCTTATTGAGAATTGTTTGAGCAGCACTCATCCAGACCAATGCGCAGTATTGAGCCATATGCCTGATATATGCCTTGTAGATGGTGGACAGAGTTGGGGAATACAGACAGTAGAATTAGGATAAGACCATGCAACAAAGTCATGGCTAATCGTATTGTGGTTTCTACTCCACTTTATTCCTTACCCAGTTGACCTTTGATTCCTTTGTTCAACAGGAATCTATCCACTCTGCCTTAGATATATTCAATGACATAACCTCCACCAATCTTCAGGAAAGAATTCCAAAGACACAATCTTGAGAAATAATTCCTCTTCATCTCAGTTTTAAATAGGAGAACCCTGATTTTTAAATCACGTCTCATACTTCCGGTCTCTCCCACAAGGGGAAACCATCCTTTCATCATTTATCCAATCAAGTGATGAGTATTGGAACAAGCATCGCAAATCCATCATTTAATAAGATCACAGCTGACTGGATTATTCCTTCAGATCCACATTGCTGCCTAACCTTGATAACCTTATACCGACCCTCTTGCTTGCCAAGGATCTGCCCACCTCTGCCATAAAAATATCCAAAGGCTTCACTTCCTCTGTCTTTACAGGAAGAGTGTTCCAAAGACTCGTGACTTTGAGAGGAAGAATTTTGACTTGGCTGTTTTAAGTGAGTGATCCCTGATTTTTAAACAGTAACCCCTCGATCTAGATTCTCCCACAACAGGAGCATCCTCCCCATTTCTACCTGTCAAGACCCCTCAAGATCTTCTTTGCTTCAATCAAGTCATTTCTTACTCTTTTCTAAACTCCAGTGGATACTCCACTGGCCTGTCTAACCTCTCCTCATACAACAATCCATCTGGCCTAGTTTCCAACCAAGTGAACCTTCTCAGAATGGCTCTTAAGAGAGCATGTGAATGTGTTTAAGGAGACCAAAACTCCGAATGTGATTGCATCAACATTCAGTATGACTGTAGCAAAATATTCCTCCCTCAATATTCCATTTCCCTTCCACAAAGGGTGCCTTCATCAATTGCTATACCTGGAGACTAACCTTTTGAAATTAATGTAGCAGCACATCCAGAATCCTCTGCACTTCAGATTTCTCTCACCATTTAGATAACATGCTGCGTTTCTATTCTTCCTGCCATTGTAGACAAGGTTACATTTTCCCACTCCATCTACCAAATTTTTGAACACACACTTATTCTATTTGTATTCCTTTACAGATGCCATGTCTTCCTTCACAATTCGCTGCGTGCCATCAATGAATTTAGCAACTACACTGTACCCTTCATCCAAGTCATTGATATAAACTGTAAACAATGCAGACCCAACACTGATCCCTGTGGCATATCACTTGTCACATCTGCAAACCCAAAATCAACACATTTAATGTCCAGCTTCTGCTTCCCATTGGAGTAAGACAATCCTCTACCCAAGCTAATGTGTAACCTCTCTACACCACAAAACCTTAGTTGAGTAACAACATTTGATGTGGCACTTTATCAAATGCTTCTGAAAATTCAAGTACAGTATATCTACAGGTTCCTCCATTTATCTACATTGCTTGTTGTTAGGTCAAATTAGTCAAAGACGGTTTCTCTTGCACAAAACCATGTTGACTCTGCCTGACTACATTAAGATTTTCTAAGTACTTTGCTCTACCCTCTTTAGTAATAGATCCTAGCATTTTCCTAATGATACGGGAGGCAAAATGACCTGTAATTTCCTGCTTTGTCTCCTTTGTTACTTGTCACACAATTCCCATGGTCTGACCTGCCTTTGTAGCCACACTGCACGTATATGGCTGGTCCAATGCAGTTTCCGATAAGGGTTTCAATGATAACTCCCAGAATGGTGATATTTACAATTACCTGATGCACCAGGTTTTAATTGGCAGGAGTGAGCTGAAACGTAATCATTTAAATTTTGAAACCCACTTCATCACAAATTTAAAATATCAAAATATCTGCTGTGCAAAAGGACACTACAAACACGCTGAACTCTACTGGACTGCTGCTTACTTGTGACTGCTGGGATAGAGGGCTAGTCAGGTACTCAGGTGGAAGGTCAACTGGTGCTGAAGTTGTGGATTTGACCTCAGATTTCCTGGGAAAGGAATAAGAAAAAGGTCAACCTTTATTGGAAGACAAACACCACTTCAATCTCTCAATGCAAATGACAGCAAATTATGTGCTTTCTGGAAAACCTGAAATGATTAGCATTCATATACAGAAGCTCAGGAATCCAGACAGCTACCTCACTGGAGCCTGCTAATGTTGGAAAGTCTATGCAAACACAATATAACATAAAAACACAATGGCTTGTGTCACTAATTCAAAAAGCTGTTGGGAAGTGTAAACCAAGAGGTGCTGTTGGATTAAGGACTGGTAAGCATTTTATTTGTCAGTAGATCAAAAATCTCGGCTCACATATCAGACTCATGCTAGTAATTTTGGAATTGCTGCGATTAAACATTAATGGTCAGAGGTCCAATGCTCCCTTCATGTGGTAAGCACAGGCTGACACGCCCACATCATTAGCCAGAAGCTGAGGGGGGAGACACTACTGCTGCAGACTGTGGCTATGATGTGTTGCTCAGTGGGAAAAGAGAAACAGTTTCAAAAGGTCCTCATCATTTGCAGCAATTGGATGAGAAATCCAACTCTTGCCAAGCTTTGAGAATTGCCACTCTTTCTGTGACTACTTTGATGAAACTGAAGTCTGGTCCAGTCAGTTGCTGAATGTGTTTGCTAGGCACTTCTGTTCCATTAGTACTTGGACCAGGCAAGGTGACTGCCTCAGTGTGAGGAATAAGCCTTTTGCTTTGTTGGACAAGGGGACCACATCAAGGACAAAAAACACGTTTTGACTTCTGAATACTTTCACACTCGCCTCAAGGGATGGTGGTACCTGAATGGGAATAGGATAACCCTCAAACATTACAGCAAACATGTCTATAGTGGGTCTCAGTCAAACTTCATTTTAAATCATTCACAACAATGTGGGCATTGCTGGCAAAGCCAGCATTTATTACCCAGATTATCCCTAATTTCCCAGAGGGCAGTTGAGAGTCAACCACATCTGCAGTCACATATAGGTCAGACTACACAAGGACAGCAGTTTCCTTCCCTGAGTGATATTACTGAACTAGATGTATTTTTCCAACAATCGACAATGTTTTACGCTCATCATGAGACTGTTAACTCTACACCTGTTATTGATTTCAACGCTTAACTTATGCCAGTGTGGTTTGAACCCAGCTCCTCAGATCATTGCATTAATAGTCTAGCGAGAATACTACTAGGTCATCACCTCTCCAAGCTGAAAATGCCCGACTTGCTCATGGTTGCCTGATCAAGAGGGACCTGGGTTTAACACAAGTGTTTCCTAAATAGAACCCAGTAACTTGGGTGATTAGCACGGACACATGAGCAGGAAATCTTGCCATCACAGCAACCCATGACATTACTGGATTTGGAAACGTGGTAGTGTCTTTATCAGAGTAACAAAAGCTTGCACCCTTGGAGCTTGGATGTACAGCTGTCACTATAATTAATTTGTGACAGCACTGCCAGAGCAAGACCAGGAGGGATGAGAAAATACAGTTAAGAAAAACATTACTGATCTTTCTGAAACACTGGCCCGTGGATTGGATCCTCAATGGGAGCCTACCGAAAAACTGGAAAAATTAAACAAAGAATATGCAGATAATGCACACATTCACATGGATTAAGAAATGCTCTCTGAAGGATGGTTGGTGCACATCTCACTTCTCTGCATGGATGTTTTATCACTTGAAGATGCCGTCAACATTGCTTACCCTCTTCATGTGGCTACTACCTATTTTTACCCAGATTAGTCCCAAGGCGGTGATATTTCTACAGTGATTCCAATTTTCCTACTCTCTAAATCTAATGATTCCCCCAAACCAATGCCAGAGGGACTGAAAATGAGCACAGTGCCCACTCAGGTTCCAGGTATAGTGTCATGGAATTAAAGAGAGTGCTGGAAAAGCACAGCCGGTCAGGCAGCATCCGAGGAGCAGGAGAGTCGATGTTTCGGTCAGAAGGCCTTCATCAGGAATGGAAACAGACTGTTCGGTCCACACTGACCACGTTCCCAAACCAAACTAGTCCCACCTGCCTGTGTTTGGCCCACATTCCCCCAAAACTTTCCTATTCATGAACTTATCCAATGTCTTTTAAACATTGTAACTTTGCCTGCATGCAAGACTTCCTCTGGCAGTTCATTCCACGTACAAACCACTCTGTGTGTAAAAACTTTCCCCCTCGTGTCCTTTTCAAACCTTTCTCCTCTCACCTTAAAAAATATGCCCCCTAGTTTTGAACTCCCCCACCCTAGGGAAAAGACCCTTGCTATTCACCTTATCGATGCCTTTTATGATTTTACAAACCTCTATAAAGTTATCTTTCAACTTCATACGCTGCAGGGGAAGAGAGTCCCAGCTGTGGGCATTAATCCCAGTTTGAATGGTTCCAATTTAGAAGGACATGTTTTACCGATATATAAGCGTACTCTTTCATTTACTGCAATCTTAAGCTTTGCTGGAAACCTATACTGACTGTCAACAGTTAATAAACAATGTTAAATTACATATCTATACCACTTCAAATCTTTTACAATCTTGGTAATTAAATATATAATTTACTCAAAAAGCAGCAAAAAGTATTTTATACGACGCTGAAGTTACGAGGTAATAATATTGGTTTAATTACAATCTACCAATTCAATGAGAATAAAGTTTGGCGTACATGTTACTGCTGTCAAGGTCTTCCTTTCTGTGAAAAAAAAATTATACGTCACCATGGAGGTACATACACACCAAGTTTTTTTTTAAACAACCTGAACTGTTGCACTCAGCCTACTCAAATAAACACTAATGGCGCACGGGCTGGAGCTCCTCAGTTTATTTTTTACATTGTTTCATTTAGCCAGGTCAGATGTTGCCCCATTCAAACGCAGGGATTCTTTTACAAATTGCACGAGTAAGTGAAATCCAGCAATGGGCACAAAACAATATGCTAGACTTACAAAAAGGAGCAAAATTTCTTTGCACACAAGCAAGACACCAGCTTTGAAAAGGGCAATTAAAGTACAGTTTTTAAAGCAGTCAAGTCTACCTGAAGTGAACTTTAGTGAAGTCAACTAGAAAGCTGCATTTGGACTCTCGTTAAACCAAAATACTTCCAAATTGTGTATTTAAGAGTAATTTCCAAAGATCCAGCATCAAAGTATGCCAAGGTGAATAAAGAGTGGTCAATGTTAAGATCATCTATTAAGATGAAATGACATGAGCTTGTGTTCTTTATTCACAAATCTCATCTCTTGTTTTTAATTTTTTGGCTAAGTTATTCTAGTGACATTAATCATTATAAATTATGGTACCAAAATATTGCCCATGCAGTTTTGGCACATCAACTGCCCATGTTGAAGATTTCAGGCATTATGTGGCTCTGCAGAGCGTGTATTGGAAGATTCACTCCCATTACTTTTATTTATATAGGACAGTGACTGTCACCAAAGTCACTAACAATTGGCTAGTAAATGATTAGAAATGCAAAATCAGAATGACAGAGTTGATTAACGCTCAGTCAACAAACTAAGATTGGACATAGGTTCCTGTCACCATTTCTTCAGTTATAAAGTTAGGTCACAGCTGGAGTTGTGCACATAGCTCCAGTCACTGCATTATAAAAAGGTTGTACTGGACTGTACTCAGATTAACCAGGATGTTGTGTGGGCTGGAGTGTTTTAGCTATAAAGAGAAATGAGATAGGCTTGGGTTGTTTTTCTTAGAGCACAGAAGGCTGAAGGAGATCTGGTAGAGGTGGAAAAATTTAGAAAAACAGAGGGGAAGAAACTTACTCCTCAGTCAAGGGGTCAATAACTAGGGACATATATTTAAGATAAGGGGCAGGAAGCTCAGAAGAGATTTGATGAAAATTCTTTCGACCAGAGGGTGGGGATACCAGTAACTCACCAGCTGAAAGACTGGTATAGTTAGGAAATATTGTAACATTTAATTAGTATTTAGATGAACACTTGAAATTCCATAGCATACAAGGTTACAGGTTAAATGCCAGAAAATGGGATGGGAACAGTTAGGTGATGGCTGGCACAGGCACAATGAGCTGAAGGGCTTCTTTACATGCTGTAAAACTCTGATTATGACATCAATCTGAACTACATGGAGCAGGGGAGGAAGGTCATGGCATCTCCAGTTAGCAGAAAGTCACAGAATAAAGAGTTGTGCCTGCTGATGTTGTTCATCAATAGGAGATGAAAAAGAAGATGCACTAGTTGGCAAAGTTCCATGAAGTGACAATAGAAAGGAAAATGGGATAGAAATGTCAAAATGAGCTTTACAATGATGCCAGGGTATGGCAGGAGTGGATTGTTATCAGACTGTATCCAGGTAGCTTCATGTCAATCAAGAAAAATGAATGAACTGTTTATGTACCTTCCTTTGCAATATTGCGAATAGCGAGACTACCCCTCCATAAATCCTTAAACAGCATTTATTTGGATGCAACTTCTCAGGAGTTGACTTCGTCAGGTACTCTACCCTACCCCACATCCCCAAACCCCAGGGGAAATGCCTTACCTTTGCTCAGCATCACCCAGAGACCAGGCAATATTAGAGAGGGGTAAAACAGGAGACTCTCAAGTGCACAGTGACACCTTTACAGAAATCCAACTAGCTGTCGCTGCACAATAACCAACTCTGAAGTCCTACAGATTAAGACCAAAGTTACTAACTTGTTCAGCTGCTCAAAACATGGCTCGCAAACTCGGACTTCCTTCTCAATCCCAAATTTGGGGATGGTGGAGGACTTAGAGGAACACTTTCCACAGAAGATCTGGCCACATGCTCTGCAATGATGCTGGAGAACAGAATTAAAAAGCAGAATGGCATTCAATAATCAAATCCAGGAGTTTGACGTGACTGTGCGGTTAAAATAAAACTATCCAGCTATTTATTTTGCTGTTCACAAACTGGCTGTCACGTTATCTTCCATCACAACAGTGACTGAACTGCAATGATAATTTATTGGCTACAAAGCAGTAATAGTTAAAGGTGGTAATAAATCAAGCTTCTATTCATATATATTCTAATATCTCCCTAGTGGTATAGCTACTTAAAGGCTGCCAAAATGTCTTGGCTGCTCATTTAGAGAGTCAAATGATATGATCTGCATGAGTAATGACTGGCCGATAATAAAAGGAGTTGGCCTATATGAAAGAGCAAGTATTAACTTACTTTCCTGGTGACCACGCCAAACTGCACCCTACACCGATGACATTCTTCAGCGTCTACCCAATCAGGAGCCTACAGAGAGAAGTAAAAAATCCTTCGCATCCTTTAGATTTGAGGCAAGATTTTCTTATATTGCACAAGCAAGCAGCCATATTTCCTACTATATAAGGACAGCAAACTTGGTTTTAACGGGCACCTTATAAACCAAACTCTCGATAAATGAGCAAAAATTAAATACCTCAAATACCAGATATTTACTGAATTATCATGATCTCCGAGTAGTCAGTTGAGGTGCAAGTGAGAAGGCTCTCTGCCGGTAAGTTTTATTTAAGGCAAAATATCATTAAATGATTTACGCTGTAAATGAAGTATAACAGTGATGTGTATCTCTGCATTACATTTCTATAATTTAGTGTATGTTTTTATGTAGATTATGTGGAGCTCTTGATTAACCAGAATTGTTGATCAACTGACACTCCTGGTCACATAGGTGCTGGTTAATAAAATGTTTGCTTACTTTGTTAGTTCGAAGGCACGTTGGGATGTCCTGTGCTTGCCAAAGATGCAAAGGAAATCCAATCTTCCTTTGTCCAAAGAACATAATTATTCCCCGCACCATGAACTAGGTGCAGGCTTCATTAATATAATATTCAGAGGAAATTTAACCCTGCACAAATTGCCGGTCTGAAAAAGTGCACTCTTCTGATACTTTCACAATGTTTCACAGCAATCAAATTATGGCCTCATGAGGAACAGGGCCTGCTGTGGTGAATTCAGATCACAAAGAACACAAATACTTAAAACATCAAATTTCATTAATAAACCAAGCAATAAATGAGGCCTCTTCAAATTCACAACAGAAGGCACTCTCTCTTGTCTTCAACTTGAACACTAAAACCTATACCAACTCCAACAAGGCTGGTAATGGTAGCTCTTACCCTTTCAGAAAGGAACATGGCATCACTCTCTTTGAACTCTGGAAAGACGTTCCCTGCAGTGGTTAAAAGATATTAGAATTAAAACAGAACATTACACCATAAGGCATCCATGTCATAATTAATTCATATTGATTTATGTATAATTAATATGGAAGTCAGATGCAAACTTCAGCATTCTTCTGGTGCAGTGTTAGTGTCCCTAACTCTGAGATGAGAAGCCTAGGTTCCAGTCTGACCTGGTGTGTAACAACATCTCTAACAGTTTGATGACAGAATATCTACAGACTCATACTTAAGCAAAATAGGCAAAAGGAGAACAAATTGAAAATCAAAGCCAAGCAGAAAAGAAGCTCACATTTGGTTAAAAGCAAAATTATATTGATTCTGGTTTAAAATCAAATTTCGCAAAATATGTGATTTCAAACCAGATATCGATCCTGATTGCTGTGATCAGTAACCTTCCTGCAGCATTAATCAAAGTAACTGTGTCGTCAGTTAACCAAAAATATTGTAACATAGACGAGGTACACTTGACACGAGGATATGATAACACGGCATGAAAGAGTAAAAAAAAAGAGTAGGGTTCCTCCCTCATGGGTACACAAGGAAGAAAAAGCAAGTTTTTACATGGAGGCAATAACTTTTTAAAACAAACGCACATCATACAAAAATCCAAGAAGTCACATGGAACTTGAATCTTGGGTTAGGCATCAAAAAAAAGAGTAATCTGTCAGCAGGAAGTAAAGCGTACACACCAGTCTCTGCATATCTGATATTACAAATTGGATATCAATTACTCACATGGCATACATCAAATAAGAGTAAAAACAGCAAATGTTTAGTCAAAGTATTCAGTCATTTTAAGCCCATCATCAGAGTAAACAGCTGAGAACCTGCTACAAAAACCTTAATTCATGCCTTAGGCAGGTGCAGACTTCACCATCCCCACACACCCCTGGCTTGTCTCCCACATTCAACCATCCACAAACTGGGGGTCACCCAAAACCATGCTGCTCGTTACTGAACTCCCACCAAGTCCCATTCCCCCATCACTCCTGTGCTCTCTGAGCTCTGGTCAATGTCTTAATATTAACATTCTCATTCTAGTTTCCAAAAGGGTGACGGGCCCATCTCTCATTTCCTCCAGTCCTACACCCACAGATACCTGCATCCCATCACACTCCTGACTTGCCCTCATAAATGGTGGCCAGGCTTTGGGGAGTTAGGAAGTGGGTTACTCACTACAGTAGCCCTAGCCTCTAACCTGCTCTTGAACCCACTATGTTTATATGGTGAGTCCAAATGAGTTTCTGGTCAATGGTAACCTCAAGGATGTTGACAGTTGGGGGATTCAATGATGCAACACTACTGGATGTCAAGGAGCAATGATTGGATTGCCTGTTTTCAGAGATGGTCGCTACCTGGCATTTATGCAGCATGCATGTTACTGGGATATTGTCCAGATCTTGTTGCATTTGATCATGGACTGCTTTAGTATCTGAGGAGTTGTGAATGGTGCTGAACATTGCACAATCATCAGCACTATAGCCAAACTGTTCCAGTACAGTTACAACCCTGCTACCTACCTGGCAATGTGGAAAAGTGCCAGGAATGTCCTGTACACAAAAAGCAGCACAAATCCAATTCAGCCAGTTACTGCCCCTTCGGACTTCTCGAAATCTTCATAAGGTGATGGAAGGTGTCATTAACAGTGCTATCAAGCAGCACCTGCTCAGCAATAACCTGCTCAGTGATGCCCCAGTGTGGGTTCTGCCAGAGCCACTCAGTTCCTGACCTCATTACAGCCTTAGTTCAAGCATTGAGAAAAAGAGCTTCTTTTCTTCACCTCTGACCTTACGATGGGGGGGGGGGGGGGGGGGGGGAGAAGGGGTCATTGGTTGGGCCTAGGACACTAACCTGAGGAACTCCTGCAGAGATGTACTGGAGATGAGATGACTGACCTCCAACAACCACAACCATCTTCCTACGTGTCAGATATGATTCAAAACAGCGGAGAGTTTGCCCCCATCACCCACAGATTGCAGTTTTGCTCGGGCTCCTTGACGCCACACTTGATGGCAAGCACTGTCACTCTCCCCTCTGGAATTCAGCTCTTTTCTCAATGCTTGAACTAAGGCTGCAATGAGGTAAGGAGCTGAGTTGCCCTGGCAGAACCCCACACTGTGCAGGTTATTGCTCAGCAGGTGCTGCTTGATAGCATTGTTGATGATACCTTCTGTCACTTTATGAAGATTGAGAGCAGTGTGATGGGGCAGTAACTGGCTGGATTGGATTTGTGGTGTTTTATGTGTACAGGACATTCCTGGACAATTTTTCACATTGCCGGGTAGCTGGCAGTGTTGCAACTGTACTGGAACAGTTTGGCTAGAGCAACAGCAGGTTCTGGAGCACATGACTTCAGTCCTATTGCCAGAATGTTGTCAGGACCCGTAGCCTTTGCAGGATCCAGTGACCCCAACTGTTTCTTGATATCACACAGAGTGAATCAAACTGGCTGAAGACTGGTATCTGTAATGCCAGGGACCACAGGAGGAGGCCATGAGGGATTACCCACTCAGCCCTCTTGGCTGAAGAGTTCTGCAAATGCTGGTCAATTGTTGGTTAATTCACAGATGCCACAAACTGCCATTGAGACTTTCTTACCTTCAACCTTCATGATTTGATAGGTGTCCTGTACCACTTTGTACTTGGGTTCGTTGCGGAAGGCCTGAGCCCAAGCCTGGATCAGCTGCAAGATCTTGGTCCGAACATTCGTCTCTACCTGTTTCTGTGAAGCAAGAACTGACTGACTTAAAAAAGCAACACAACCAGTAAGGCAGAGAATTCTGCCCCTGCAAGATAACCATTCAGAAAGACCAGACATAATTAATAATTAATCAGGGATGGTCAGTCTGGTTTTGTTAAGGCAAGTTCAAGTCTTGTTAACTTAACGGAGGTTGAGAAAGTTACAAGGGGGATTGAGGAGGTATTGATGTGGATATTATTCTGCTTCAGAGGTGTGTAATAACCTCGATCAATTGGAAAGTATCTACATAGATTTATCAAGGTTCCACAAGGCAGATGGGTCAGAAAAATTAAAGGTTCCAGATTTTGTGGTTCTGTGATTCATACAATACACATGGATGATGGATTGTGTAAAGAAAACAGCTAACCATCTTCAACCGAGGGGTAATTTGGTCAATTCACTCGAACTGCAGCCTATGCCACTGCTCAGAGCTACTTGGTCTTTACCCATATCAGGAGGAAGTTAACTTGAGTACAAAGTTATTCATGAGAAAGGTAGATAATTTCACATCCATAAGATTCACATACAGCCCAAAAGTTTGGAACTCATGTCGTTTTGTTATACTACAAAGTTTTTTCACCTCAGTCTCACCCGCAGTTTGAGCTGTGTCAGCAAATTCAACCTTCAATCAGCTGATCTCTCTAAAACAGGGTGGAACTTTACAATCACAAGATACATTGAGTCATCAGGAAGTAGATGTTGCCCAAATGCTATTGGGAGACAGAAGTCTCCTTGTCAATTCTCTGGGATCATTTCCAGGCGAAAAATGCTTCAGATTAAATTGCAGAAAGGAATTTTATGTATTTAAAAAAAAATCCACTCATCATGAAGTCAAGCTCAATGGGTTCCAATAGTACATGGGGATTTCCAACATACCATTTCTGTGAATTACCGGGCCAGGGTTAAAGCACTGTAAAAAAGATTGTCTGCCTTTATAGGAGGCAGGATCATTGTGATATTTTCATCCCAAAAACAGATAGCCACAGTATAATGATCCAAAAAAGAAATATTGCACACACTGGAGACCTGAAATAAGAACAGAAAATACTGGAAAGACCCAGCAGCTCAGAGGAACAGGGTTAAGGTTTCAGATTGGTGACCCTATCATCAGAACAATTTAATGATTGTTACCTCAGTGGGATATGACAGTCAAAAGACTTGGAATGGGATATTAATCCACTCATGTTTAAACCTGAAAGCAATTTGCAAATAGAATTTATAAATAGGAAACAAAGAAATTGAAAGGAGAAAGAAAGGGAAGCAAGTGGGAAGAGGAAACAAATCATTGCACTGAAAACAGTAAACACCAAATGGTTTCACGCGAGATTTTTCCACCTTCCTTCGTTATAATATGGCTGAGTTATTTAAAATGATGGGCACTGTATTTTCATTATTTGCTGTTTAGAATGATTTTATGGCTCCTTACAGTTTTGGCTAGTGCTCCGATTGCACAGCAAGTTTTTCCATGTCTCCCAAAGGCTTTTGATACTTGCTGTCTAGAACATAGAACATTGGAGCGCAGTACAGGTCCTTCGGCCCTCTATGTTGTGCCGTCCTGTGGAGTCAATCTGAAGCCCATCTATCCTACACTATTTCATTTTCACCGGTGTTTATCCAATGACCATTTAAATGCCCTTAAAGTTTGGCGAGTCTACTACCATTGCAGGCAGGGCATTCCATACCCCCACTACTCTCCGAGTAAAGAAACCACCTCTGACAACTGACCTTAATCTATTACCCCTCAGTTTAAAGCAGAGTCCTCTCATGCGAGCCATCACCATCTGAGGAAAAAGGCTCTCACTGTCCACCCTATCTAACCCTCTGGTTATCTTATATGTCTCAATTAAGTCACCTCTCAATCTTCTGCTCTCTAACAAAAACAGCCTCAAGTCCCTCAGCTTTTCCTCACAAGACCTTCCCTCCACACCAGGCAACATCCTAGTAAATCTCCTCTGAACCCTTTCCAAAGTTTCCACATCCTTCCTGTAGTGCGGTGACCAGAACTGTATGCAATACTCCAAGTGCGACCGCACCAGAGTTTTGTAGAGCTGCAACATGATCTCCTGGTTCCGAAACTCAATCCCTCCACCAATAAAAGCTAACACACTGTCTGCCTTCTTCACAACCTATCAACCTGAGTGGCAACTTTCAGGGAGCTATGTACATGATCACAGAGATCGCTCTGCTCATCTACGCTGCCAAGAATCTTACCATCAGCCCAGTACTCTATTCCTGTTACTCCTTCCAAAATGAATCACCTCATACTTTGCCACCTCTCAGCCCAGCTTTGCAGCTTATCGATGTCCCTCTGTAACTTGCAACATCCTTCGGCACTTTCCACAACTTCACCAACCTTAGTGTCATCCGCAAATTTACTAACCCATCCTTCTACGCCCTCATCCAGGTCATTTATAAAAATGACAAACAACAGTGGCCCCAAAACAAATCCTTGCAGTACACCACTAGTAACAGAACTCCAGGATGAACATTTCCCATCAACCACCACTCTCTGTCTTTCAGCTAGCCAATTTCTGATCCAAAGCATTAAATCACCCTCAATCCCATGCCTCCATATTTTGTGCAATAGCCTCCCGTGAGGAACCTTATCAAACGGCTTACTGAAATGCGCACACACATCAACGGCTTTACCCTCCTCTATCTGTTTGGTCACCATCTCAACGAACTCAACAAAGTTTGTGAGGCACGACCTATCCTTCACAAAGCCATGTTGACTATCCCTTAAATCCTTCCTAAATTATTATAAATCCTCTCTCATAACCCTTTCCAACACTTTACCCACAACCGAAGGAAGGTTCACTGGCCTGTAATTACCAGGGTTGTCTCTACTCCCCTCTTGAACAAGAGAACAACATTTGCTATCCTCCAGTCTCCTGGTTCTATTCCTCTAGACAATGATGACAGAAAGATCAAAGCCAAAGGTTCTGTAATCTACTCCCTGGCTTCCCAGAGAATCCTGGAATAAATCCCATCCGGCCCAGGGGACTTATCAAATTTCACACTTCCCAGAATTGCTAACACCTCCTCCTTGTGAATCTCAATCCAGTCCAGTCTAGTAGCTTGTACTTCAGTGTTCTCCTTGACAACATTGTCTTTTTCCAGTGTGAATACCAACAAAA
Source organism: Chiloscyllium plagiosum (assembly GCF_004010195.1). Lineage (NCBI taxonomy): Eukaryota > Metazoa > Chordata > Chondrichthyes > Orectolobiformes > Hemiscylliidae > Chiloscyllium > Chiloscyllium plagiosum. Next base: position 47,144,624 of record NC_057733.1, on the reverse strand, counting down.
ACTATTCATTTAGTGCTTTTCCTATCTCCTCAGACTCCATGCACAACATTCCACTACATCCTTGATTGGCCCTAATCTTACTCTAATCATTCTTTAATTCCTGATATACCTGTAGAAAACCAATGACTTATCATGTCCCCTCCTGGCTTTTCTTAGTTCTCTTTAGGTCCTTCCTGGCTAGCTTGTAACTCTCAAGCACCCTACCTGAGCCTTCATGCCTCATCCTAACATAAGCTTCCTTCCCTCTCTTGACAAGAGATTCAACTTCTTTAGTAAACCACAGCGCCCTCACTCAACCACTTCCTCCCTGCCTGACAGATACACACTTATCAAGAACATGCAGTAGCTGTTCCTTGAATAAGCTACACAGTTCAACTGGGCCCACCCCTGCAGTTTTCTTCCCCATCCTAAATCTTGCCTAATCGCATCATAATTGCCTTTCCCTCAGCTATAACACTTGTCCTGAGGCAAATGCCTAATCCTTTCCATCAATAAAGTAAATATAACCGAACTGTGGTCACTATCACCAAAGTGCTCACCTACCTCCAAATCTAACACTTGGCTGGGTTCATTACCTAATACCAAATCCAATGTTTGGTAGATCCAAATCCAATCGCCGCTTGTTGGCATGTCTACATACTGTGTCAGGAAGCCCTCCTGCATACATTGGACAAAAACTGACTCACCTAAAGTATGTGAATTATAGTATTTCCAGTCATTATTTGGATAGTTAAAGGCTCCTATAACAACTACCCTGTTAGTCTCGCTTCTATCCAGAATCATCTTTGCTATCCTTTCCTATACACCTCTGGAACTATTCGGAGACCTATAAAAAACTCTCAACAGGGTGATCTCTCCTTTCCTGTTTCTAACCTCAGCCTATATTACTTCAGTAGATGAATCCTCAAGTGTCCTTTCTATGACTGTAATATTGTCCTTGGCTAACAATACCACACCTCCCCCTATTTTTCCATCTTCTCTGTTCTTATTGAAACATCTAAATTCCAGAACCTGCAATTCTAATTCTCCGAGTTCTGCTCTGCCTCTGATATCTTCCGGCAAGAGCCAGTTGCTCCTCTGGGAACACACTCACACTCAGTGAATTTCACAAGGAACAGCGATTTAGTAATTGCATTTACACAGCATGAGCAGCAGAAAACCTAGCAGAGCTGTCCCTCATCAACATAGGAATTCACTGCTACCCTGTCCAAGTCAACACAGACCGAGACCTGCTCCTGCATAGTCCAGCTATACTGGACAGGGCACTCTCTCAGCTGAGATGCTGGGAAAGGAAGCCCTGACCTCCAACACAGAGCAGAGTCAGATCCAGAACTGGTGGCACTGTTCCACAAGTTACCTTGAACAGCTCTTTGAGTTCCTCCATTGTTTGTTTATTAGCAACCTCATCGTGAACAGTCTGGCCACAATTCTTCACCACGGATTCCAAAACCTGAAGGAGAAATTAGGGTATAAGCAACCAATGTGAAAATAGTGTTCCAGTTCAACAAATTGATCATTCAGACCTGGTAAAGCCCCAAAACCACCTTACAAAGGGAAACCATCGCAACTATAAAATTATATTGCTGTAAATTGTCCACAGCACCTACAGGTCAAGTATTGACCCAAGATATTGACCCAAGATTGTGGGCGGCACGGTGGCTAGCACTGCTGCCTCACAGCGCCAGAGACCCGGATTCAGTTCCCGCCTCAGGCGACTGACTGTGTGGAGTTTGCACGTTCTCCCCGTGTCTGCGTGGGTTTCCTCCGGGTGCTCCGGTTTCCTCCCACAGTCCAAAGATGTGCAGGTCAGGTGAATTGGCCATGCTAAATTGTCCGTAGTGTTAGGTAAGGGATAAATGTAGGGGTATAGGTGGGTTGCGCTTCGGCGGGGCGGTGTGGACTTGTTGGGCCGAAGGGCCTGTTTCCACACTGTAAGTAATCTAATCTAATAACTAAATTGTGGAGATAGAAACAGTGTCAGCATTGAGTCTGATATGACGCTTCTTTGAGAAAGAACAACCTTGAAGAACAGTCATACTGGCCTTGAAATGTTAGCTGTTTCATGCCATAGATGTAGCCAGGCATGCTGAGTTTCTCCAGCATTTTGGTTTTATCTCATCCTCTGCCGTTCTAAGGAAAATAACCCTAGTCTCGATCATCTTTCCTTCTCGGTGCAGTTATCAAGCCCCGGCAACATTCTTGTGAACCTCCTCTATACTCTTCTACACCAATGACATTCTTCCTGCAATGGGTGACCACAATGGGACACAAAACTCCAGTTGTGGCCTAAGTAGCATCTTATAAAGTTCTATCATTACATCTCTGCTTTTGGTATTCAAGATCTCACCAATGACGGATAACATCGGAAATCCCTTCTTAGGCATTTTATCTACCTGTTCTGCTAACATCAAGGACCAGGGGATATGCATGTCTGGGTCTCTCACTTGTTTGCCTCCTCTTGATATCCTCCAAGTGATCGTGCATTCCCTTACTCAAATGCATAACCTTGCACTTCTCCAAACTAAATTCCATTTGCCATTTTTCCACCCACTCAAACAACTGACACCTTCCTACAGTTGACTTATCATCTTCTTTGTCAACTACCCCACCAACTTTTGTATTGTCTACAAATTTCCCAAATTGTGCGGTCCACACTATATAATATCTATATAGAGAGATCACAAACAGCAAGGGACCAAACAGAAGCCTGGAACAGCACCAGACAGCACTCTCCATTTGCAAAAACATTGGTCTGCTGTTCCTCTGCTTCCAATCAACAAGAACCAACTCAGTCCATTCCTCTGTATTCTATGGGTTTCAATTTTTCTTAACAGGCTTGCATATGGGACCTTGTTAAATATTGGACTAAAATCCACGTAGACAACACTGATAGTATTACCATCAATATTCTGTTACTTCCTTAACAATACTGAATTCAATTAGTAAGACACAACCCTTCCTTCACAAAACCACACTGGAGTGATCCTGGAGTAATCTTGGACTTTCCAGGTAACAGCTAATGTTCTGTCTCTAGGGTGGCATGGTGGGTCAGTGGTTAGCACTGCTGCCTCAGTGCCAGGGACCCAGGTTTGATTCCAGCCTTGGGCGACTGTCTGTCTGGAGTTTGCACATTCTCCCCATGGATTCCCTTCCACAGTCCAAAGATATGCAGGCGAGGTGAATTGGCCATGCTAAATTGCCTATTAGGTACAGCGGTCAGGAGTAAATGTAGGGGAAAGGGTCTGGGTGAGTTACTCTTCGGAGGGTCAGTGTGGACTTGTTGGGCTGAAGGGCCTGGTTCCACACTGTAGGGTTTCTATGAATGATTCCAGTAATTTACCCATTACCGGGGTCAGACTGATTATGGTTTGGCCAATCCCTTTCCCTTGCACCCTTTTTGAATAATGGTACGACATTCTCAAACCTCCAAATCTCTGGTATTTACTAAGGATTAGAAACTAATCCTCAAAACATTATTACTTCCTCCTTGGCTTCCTTGAACAGCATAGGGTACAATTCAACTGTCCCAGGTGTTATACTTACTTTTAAAGAGGTTAGCTGTTCCAGAACTTCCATTATACTATTATTTATCTATTATTTCATAACACACCTCCCTAATTTGAAAACCTGCATCATGCCTCATCTTTGTAAAGACAGACACGAAATACTCATAATACTATTTCATCAAGGTTGTAACCAACCGAAAGTGAAGTAGGAAAAACATAACTGCAAAGGTTTTTAGAGGTGTTGCAAACCACTATCTAATGCTTTCTGCCACAGCCTCAAGCTACCAGCTGAGAATATTTTCCTTAAACACACCAAAGCTCTTCTCTCCCCATTGGAAGACTAATGCACATGTGTCAAATTGCCTTTCAAATTACATTTTGTCATCCTCTATTCCCAGGGGACACATCCCCACAAAACATGCTGCTTGGTCATCAGGGCTGGCAGAAAGCCTACTCGACATCATGAATCCATCAAAACCTTCGTAACAAAAGCAGGAACTAACTTTTTTTAAAATTGTTGTCCAATACAAAAAGAGCATCTAGCATCTCAAAAACCCCCCAATTTTTATTTGACAGCCCCATCTTTCTCAATGCCCACTGTGAACTGTTCAGGACTCTGCATGCTTCAAAATGAGTATCTGGGCGTAAAACTCTCAGCTCACGCATGTTATTAAACCTGATAATAACTAAACCCTTGGAAAAAGATTCAAGCATGACATAACTGTGTTATATAACGTGAACTAGCCTACACAGATTCCAGAGTGTCAGGAATTAAATCCAGGATAATTTGACTGTTCACATACAGCAGTATTAGCAGTTTATGACAACAGATTGCTCTCCAGTTAATAGCTCCTATTGATTCTATGTTCAGTTGTGTAAACTACTTCAATAAATTGCACATCTCAGTTCCTCCCATCTGAACAACACCATTTCACTGTGTTTACTTAATCAGTAGCATCATTGCTCTCTCAGTTCACTCCAACAGAGTTTAACCTGGCAGCTGTAAAGGTGGTATAAGCGGCAGCTTTCATTACAACTGCGTTGCTTTAGCAGTGTGGGATTACAGGGTACTACTAGTCCTATCTACCAGGACGCTATAGCAATTCAGTATACAACAACAGGCACCACATTCAACAGGCTCAGCACCCACTCCCCCCATATTTCAAAGAGTTCAACAAAGCAGCTCGATGCTGAATAAAAGCAAACATATTGCAGATGCTGGAAATCAGAAATCAAAAGGGACTAAAGAATCTCAGCAAGTTTGGCAGCCGTGGTGGAAACAGAAACGGAGTTAATATTTTAAGTTCAAATGACTTTTGTTAGGAACCCTGTTATGACCCCAGCTGTTTACTGGACAAGTCAGATTGCAGGGTGAATTCAGGTTTGACAGATGGTAACTTTGTTTTTTGGTTTTTAACATGGCAGTACCGCACTGAAACTAACCCAATGCTGCAGAAACAGTTGAACAGTAAAACAGAAGTTCATTACTCAGAAGAAACAAAGATAAAATAAAATAAACCAAACTATTTACATATAACAGAAGTTTACAGATTTTAAAACAATAGTAAAATACAAACCCATTAATCCCCACAGAATCCTTTACAGTTCTCAGACCAGACAAAATTCCCTTCTTATTCAGATCTACAGGGATTAACTTTACTGTGGCTTCAATTCCCCACCTTGAAAATCTGACAGCCCATTCCTTGAGTGTTCATATAACTCTGCTTAGACTGTCACAGCATCAAATAACACCTTCATAGTTGCAATAATTCTGGTCAGGAACTCTCCAACTAAACTGCCTATACTGAAGTAACCCAGTTAACAATGCTGAACTATCTCCTTTCACCAGGAGCAACATTGTACATATCCAGCTGCAGGCAAAGCTTCCATAAAAATCTGCCAAAATGAAAGCAAAGCTTTGTTTTTAACCTGCAATCCCTAAGCCCCTCAAAAAAATCCAAAGTCTTCCATCTGAAAGCCCAATGTAATACACTGTTTATTTGATTTCTCCAATCTCACAATGCAAACAAATTCTCAGAAACCTTCATAAACTCAGCATTTTATAAAGAAATTTTGCTCCAGAAACACAAGTTAATCATTAACTCCTCCAGAACAGGACAAAACCCAGAGGCCCACAAGCTCAAATCCAAACTCTAAAGTTAATATTAAAAATATAGATAAATCTCACATCTTACATCACAATCCAGCTGAAGCACTTCACAAAGAAAAATCATATTGGATCTGAAACATTAACTCAGTCTCACCACATGCTGCTGGTCCTGCTGAGTTGCGCTGACTTTTAAGAATTGCTTTTATTACAACACAAACCCTTATCTACTCCGAGGAGGAGGAGCAGGTTACCACACTTTCCATTTTGTCCCCATGATCACTGTAATGGGAAACACTCACCTCGAGAGTATAAAGAACTACATGGGGATTTTTATCATTCAGCTTCTTCTTAATGGCACCAATTGCGTATTTAGCCCTATGCAGAAAGACAAAATCTTCAGTTAAAAGATTATAATTGCTTCTTTGATCAGATCATGAGTCATATCATCATGCGTACCTGCGGGAGTGGGGGTAAGGTGAAGAATCACCTCCATCTGGAGTCAGTCCTCAAAACAGGGTGGGTCAGTGAATTAGCTCCAGTTCATAAGCTAACTTCACTGGGATCCAGGCTCTGAGAGATGCAGGAAAACAATCAGGGAATAACCTAAATTGTTTGTTTGTTTCTCGTTCTGTGGGAGTGTGTCGTGGCCCAATGCTCCGAACCAACATCGTAGTCAGCCATCAACTCGAGAGAGAGGTGGCAGAAAGCATCATTAATTAATTCATTAATTAATTAATTCCGACTACTTTCTCAGTAAGTGATGGCAGTGTGAGCACTGCATCAACTACACTAGCCTCTAATTCACTGCAAGGCAGTGAAAAGAATCACTCTTTAAAATTTAAAACACTCACACTAGGAGAACCCTGATTTGTTTTTTAATGAAAACTCTTGTCTTGCCAATATTCTTAATTACAGCACTCACTCAACCAATAGAAACCAGATCTTTTGTTGTCTGAGCTCCATGTTCTGGAAATTCCTTCCCCTCTCTTTCCTACAAAATGATCCTCAAAAACTCCCCCACCCATCCCAACATAGCAAAGGTCTTTTCCCAAAGATGAAGGAGTTCAAACCTAGGGGGCACACTTTTAAAGTCAGAGGAGAAAGATTTAAAGATTACATGAGAGGCAACTTTTTTTCTAAAACAGAGTGTGGTTCATGTGTGGAATGAATTACCAGAGGAAGTGGTGGATGTAGGTACAATTACAAGGTTTAAAAGACATTTGGATAAGTACATGAATAGGAAAGGTTTGGAGGGAGATGGACCAAATGCAGACAGGTTGGACCCAGTTTTGTTTAGAAGCATGGTCAGCGTGACTAGTTAGACTGAAGGGTCTGTTTCCATGCTTTAGTACTCTATGACTGAGTGGCAAACTGCACCAATGACATTCATGTGAAGCAACTTAGGGAATTTGACCATGTTAAAGGTGCACATCATTGTTTTGGATCTCTCCCTCAAATATTCCCCCCTTTCACATTTACTCTGAAACAAAACCACCAGCCAGCGTGGAATGCTGCAGCTCCATTCTTCTCTGGAGGCCGTTTTAGAGATCACTCACAGCTAGTAAACAACATGGTTTCAGCAGCGGGGAGTTGTAGCCATGACTAATGCATACAGTCACTGACTGACAAACAGTATGCTTTCTTTTCCATTTCAATCCCAATTTTTTCTTAAAATGTTGCAGAATGCTTCATGGTTTTGCTGTTTTACACATTGTAGATTAGAAAACTACAGAAAGAGGATGAAAAAAAAAGGGGTTTTGTTTTTAAAAGATAGGATTTCTAATTTAAGCAAATTTCACATTATGTTAGTCAACTTAAGTCTGATTGCACATACTCAAGATTTGATATTTATTTAAATCCTGGCAGGAGGGTTTTCAAACTAGGCTCTTCAGCTGAGACCAGACACTAAAGAGTGCCCTTGGAGGGGGTTAACAAAACAAAAGTGAATACTCACTAATCAGATATGCTAAAGCACACCTGACCAGGCTTTGACAGGATCAAGGAGTCGACCACAATACTACTTTACGTTATTTGCCATGTCTGTGCTGTTTTGTAAATATCCCTAATTCACTTATCTCTACATATATTCTTACTTCTTGATTTATTATCTACATCCTCTTTAAATGCCTCAACTGATGCATATCTTTATCCGGAAGCAATGCTCATTTTCACAGTCCACTGAAACCATCTATCACAGATTAAGTTTATGTTTGCAAGACTGAAACTGACTACATCTATTGTTCTGAATCTCTGTTATAAACATCTAATTTCAAGTTTATATGATTACTCATAACAGTAAAATGACTGAACTCCTCATATCTGTAATGAGCTCCCTCCAGGACCAGCAGAGATTAGCCAAAACTGAAAAGAAACCTCCCAAGTCTGATCAGACCAGCATCTCAAATCACCTCAGCAGCATCACTCCACTTTAATAACACTGAAGACGTGCGCTCCAGAATTAGCCACATCCAAATCCAAGCTGCTTGACTACAGTACTGGAACAATGTGGAAACTGTCCAAGAATGCCTGTCTATAAAAATAAACAAGGAAAGCCCAATCCATCCCACCAGTCTACACTCAATCAGCAGCAAAGTAATGGAAGGTGGCATTAATGGTACTACTGAGTAGTTCTTACTCAGCACCACAACCGCTTTCTCATACTCACTTTGGGCCCCTCAATGGTTACTCTGGTCTAAACTTCTTTACAGTTTTGATCCAAACATAGACAAAAGAGGTGAATCCCAGAAATAAGGAGAGTAACTGGTCTTGGCATAAAGGTAGCATTTGATTGAGTAGGACATCAAGAAACCTTAGCAAAGCTTTACTCAATGGGAATTGGGGGGTAAGAAAACTCCAGGAGCTCAAGGTATTGCCCTCGGTCCAACCATCTTCAGCTGCTTCATCAATGACCTTCCCTACATCATAAAGGTCAGAAGTGGAGATGTTGCTGACGATTGCACAATGTTCAGGTACTAAAGCAGTCCAAGTTCAAATGCAGTGCTATGTGGACAATGCCCAGGCTTGGGGCTGAGAAGTGATAGCTAACAGTCAAATCAAATATATGTCATGCAATGACCATCTCTAACAAGAGAAAATCCGAGAAAGAAAAAAGCCTTTATTTACCCTCCCTTCTTCCATTATGTGGTAAACTTTGTCACCTTCCGACTCTCAGTGTTTGCAACAGTGAAGAGTAGGACCAATATTTGGAAGTGCACCTTGATACAGGGTAGAGAAGGACAAAATTAAGTGATATTAGCAATGGTCCAGGGTAGACAGTCTTGGGGCAAGGGTCATCTTCAAATGGTTGTGAATCACCAGCCAGACAGGTCACAGATGCTCGTTTGGTCAACGTGTTCAAGGCTGAGATCAGTGGACTGTGGGAATCAAGGGTCTACGGAACAGAGTAAGAATAGCAGCATAGTAAGATAAGCCATGATCTTATCCTATTGCGAAGTAGGCTCATGGGCTGAATGTGCTGTCCTGCTCCCATTTCTTACTCTTCTGTTAATCTGCAAATATCAAAGTGTATTTGAAGACACCTTCTCCCAGGAAAGCGAGTACCTCAAATAACAGGGCATTCAAGAATTGACAAGTGCATGAGCAAAGAATCTTCTTCAGGAGACGCTACAAACACACAAGGACACTCTACTCACTGTCCAATGAGTACCAATTTTTCGACAAAAATGAAAAGCATTCATCACACCAGTCTTCCAAAAACACTTACTGGGCATCTCCCTGTCGAATCAGGTCACAGATCTGCAAGATGGATTCCCAATCAGTTTCAAGTAGCAATTGGCTGGTTGCTTTGTCTGTTTGTGGAGAGAAAGAAGCAAATTAAACACAGAAGAATAGACAGATATTCTTAGCACTCTGCTTGCAACATTGTACCACAGACCTCTCTCATGAGTCACGGTTAAGGCCATAAGAAATAGAAACGGGAGAAGGCCATTTGGCCTCTTGACCCTCTCTGCCATCCAATAAGATCATGGCTGATCTGACATTCCTCACATCTACTCTCCTGGCCTTTCTCCATAACCCTTGATTCCCTGCCTGATCAAGAATCTACCTCAGCCTTAAACATGCACAAGAATTATGCCCCACGCTCTCTGTAGGATGGAGTTCCAAAGGCTCTGAACCTCAGAGCAAATTCCTCATCTCAGTCTTACATTGGCACCCCCTTTAATCTGACACGATGCCCTCCGGTCCTCGGCCTTCCCTCTCAGCATTTACCCTGTTAGGCCCCTTAAGAATCCCCATGTTTCAATGAGACCACCTCTCATTCTCCTAAAATTCAGAGAGTAGAGTCCCAACCTGTTTAACCTTTGCGTGCAGGCCAGTCCCTCTCTACCAGGGATCAACCGAGTGAACCTGCTGAGAGCTGCCTCCAATGAAGTGATATATTTTACATAAGGGGACCAAAACTACTGACAGTATTCCAGATGTGGTCTCACCAGCATCTTGTACAGGTGCAGTAAGACTTCCCTACTCTTATACTCCAATGCCTTGAAATGAGGGTCAACCTTCCATTGGCCTTCCTGATTCCTGCTGTACCTGTGTGCTAGCTTTTGGTGTTTCATGCACATGTCCTTTTGTGTTGCAGCTTTCTGCAGTTCTTCTCCATTTAAATAACAATCTGTTTTCTAGTTCTCCCTTCCAAAATGTACAACTTTGCACGATCCAAAATTATAGTCTTTTTGCCTTATGTAATCTAACAATATCTCTCTGTAAACTGTTTGCATCTCTCTCATAATCTGCCTTTCCATCTATGCACTTTTTTCCTGAGTCATTAAATTTACATTGTAAGCAGTGTGTGTTTCCAATACTGATCCTTGTGGAAAACGAACCCCTTATTCCGAATTGCTGGCTCCTGGCCATGACCAATTCTTGGTGCTAATATACTACCTCCAAGACCATGAGCTTTTATCTCATGACTTTTGTGAGGTATGTTGTCGAACACCTTCTGGAAGTCCAAATACAACACATCTACTGGTTCCCCTCTATCTACTAGATGACATCTGGGAGACAATTAGCATGCTGTGGCAGCAAGAATCAATGAGATGTCTTTCTCAGAAAGAAGGGTTGGTTACTCTTCTGAAGAAAGGGATTAGAATGTCTTATGTATCTTCATTTCTGTGCACCAACACCCTGTTTCTGCTCATCCAATTACAGGATGGCATGGTGGCACAGTGGTTAGCACTGCTGCCTCGCAGCGCCAGATGACCCGGGTTCAATTCCCGACTCAGGCGACTGACTGTGTGGAGTTTGCACGTTCTCCCCGTGTCTGCGTGGGTTTCCTCCGGGTGCTCCGGTTTCCTCCCACAGTCCAAAGATGTGCAGGTCAGGTGAATTGGCCATGCTAAATTGCCCCTAGTGTTAGGTATAGGGGTGAATGTAGGGGTATGGGTGGGTTGCGCTTCGGCGGGTCGGTGTGGACTTGTTGGGCCGAAGGGCCTGTTTCCATACTGTAATGTAATCTAATCTAATCTAAAAACAAGTAATCTTGTGTTTTAAAAAAAAATCAAGGTTATTTACAGGATATAGGTACTGCTGATTGGCAATTATGCCCATCACCAATTGTCCAGAGGTCAGGCATCAGGAATCAAACTCAGCTGGACTGAACGGTGTATGTTGCTGTGAATATGGAGTCATGTACATATCAGGCCAGGTAAGAATGGAAATTTCCTAAAGGAGTGCCACAAGGATTGGTGGTGATCGGTGCTGGGTCCTCTACATTTTGTCATTTACATAAACAATTTGGATGCGAACATAAGAGGTACAGCTAGTAAGTTTGCAGATGACACCAAAATTGGAGGTGTAGTGGACAGTGAAGAGGGTTACCTCAGATTACAACAGGATCTGGACCAGATGTGCCAATGGGCTGAGAAGTGGCTGATGGAGTTTAATTCAGATAAATGCGAAGTGCTGCATTTTGGGAAAGCAAATCTTAGCAGGACTTATACACTTAATGGTAAGGTCCTAGGGAGTGTTGCTGAACAAAGAGACCTTGGTGTGCAGGTTCATAGCTCCTTGAAAGTGGAGTTGCAGGTAGATAGGATAGTGAAGGCGGCATTTGGTATGCTTTCCTTTATTGGTCAGAGTATTGAGTA
>NC_057733.1:47127666-47132500 GCF_004010195.1 Chiloscyllium plagiosum | reverse complement strand
ACACTAAGTAATCTAATCTAAATTTTTTCACGCAGAGGGTGGTATGTGTATGGAATGAGCTGCCAGCGGATGTGGTGGAGGCTGGTACAATTGCAACATTTAAGAGGCATTTGGATGGGTATATGAATAGGAAGGGTTTGGAGGGATATGGGCCGGGTGTTGGCAGTTGGGACTAGTTTGGGTTGGGATATCTGGTCGGCATGGACGGGTTGGTCCGAAGGGTCTGTTTCCATGCTGTACATCTCTCTGACTCTATGACATGGGTTTTCATAACAATTGACAATGATTGTCATTGGACTAGTCTTTTCTTTACTGAATTCAAATTTCACCAACAGCCTTGGTGGAATTCAAACCCGTTCTTCTAGAACATTAGCCTGGGTTCGGGTTTACAGATTTAGTGAAGTCACCATCAAGGCCTCATCATTAATCTCTCTATGATTAACCAAAACATTATAAATCCTTCTTTCGGAATTAGAGCTAACTGAGCAAGCTAAAAGGGAGGAAATAAACTTTCAAAATCTAAACACAATTCACATTGATAAATATAAATCGATACTACTTTAGTTACTTGCATCAAAAAATGAATACTATGACTCTTTAAAAGTTGATCATAAAAGTTAATAGTTAAAAATTTTTAACTTTGTACACCCCAGTCCAACACCAGCATTTCGAAATCATAAAAGTTAATAGTTTGCTAATTGAGTTTGGCTGTTTGTACTCCATCTTGCTTTTCAAGTGGAGACAATGTTACTTCAACTTGCTGGTTAATATTCCTCGCAGGAGCCTGGTCAGGGGATTTAACCATTAATTTCTTGTCAATCTCAGCCACAAGTTAGCCAGAGAGTACCTAACAGCACCTGATTAAAGGGAGAATCAACAGCAGATCAGCTTTCCATCTGACTAGATACACAGCAGAGTTTCATTTAAAAAAAATTCCAAAACAAGGGATCATGTGGAGCTGACACATTGCCTACAATTTGACAGAATGGAAAGATCATTAGCGATAACAGGTACATGAAAGGAGACGCTCTAAGTGCATTGCATAAATCCACAGCAACAGCAGATCATTCAGCTTCCACTTTTTACTCCACTTTCCAACAAGATTGGGCTGATCTCCAATCTGTCCTGAATATTTTTGCGTTACAGGGAATCAAAGCCAGTTACCACGACAACAAATGCACTGTATGAATCAGATAAGTGGTCGGGGAAATGAGACAGATTAAAAAAGGTAAATGCCCATGGATTCTAGTTAAACATGGACTTCTGTCAAAGACAGCTTCATTGAAGCATGATCTCTGATGATAAGAATTTGCTTTATTATTGATACAAACATGTAATCATTGGTGTAAACATTACAAAGGTTCTATTTCACCATGCAGTTTACTACAGAGTCCAGAACAAAACTAACAGAATGGTTTACAATTATATTACCATTCCTTCACTGTTGCTTGGTCAAAATCCTGAAACTCCTTCCCTAACAGCACTGCGGGTGCACCTACACAAAGCAGCAGTCAACCACCACTGCTCTCAAGGGCAATGAAGAGATGATCAACAAATGCTGGCTCATATCCACATTCCATCAACAAATTAAGAAAAGGCCTTTCAGGCCTTCATTCCTGTTCCCCAACTCAACAAGATCACAGCTGATGAACATGTTAAATCCATCCTTCGCTCATGGTACCATAACCTTTGTCTGGGATAAGTTATTGATCCAAGATTTAAAGTTATTTATTGGACTTTCTGTGGAGATAGAATAACATAATTCCTTATTTCCTACACAAATATGTGCTTCATAACTTCTATCTTGAATGGCCTCATTCTAACTCCAAGGTTTACCCATGTTTGTGTTGGGGAAGGCAGTGGCACTGCAGTAAAATTTCCCAGCAATGAGTATAAATTCCATCACAGCAGTTGACGGGATTTATATTCAGTTATTAAAACCTGGAATTGAAAGCTAGGCTCAGTAAAGGTGGCCACGAAATTAGCAACTGTCTCAAAAAAAATCTTGTTCACTAATGACCATTAAGGGAGGAAACATGAACATGAACTCGGGCTCTTTGGCCCCGATCCTGTTGTGTCTTTCAATAAGGCCAAGATCTGGTTGTGCCTTCTATTTCATGTTCCCACCCACCCCAAATCATTTTTACTTGCTTGTCAGCACAAATCAACCTTCCCTCAAAATGATCCAATGTCCCCTCTTGTAGTTGACCTTTCCCACCCTGGGGGACAGCCTCCGACTATCCACCCGATCTATGCCTCAATTTTTGTAGACCTCTATCAGGTTGCCCCTCAGCCTCTGTCTTTCCACTGAAAATAATCCGAGTTTATCCAACCTCTCCTCATAACTAAAACCCTCCAGGCCAGGCAACATCCTGATAAACATTCTCAGCACCGTCTCCAAAGCATCCATGCCTTTGTGGTAATGTGACACTCAGAACTGCATGCAATATTCCAAATGTGGCCTAACTAAAGTTTTGTACAGGTGTGACATAACGTTTGCCAACTTTTATATTCAAAGCCCCAGCCGATTGAGGCAAGTGTACTGTATTCTTTCTTGCCCACCTTATCCACCCATGCTGCCACTTTCAGGGATCTGTGCATCCAGATCCCTCTGTATGTCAATGCTCGAAGGGTTCAGCCATTTATTGTACAATTTGCACCTGAATCTTCCAAAATGCATTACCTCACACTTGTCCGGATTAAACTCCATCTGCCATTTCTCTGCCCAATTCTGCAATCCAACTAGATCTCCTGATCTATAAGATCACCCCTCATTCTTTTAAACTCGAACGGCAAGAGACCAGCATGTCTAACCTTTCTTTATAAGCCAACCCCAACCAAAGTGAACATTCTCTGAACTGCTTCAATGCATTTACACTGTTTCTTCAATCAGGAGACCAAATCTGTACAGTTCTCATCAGCAGTCAGTACAAATGTAGCAAAACATTCCTACTTATATACTCTAATCCCTGCTAATAGATGACAATATTCCATACGCCTTCCCAAACAACTCTTGTATCTGAAAATTAACTTGTGTATGCTTCATGTATGCTCAGAATCTCTACCTTAATTCTACAATCTCTCTCTACTAAAAAAAATTCTGTACCGCTTTCCTTCCTGCCAAAGTCCACATTTCCCCTAAATTATACATTTGCCACAGTTTTGTCCACTGTTAACCTATCTATATCCCGTTGCAGACTTGCGTCCTTTTCATAACACAAAAAGATAGAAAAGCAAGTTATCAGCAAATTTAACAAACATTCATCCCTTTACCCAGTCACTGATATAAATTATAAAACGTTGATGTTCTAGCACTGATCCCTGTAGCACACAACTGAAAATGACCCATTTATAGTGATTACTACCCATTAGCTAACCGACCATGTTGATATGTTGATATGTCCATGTTGATATGTTACCCCTTACACCCTAGGTAACATATTAACCTTTGGTGCGGCATTTATCAAGTGCCTTTAGGAAATTTACATATGACACATCTACTAGCTTCCCTTTATCCAGTTGCTTGCCACTGAACTCCAATACATTACTTTCACAAAAAAATGACAACAATGCCCAATTGCATTGATTTTCTACGTGCTCCACTGAAAACGTCCTTAGTAATAAATTCCAACATTTTCCTATGGCAGACTTAGGCTAACTGACCTGTATTTTCCTGTATTTTTGATCTGCCTCCTTTACTATATTTACTATGTTTCCATATGAAGAGATTTTTCCAGGATCCAGAGAAGTTTGGAAAGTTAAAACCAATACATCTACTATTTTAGCATCCACGTGTTTTAAAATCCAGAATGAAGTCTGTCAGGAGCTGGAGACTAGTCAGCTTTTAGTTTTAATAATGTTACCAGCAGCATTTCCCTGGTAATTATAATTGTTTGTCTGCCTCCATTCCTTCCACTTATGAATTTACAATTATTTTTTGGGGTCATTTGCAAAATTTCTGTTTGTTTCCTCTGCCATTCCCTTATTTTCCATGATAAATCCTTCACATTTACTGGAGAATCTGTCATTCTTACCTCGCCACAATACACCTGATCCAAAATAATGTGGTTGACTCCAATAACTGTCTTTTGTGACATGGCCACAATTTAGTTTAATTGGGGATGGACAAGTGACACCGATATCCAAATGCCATGAAAAAAATCTTTTAAAAGAACTCCTTCACAACTACAACAAGGTTTCTAATAATTTCTCTCAAAATCCACCATTAAATCACCTATTGGCTGCCTAAACCTCAAGAAACAGAAGTCAATTTTCTACAAAGACTACCCATAATCTATCAGGCGGCATGTGTACTGACTCTGAATGGTCTTGATGCACTAAGCCCTAATAATTCTTGAAATGACAACTCATACAGAATATTGCTGATGAAAGTGATACATGCTTCCTTAATCATTAAACAAAAACAGCATCTCTCATTAACAGACGTGGGAAAGTGAAAGCAGATTAACACAGGGATCAGATATTGTAAACTGTCAATAGAAATCAATTTGTATGCTCCACACAGGGCTCTAGTGACATTGTAGTAGTATTCTTGCCTCTGAATGAGGAGTGGGGGTAAGTCATACCTGCTCCAGGGATGAACCATAACATAGCTGTATGTTCAATACATATACTGTGTTGAAACATCAAATCAACAACCAAAAGTATCCTGTTTGGTTCATCATGTGTCAGTTAACTAAAGAGATGTCCAAAATCGACATTTCGGGCAAAAGCCCTTCATCAGGAATAAAGACAGAGAGCTTGAAGCGTGGAGAGATAAGCTAGAGGAGGGTGGGGGTGGGGATAGAGTAGCATAGAGTACAATAGGTCAGTG
>NC_057733.1:47125944-47127554 GCF_004010195.1 Chiloscyllium plagiosum | reverse complement strand
GCGATTTGGTTGATTTATGCGGGTGTCTCTGAGATGTTCCCTAAAGCGCTCTGCTAGGAGGCGCTCAGTCTCCCCAATGTAGAGGAGACCGCATCGGGAGCAACGGATACAATATATGATATTAGTGGATGTGCAGGTAACACTTTGATGGATGTGGAAAGCTCCTTTGGGGCCTTGGATAGAGGTGAGGGAGGAGGTGTGGGCGCAGGTTTTACAGTTCCTGCGGTGGCAGGGGAAAGTGCCAGGATGGGAGGGTGGGTCGTAGGGGGGCGTGGACCTGACCAGGTAGTCACGGAGGGAACGGTCTTTGCGGAAGGCGGAGAGGGGTGGGGAGGGAAATATATCCCTGGTGGTGGGGTCTGTTTGGAGGTGGCGGAAATGTCGGCGGATGATTTGGTTTATGCGAAGGTTGGTAGGGTGGAAGGTGAGCACCAGGGGCGTTCTGTCCTTGTTGCAGTTGGAGGGGTTGGGTCTGAGGGCGGAGGTGCGGGATGTGGACGAGATGCGTTAGAGGGCATCTTTAACCACGTGGGAAGGGAAATTGCGGTCTCTAAAGAAGGAGGCCATCTGATGTGTTCTATGGTGGAACTGCTCCTCCTGGGAGCAGATACGGCGGAGGCATTGGGAATACGGGATAGCATTTTTGCAAGAGGTAGGGTGGGAAGCCCTTCCCACGTGGTTAAAGATGCCCTTCCAGCACCACTGATCCAGAATCTGGTTTCCAGCATCTGCAGTCATTGTTTTTACCTAAAGAGATGTCCAACCTAACTTTATTTCCCAGCTTGTAGTTTGTAAACTATGATGCTTCAAGCATATATCAAAGGAGTTTTAAAATACTACAAAAATTCATGCCTCAAACAACTTTTCAAGCAGTGACTTCAAATCCCCAACACCCTATGATTAAAAACATAGTTATCTGCCCATAACTGGACAGCACTTCCCATTCCTAATATCCATATTACAGGAACATTCCGGATAGTCACTCACTGTCCTCTCCAAAGATTTTGCTCCCCTTTATCAAAAAGATCAGGTTTCCATGTAAAGATCTAGACTCAGGATGCCAACGTGTCTGTTCAGTCCAGAGAGTCTGTCAAACTGATTCTCATTTTTGCTTCTTTCATCAGAGGTCTGTGCAAAGCTCAGAGTGAGATTCCAACACCATCCTCTCCAATATTCCCTGTGTACCCGAGTCCCGTGATTTTCATACCTATCACCCACTTCAGGGTAAAATGTACCCAGTCCTTCAGGGACTGACCATGACCATGAGAGAGGGATGTAGCTGTGACTGTCAACAGGATGGCTCAGTGGGAGTGATCTCTACAGGAGGAGCTTGAACCAGCTCCTATTATCCCAAACCTTGAAACTCATGAGAGCCATAGAGAGATACAGCATGTAAACAGATCCTTCAGTCCATGCTGACCAGATATCCCAACCCAATCTAGTCCCACCTGCCAGCACCCGGCCCATATCCCTCCAAACCCTTCCTATTCATATACCCATCCAGATGTCATTTAAATGTTGCAATTGTACCAGCCTCCACCAAAAACACCCCTTTGGGAATCTGACAGGAAACACAATCCGGGAGAGGAGAGCTCCGCGGCCAGGCCCCA
>NC_057733.1:47121438-47122441 GCF_004010195.1 Chiloscyllium plagiosum | reverse complement strand
CGAGCTCCCAGGCTCCAGGCCCCAGCTCCCAGGCTCCAGGCCCCAGCTCCAGGCCCCAGGCCCGAGCTCCCAGCCCCAGGCTCCAGGCCCGAGCTCCCAGCCCCAGGCCCCAGGCCCGAGCTCCCAGCCCCAGGCCCAAGCTCCCAGCCCCCAGCCTCCGGCTTCTGTTTGTGAAACTTCTGCAGTGAAACACAAAGAAGGCCGAAGATTATCATCGCCATCGCCGCGGCCGGCCCCTCCTCTCACCGAGAAGCCTCTCGAAGGCCCCGCTGCCTTTCCCCATCTTCCTGCCGCCGCCGCCGCTGCCGCTGCTCTCGGGGGTTTGTTTCTGTTTCTGTCGCAGCCGCCGCCGACCCCGGCTCCTCCACAGCCAGCTACTTCCGGTCACTCCCGGGGTCCTCCCGCAGCCGGTGGGCGCCGCTGACTGACGTCACGCGAGCACGGACTCCCTTCGAGAACATCACAACAAAACCGATCAGTTTGAAAATAAATCACTAACTCGATAAATGACTAACTGGCGGAAAGCGGCGGTGACTCGGAGACGGAGACAGGAAGCGGCCGGTGGATGTGAAAATGTTTAAAGCGGAAAGAGTCGGCGGGCGCGCCGCTATGACGTCACGGGGATCTGTTTAATTAAAATGTTTTTAATTTTAGTTTCGGGACAATCACCAACCAACATCCCCATAAAACCATAAAGTCCGGAACTGGAGCCATGTGTCTGCTGCTGGGAGTCACTGCGGTCGGGAAGACTCTGCTGCTCAAGAGGCTGCACAATATCCTTTAACCAGAGGCTGGGCCTTCCCCCCGAGAGAAAACCAGAAATTAAAATAAACCCTGTTCAATAATTCATCCCAGAGAGAGGGGGTCTGTCTAAAACATCATCCCAGAGAGAGAGGGTCAGTCTAAAACATCATCCCAGAGAGAGAGAGAGAGGGTCTGTCTAAAACATCATCCCAGAGAGAGAGAGGGTCAGTCTAAAACATCATCCCAGAGAGAGAGGGTC
>NC_057733.1:47118976-47120181 GCF_004010195.1 Chiloscyllium plagiosum | reverse complement strand
AGAGGGTCTGTCTAAAACATCATCCCAGAGAGAGAGGGTCAGTCTAAAACATCATCCCAGAGAGAGGGGGTCTGTCTAAAACATCATCCCAGAGAGAGGGGGGTCTGTCTAAAACATCATCCCAGAGAGAGAGGGTCTGTCTAAAACATCATCCCAGAGAGAGAGTCTGTCTAAAACATCATCCCAGAGAGAGAGGGTCTGTCTAAAACATCATCCCAGAGAGAGGGGGTCTGTCTAAAACATCATCCCAGAGAGAGGGGGTCAGTCTAAAACATCATCCCAGAGAGAGAGAGAGAGGGTCTGTCTAAAACATCATCCCAGTGAGAGGGGGTCTGTCTAAAACATCATCCCAGAGAGAGAGAGGGCGTCTGTCTAAAACATCATCCCAGAGAGAGATGGTCTGTCTAAAACATCATACCAGAGAGAGAGAGGGTGTGTCTAAAACATTATCCCAGAGAGAGGGGGTCTGTCTAAAACATCACCCCAGAGAGAGAGAGGGTCTGTCTAAAACATCATCCCAGTGATAGGGGGTCTGTCTAAAACATCATCCCAGAGAGAGAGGGTCAGTCTAAAACATCATCACAGAGAGAGAGAGGGTCTGTCTAAAACATCATCCCAGAGAGAGAGGGTCTGTCTAACACATCATCCCAGAGAGAGAGGGTCTGTCTAAAACATCATCCTGGAGAGAGAGAGGGTCTGTCTAAAACATTATCCCAGAGAGAGGGGGTCTGTCTAAAACATCATCCCAGAGAGAGAGGGTCTGTCTAAAACATCATCCCAGAGAGCGAGGGTCTGTCTAAAACATCATCCCAGAAAGAGAGGATCTGTTTAAAACATCATCCCAGAGAGAGAGAGAGGGTCTGTTTAAAACATTATCCCACAGAGAGAGAGCGTCTGTTTAAAACATCATGGAGCTATGAGGGAGGAGCTGGCCAAAGTTCAATGGTGCAATACCTTAGCAGGGATGACTGTGGAGGAACAATGGCGGATATTTCTGTGTATAATGCAGAAGTTGCAGGATCAGTTCATTCCAAAAAGGAGGAAAGATCCTAGGAGGAGGCAGGGGCAGCCGTGGCTGACGAGGGAAGTAAAGAAACATAAAGTTAAAAGAGAAAAAGTATAACATAGCTAAGATAAGTGGGAAAACTGAGGACTGGGAAGCTTTTAAAGAGCAACAGAGGATTACTAAGAAGAAAATACGCAGA
>NC_057733.1:47063426-47113750 GCF_004010195.1 Chiloscyllium plagiosum | reverse complement strand
TCTCTGGATTCATTTAAGAAAGAGTTGGATAGAGCTCTCAAAGATAGTGGAATCAAGGGTTATGGAGATAAGGCAGGAACAGGATACTGATTAGGAATGATCAGACATGATTATATTGAATGGCGGTGCAGGCTCGAAGGGCTGAATGGCCTACTCCTGCACCTATTGTCTATTGTCTGTCATCCCAGTGAGAGAGGGTGTGTTTGAAACATCATCCCAGAGAGGGTCTGTTTAAAACATCATCCCAGAGAGAGAGAGTCTGTTTAAAACATTGTTCCAAAGGTAGAGAGAGTCTTTAAGATATCATCCCAGTGGGAGAGTGGGTCTGTCTAAAACATCATCCCAGAGAGAGAGAGTCTGTCTAAAACATCATCCCAGAGAGAGAGGATCTGTCTAAAACATCATCCCAGAGAGAGAGAGGGTCTGTCTAAAACATCATCCCAGAGAGAGAGGGTCTGCTTAAAACATCATCTCAGAGAGAGAGGGTCTGTTTAAAACATCGTCCCAGAGAAAGGGTCTGTTTAAAACATCATCCCAGAGAGAGAGAGTCTGTCTAAAACATCATCCCAGAGAGAGAGGGTCTATCTAAAACATCATCCCAGAGAGAGAGGGTCTGTCTAAAACATCATCCCAGAGAGAGAGAGGGTCTGTCTAAAACATCATCCCAGAGAGAGACGGTCTGCTTAAAACATCATCTCAGAGAGAGAGGGTCTGTTTAAAACATCGTCCCAGAGAGAGGGTCAGTTTAAAACATCATCCCAGAGGAAGAAAGGGTCTGCTTAAAACATCATCCCAGATGGAGAGATGGTGTGTTTAAATCATCATCCCAGAGAGAGAGAGGGTGTGTTTAAAATATCATTCCAGAGAGAGAGGGTCTATTTAAAATATTCCAGAGAGAGAGAGGGTCTGCTTAAAACATCATCCCAGAGAGAGGGAGTCTTTAAAACATCATCCCAGAGAGATGGAGTCTTTAAAACATCATCCCAGATAGGGAGGGTACATTTAAAACATCATCCCAGAGAGCGCGAGGGAGAGGGTCTGTTTAAAACACCATTCCAGAGAGAGAGGGTCTGTTCAAAATATTTTCTCAGAGTCTGTCTGACTGGGATAATATTTTAAATGGACCTTTTCTCTGGGATAATATTTAAACAGACACTCTATTTAGGATGATATTTCAAACATACTGTCTCTCTGGGACAATATTTTAACAGTCTGTTTAAAATGTATGTCTATGTAAAAACCTCATTGCAGAGAGAGTCTGTTTAAAGCCAGTCTCAAGGCTGACTGTCATGATAAATGCATTCAGTCTGTTTGTGATTTTGGTAGTATTGAGTCTGACTGTGATTTTAAATCTAATTGGTCTAACAGTGATTTTAGACATCATTAAGTCGGCAGGTCTTCTGGTGCCTATGGACAAAGTAACATATTTAGTGTTCAGGTCAGATATTATTCTTCTTTAGTAAGGAATCAGAGTAGTTCTGAAGAAGAGCCATATCAGACTCAACATTGACTCAGTCTCTCTCTCTCTCTCTCTGTCTGTGCAGATGCTGCTAGATCTGCTGAGTTCTTCCAACTTTTGTTTAACTCCCTCAATGCTGCACTGCGTGGGAGCCCAGAGTTTAGTGTTCAAGTCCCTGGAGTGGGACTAGAAGCCATAACTTCCTTTAAAAATGATGCAGTGCCTATGGTTTTAAAGGAAAGACAAATCATGTTCAAGTTTGGACTGTTGAGATACATCACAGACATGAATATTTGCAGAATATGGTATGAATTTATCTAGTTTAAAAATACATTTCATATCTTTCAATATTTTCACTTTTTGGATCTTTGACCCATTTGCACAGATGTGTTTGAAAGAAAGCAGTGAGGAACTGGGACAGCCTCCACCTACACTGCCCACGGTACTGTCAGATGGACTTCTCAATGTCTTCAATAGAAGATTTGCCACAAAGTTTTATCTGTTCTGAGTTGGAATCCTTGGAGCATCTTAAGCAACTGTCTGATTGACAATAGTGCACATTGTGACCCTTTTTTTTATTCGTTCGTGCAGTGAGCATCACTGGCCAGGCCAGCATTTATTGCCCATTCCTAATTGCCCCAGAAGGCAGTTAAGAATCAACCACATTGCTGTGGGTCTGGAGTCACATGTAGGCCAGACCGAGTAAGGATGGCAGTTTCACTAATGGACATGAGTGAACAGATGAGCTTTTCTAACAATCGACAATGGATTCATGGCCATCATTAATCTCTTAATTCCATATTTTTTGTAATTGGATTCAAACTCCACCATCTGCCATGGCAGGATTCAAACCTGTGTCCCTAGAACATTACTTGGGTCTCTGGATTAATAGACCAGTGATAATACCACTAGGCCATCACCTCACCCCAATTTTGAATCTGGCACAACTTTGCCTTTTCATTTCCCCATTCCCCCTTTACAGTTTGAGGGAGTTTTAACATCATACTTAGTGTTTAGATTTCTCACAGTTGTTCAATTATTAAACCAAAGATTGTAAGACACATGAGGAAATTGTACTCCTGTGTTGGCTGTAAGTATCTCAGGATCAAATAAGTTGTTAACAAATGAGTCTTGCAGTACTCTAAAGGGGCTGAGTGGCTGCCTTACATTTCCAAATGTTGTTTAGGTTAGTTAGCCCGCAAAGTATTTTTGAAATGCAGTTTTGTTGTAATGTTAGAAACATAACAGCAAATGTGTAAATTAACTGCTGGTCTTGAGATGATACCAAAGTGATCTCCCAGCTTCATGATCTTCAAGATGAAGCCCAGCACAGTCTGGATCCAGGGCCAACTGCAGACTGGAGGTTAGATGCCAGTTTGGGGTGAGTTGGAAGACCGCTGTTCTGGGGACATTATATTTCTGTATTTTCCAAGATCTTGTAACTAAAGAAGACGAACCTGGGTACCTCTGTACCGAAGATGGTGCTGTAAGTGGTGACGTATAAACATCTTGAGTAGATTTGACAATAAAGCCCATTCAATTCAAGAAGCCTTATTCCAGTGGGCACTAAAATCTGTTGTAGGCGGCCTTTGCTGGAGGAAAATGCTGGACATTAGCCAAACTCTGATTTAAACTTGTGCAAGAATGGAGCCACTGACAGTGCAGCACTCCCTACAGTGAAGTCCCAGCCCAGAGTGGAGCTTCTACAGTTTCAGTGTCGCTTCAAAACCACAGGATACTAGGGAGGGCAACACAGGCAGATCAGGTGGTGCAGTATTCACATCTGATAGACATATAGGACCAACATTTAATGTCTTGTCTGAAAGACAGCAACTTGAAAAAACTTGTCAAGCTAGTTTGAGCTGTGGCAATGACACTAGCACTACAAATTAAGGCAAAGCTGTCATTTAGATAGAGGCATTGAGACAGTTTAAGGAAGGCTTTTTTTCCTGATGATCTTACACCTTGCAAGACAGCCTGAATTTCTTCATCTTGTGGATGTCCTGCTGCAGACTGCTTTCTCATCAGGCCTGGTACCTTATAACTAAATATAATTGCATCATGCCAGTTGAGAGCTGGTTCAGGCTGTAAGATTCTTACTTATGAAAAAATGGTTCCTTCGTCTATTCATATCCTGTACCTCAACTTCTCTCAGATGTGGCCTTAGCTGTTTCAGCTGAGTGCTGTTGTCTTTCAGGAGAAAGTAAGGACTGCAGATGCTGGAGAGCAGAGTCAAGAATGTGGTGTTGGAAAAGCACAGCCGGTCAGGCAGCATCCGAGGAGCAGAAGAATCGACGTTTCAAGCGTAAGCCCTTTATCAGGAATGAAGGGCTTATGCCCTAAACGCTGATTCCCCTTCTCCCCGGATACTGCCTGACCGGCTGTGCTTTTCCAACACCACATTCTTCGACTGCTATTGTCTTTCACACAGGTGGAGGGATTGTCTCTGCAGTGTCAGTGGTAGAGAAGAGGCCAGCTCCCTACATGAGAAACATAGACAATAAGTGCAGTAGGCTATTCGGCCCTTCGAACCTTGTGTGCAGTTTCAGCCTCTTTACCTGAGGAAGCATGTTCTGGCTCTGGAGGGAGTGCAATGAAGATTTCCCAGACTGATTCCTGGAATGGCAGGAATGACGTACAAAGAGAGACTAGATCGCTTAGGACTATGTTCACTGAAGTTTAGGAGGAGGTGGAATCGCGCACAATCCCAAACAATTCTAACAGGATTAGGCAGGCTAAACGCAGGAATGATGGGATCCAAAAACTGGGGAGTCCAGAATCAAGGGTCACATTCTAAGGATATGGGGTGGACCCTTTAGAACTGAGGAGAGGAGAATTTTTTTTCACACCTGTGGGATTCTCTGACACAGGAAGCAGTAGAGGCCAAAACACTGAACATTTTTCATGAAGGATTTAAATATATTTATTTGGGCTAAAGAGTAAAGGGATAAAGAGGGAATAGGGTACTGTGTTGGATGATCAGCCATGATTGTATTGAATAGCATCTGCACATTACAGTTGCTGCCTTTGTCCAGTGGAAACAAGATGAGTATTATGGGATTCTGGCAGAATAAGGAGTGTGGGTAAATGGAAGGCAAGTTTCAAGTAACACCATACTTGTGCTCCAACAGCTGAGGAGGCTGGAATGGAACTTGAATAGCTTGACCTCATGGGAAAGATTACAAACCAGTGAGACTGGAAATGATATAATATTAAAACCTACTGATCTAATTTAACCGAGCATAAAGTCATTCTGAGCAGAGGGGTGCCATTTGGCCCATTTAGTTCAGGTCAGCTCCCTGTGGAGCAATTCAGTCAGTCCCCTTCCCCCACCCCCGATCTGTCCTTGTGGCCCCATACATTTAGTTCCCTCAAGTTACCATCCAGTATCCTTTTGAAATAATCAGTTATCTCCGTTTCCACTAACCTGGTAGACAGAGAGTTCCAGGTCATTGTAAAATGGTTCCATCAAATACCATCACAGAGCATGGAACTTCTGACCATGTGGAGGAGGAGGAGAAGAGGTGGGTAGCACCATTACTTTGAAACCAGTCAAGTGGGGGAAAGGAATCAAAGGTTCTGTATGTCAATGTCAGGGAAACAGGGCTGGGAGGAGGCTGCTGTGGAACATCACCATCAGCTGGTCCAGTGTGGCTGACTGACCTGTTTCTCTGCTATAAATTCTGTGCGATTGTAACTCTGATGCTGGTGATTAATACTCCCAACTGCGTCTTGAAACACAAGCTCACCATGCCAAAGAGTGTCTGATCTCATTTTTATTTATTTTCTTTTACAATCGATCTGCTTTGCCTGCAGGTGGGAACAAATTTAACTGACCTCATGATTAACAAGAGGAGAATTACCATTCGGGAACTGGGAGGCTGCATGGCCCCCATCTGGCCAAGTTACTACAGGGATTGCGAGGCTGTGATAGTGAGTATTGGCTACTTGAATCCTCACACTAGTTGACTGTTAATGGAAAGTACAAGGACTAGTTGTGTAGAGAGATAAACTGATGGCTTATTCTTGTCCAAAATTGTCCTCCTGATTTTACATCTTATTTAGAAACCTCAGATGGCAGACAGAAAAAAATCTCATGCACTAACAAACTGGCATTCACACCATGCCCTGATCTCCCTAATGGTCTGAACATTGTAAGCAGATGGGATCTTAGCTTCCTTTGTGTGTTCTCCCTGCTGTATTCATCCCCCTCCACCTGAGGACAGCCTGGGAGCTGGGCGACTGTCTGTGCAGATTGAGAGAAAGTGAGGACTGCAGATACTGGAGATCAGGGTCAAACAGTGTGCTGCTGGATAAGCACAGCAGGTCAGGCAGCATCTGAGGAGCAGGAGAATCGATGTTCAAGCATATCTCTTCATCCAAAGAGCGCATGCTCGAAATGCCGATGCACCTGTCTGTGCAGATTGCACAGTGTGCCATGCGCAATCTGAGCCGATTCTCTCTCTCTCTAACTTTCCCACTTCCCCAGACCATGTCAGTTCATTACAACAGAGACCAGGCCCAACCTGGCAACTGAAGAGCTCCAGCAAGGCTGTGAGTTGATAACCATTTTCACTGCCTCTAAAACGGTGAATGTTTTCCTCTTAGTTTGTGATCGACGCTGCAAATCCCACTCAGGTTTCCTCCTCCTGCATTCAGCTGCTCTCGGTTCTAGCTGCTGAGCCACTGCAACAGACGTCAGTTCTCATTCTCTTCAATAAAATGTGAGTATGGATAACAATAGGATGTGTCATAGAGTGTAGTCACAGCCCTAAGATCTTGCACCCAGAATATACAGTTATTACAAGAATCCCCTTTCTCTGTTACAGCTTTGATTACTTTATGCTGTCCTTTCTTGTGGTAGTTCTGGGGCACTGTTTTTCTCACACTGATTTGTTGGGGTGAATTCACACTGCAAGGGAAGTGGGATGCCACAGCCTGGTTAAAGCTGATCATCCTGAAGTTTGGGGTGATGGCTTTACTGTTGGACAGAGAAAAGGGAGCTTTATTTAATTCTAAACAGAACTTTGCCTAAACCTATAGCTGGTGCAAAAGATGGCATTACATGGGTTAG
Source organism: Chiloscyllium plagiosum (assembly GCF_004010195.1). NCBI lineage: Eukaryota > Metazoa > Chordata > Chondrichthyes > Orectolobiformes > Hemiscylliidae > Chiloscyllium > Chiloscyllium plagiosum. The sequence continues at coordinate 47,107,217 of NC_057733.1, read as the reverse complement.
GCAGAGGGGACTGGGAAGGAGGTGCATGGTACACATCAGTGGAATGGATCAGCTGGGCTGAACGGCCTGTTTCTGTACTATAATACCAGCTATTACATCTAAACAATATTGAGTCATAAGTTAGGTCTCTTTTATATCTTTCCCCTCTCAGCCTAAGGGGCAACGTTTTCATGCAGAGGGTGGTATGTGTATGGAATGAGCTGCCAGAGGAAGTGGTGGAGGCTGGTACAATTGCAACATTTAAGAGGCATTTGGATGGGTATATGAATAGGAAGGGTTTGGAGGGATATGTACCAGGTGCTGGCAGGTGGGACTAGATTGGGTTGAGATATCTGGTCGGCATGGACGGGTTGGACTGAAGGGTCTGTTTCCGTGCTGTACATCTTAGTCATATAGATGTACAGCATGGAAACAGAACCTTCGGTCCAACCCATTCATGCCGACCAGATATCCCAACCCAATCTAGTCCCACCTGCCAGCACCCGGCCCATATCCATCTAAACCCTTCCTATTCATATACCCATCCACCTGACTTTTAAATGTTGCAATTGTACCAGCCTCCACCACTTCCTCTGGCAGCTCATTCCATACACGTATTACTGTCTGCGTGAAAAGGTTGCCCCTTAGATCTCTTTTACATCTTTCCCCTCTCATCCTAAACCTATGCCGTCTTGTTCTGGACTCCCGCATCCCAGGGGAAAAAAAACCTTGTCTATTTACCCTATCCATGCCCCTCATGATTTTGTAAACCTCTATAAGGTCACCCCTCAGCCTCAGACGATCCAGGGAAAACAGCCCCAGCCTATTCAAGCTCTCCCTGTAGCTTAAATCCTCCAACCCTGGCAACATCCTTGTAAATCTTTTCTGAACTCTTTCAAGTTTCACAGCACCCTTCCAATAGGAAGGAGACCAGAATTGCATGCAGTATTCCAAAAGTGGCCTAACCAATAAAACTCAGAGCAATGGTTCAGATCGAGAGAGGTTTCCGAATATCCTTTCTGTATATCGGAGTGGAGGGGACTAAATGGAGTTTCTTTTCATTTCAGTGATCTGCCCTGCTCCATGTCGCTAGTGGAAATGAAAAGCCTGTTCAGGATGGATGATATAATTGCCTGTGCGAAACAGAACATCAGCGTGTTGGAAGTTAGTGCGTGGGACGGCAGTGGGCTGGATGAGATCTTAAAATGGCTTCACTCACATCGCAAGGGCAAACGCCTACCCTGACGATAGACAGAACCCTCCATCCCACTCACAGCAGAATAAGAAGGACCCAGAGGTAGACTGATGGCTTAGAACAGTCAACTCAAAGCAATTGGTATGAAGGAAATGACACTGCCCTTTGTAACTGGAGATGTAAATTCTAGACTGGAATTGAGAGTAGGACTTTGTGTGAGAGAAAAAGAGTGATGTATCTACACAGTGATTCGAGTTGTTGGAGTTAAGAACGGAAACAACGACGGGTTCAGCAATACAGTTATGTCAATGCAGAATCAAATGATCATCGTCTCCAGCTTCATTATAAACAATGCCAGGCTTTTGTCTAATTACACAAGGTACGACCACAATATTCTTGTGTAACTCTACCATAGCCACAAAAAAAATCAGCTCGTTCTAAAGTTCCTGTTATTAAAATCTATTTAAAACTTGCTGTGTAACGTTAGTCTATTTCTTCATATTGCCCCAGTCACTGGGGATTACAGTCAGAGACACAGTATTGTAGGATGACGGTGCAGTTCAGTGTTTTATACGACCCAGTACACAGACAGCGTCATCCATCTCTGCTAATGCCAGTCATTTATTAGAGAAGGTAAAAGTTAGATCTTAAAATCAACATGAACACAATTATTAACAGATAAATCTTCGTCATCCTTCAGAAGAGCACATTACAAAGATACGAGGAGGACTAGTAAACGGAAAAGTTCATTTTCATGGGTTGCACCTTTAACTTCAGAGAAATTCCAGGCAGATTCTGACACCTTTTGATTAAAATCACTGGGTGTACCACCCACCCCCACCCCCCCTCCCCCCACAAGACTGCAGGGATCAGGACAAAAGCTCACTGACCCCTTCAGCGGCAATCAGGGATAGTGAGACAGATGTTAGTCCAGCCAGCAATGTCCATATCCCTCGATTGTGTAATATAATATCTCTTAAAACAGGACTCTCTGTGATCAAGGCAAAAAGGAATACTTTCAGAAGTAGTTTGGTCAGCTGTGATGATAAAATATCTGTTGTTACTGGAGCCTGAGAACCTGCCTCACATTTTAACTGAAGATCATTTACTGAGGAGGGAAAATGTTTCAAGCAGTACTTAAAAGCAAAGCCCCATGAGTGATGACGAGTGTCCACTTGGTGCTCAATGTGGCCTTATTCAAATAATCATCGTATTGCAACAAACCTTCCACGCCGACGGTGTGCTTTTTAAGAAAAAGAGATTGGATAAATGCCCAGACTACAGCCTTACAATTCGACTGTTCAACAATTAAAAACTGGAAAGTTCCCTTTTTTAAAAAAAGCAAGTTGGTGAAGCTTCTCAATTTACAATAGACGCAACATTTCCCTCAGGACAAAGAAATATTTACAGAGTGTAGAAGTGTCGATCAGGTGTGACTGAAAAGCAGGCTCTCGGGGGGGGGGGGGGACACGAAATGGTCACTCAGTCTGACCAATGACCCTTTCCTCGAGTGACAACTGCTGAAGTAACTTCTATGAATCCCTCAGTTACTGCGGTGTCTGGCAACTAATTCATTCCTCAGCCGCTGTGGGACATGGCCTACCCAGCAACCTGCAAGGGACCTCCACTTAGTTTTATATTTAAGGGGCGAGGCAGGGCGTGGAGATCACAACCAGCGTGCAATAATGAAACAAAACCCAGGAGTGCAAACGTACGCTGGCTTGAGCAGCGATGTGATTTAACTATTAAATTGGACTGCCTCAGTCAAACAGCAATAATTTTGGACACTACAATCTTGCAGTATACAGGAAATTTACACTCTGATCCAGCACAGAAAGAGTCAAGAAGTGTGATGCTGGAAAAGCACCGCAGATCAGGCAGCATCTGAGAAGCATTGACGTTTTGAGTATAAACTCTTCATTAGGAATGGAAAGAGGCCAGGATTCACACAGTTGAATTGCACACACTATGCTCAGTGACTGGGAGCTCTGACTGAGAGAGTGAGTGGAGGCTCAGACCCATGTTCTAACTAAACAGTAGCTGCTTGTTGCAATGTTTCCCTCCCACCAGCCTCCCCAGAGCAAACCTTCAATATCCAAAGGCATGGAGGCAGTAAGGGCTGCAGATACTGAAAGCCGGAGTCAGTAGGTGTGTGAAGCTGGGAAAAGCACAGTGGGTCAGACAGCATCCGAGGAGCAGGGAAGTCAACGCTTCAGGCTGCAATGGGTTTCGGCCTGAAACATCCTGCTCCTCAGATGCTGTCTGACCTGCTGTGCCTTTTCCCAGCTTCACTTCTATTGGCTTCAATATCCAATCTCTGGAGTCTGGATGCAGAGCTAGTAATGGTCAAAAAAAAAAATGCTAAACACCATGATAATTATAAAATTACACTGGGGTTCAGACAAATCAATTGGTTAACATTTAAAATAGGAAAATATAAAAATCACTAGCGTGAAGAGACTGAGCGAGAGATTTTTGGAAGATGTTCAAAAATCTAATCGCCATTAATGGAGGGGTCCAAACCTTTCAGGGTCAGTTATGTCATTGAGGAGCTGTTGTCACTGTGTGATCCAAGCGGGCACAGTGTCTCACCCAATGGTATTATTTTTACCATTAATCAGACTGAACGGTTTGTGGAGCAGCAAGTTCTTGGCAGAGAGGTAGTGCTTTAGGACTAGGAGTACAGTCTCTCAGTCTGGTTGAGTAGCGGTTTCTCACTGTCATCCAGCTCGTGTGTGTGGTCATCTCCTGAACAAAGGAAAGGTACATCTCTATCAGTGACCCTGTCAGAACCCAGCTCCTAACCAGACTGCTACTTCACTGTTCTCTGACCACTTGTCCAATATATAGTTTAACGCTTATTTCACACAGTTTTGCCTATTCAACATGATCTTCCAAATTTAAATTCACGAGAAAACAAATGAAGTATCTTAAATGAGTCAAAATTCAAACATGTTGTGCAAATGGAACACGGGAAGGAAAGTCAGTCAGGCGCTCCCCCCAGTGGCTAGCTAATATACTGCACCATAGGGAGGCAACTTCCACACAGTCACATTGCAAAAATAACCACCATTGTTACAATGCAAAAGATGGAGCAGCTAATCCATGCACTGCAAACTCCCACAAGCAGCAATATCTAACTTCAAAAAAAAAGAAGTTAATTGAGGAATAAATACTGAGCAAAACATTGATGAGCAGCTCCCCTGCTTTCTCTTAAAGCAGTGCCATGGGGTCAGAGAGATCCTCAGTTTCACTTCTCAGCTGAAAGGCAGCACCTCAGAATGCAGCACTTTCTCAGCATTGGACTATCAGATTAAATGGACGGGGAATAAATGCATCTTTTGATTGATACAGAAGTGTACAGTCCCAACAGGTTACACACTTACAGTATAAAGACGGAGACCAGCAAGAGCCCGATTCTAAAGTTAGAATAGACCTCAAGAAGGGAGATGAAACAAATGCCCTGAGTGACTACAATCCAGAGGACATCAGTCTGCGTCTGACAGCAACAGGCTGATGCTCAGGCTCCTGTGTAAAAGGATTGAGCAGCACTAGGGAGTAGTTCAGAGGCCATTTGACGATTATTTCAATAGAAATGATGTGCGGGGGATATGGGGAAAAGGACAGGAGAATCAGTACAGGACCCAATACCCTGCTCTGTAAATGGTTCTGCGCTAGTGAACGAGAGGAGCAGTGATGTTGAGGTGTACACCATCACAAGGTACCAAGGTGGGGAGAAGAATTCTGAAACAAAGGTACAAGGATGTTTCATGACACAGTCTGTCACTTCAAGCTCACATTGCAAGTGACTATGCAGCTCCCACATCCCCATACCAATGTTAAAAACCATAACGTGGGTTGGCAGGTCATGGGTTTGTGCCAATTTCACTCCGCTCCCTGGGGTTTCATTGCAAGCCAGCCCACTACCACCTACACAGGAACAAAAGGCTAAAGACTATCCCAATAATCTAAAGCAAGTTATTACCGTGTAAATAACCAAGCGCTGTCTCAGTGCTATCAAAATATCTCAATCCTTCGATCTCTGCTGAAGTCAGTATCGACAGAATCTTGGGCTGAAACAAGAAAGAGTCAGAGTCATAAAGGTCAACAGCCCACTGTCTCTGTCCCAGCTAAACAGAGCCACCTAACTAATCTAATCGCATTTTCCAGCAATTGCAAATCACTTTGTAGCGTTTAAAATTACGTAACACCAGGTTATAGACTGACACTGTGATCTTTTGCTTTAAATTCTGTGTCTTCTGGTCCTGCCCCACTAGTTACCTGATGAAGGAGCGGCGCTCGGAAAGCTAATGCTTCCGATTAAATCTGTTGGACTATAACCTGGTGTTGTGTGATTTTTAACTTTGTACACCCCAGTCCAACACTGGCTCCTCCACAACCTTGTATTGTTTGGCGTTGCTAGGCAGGCCGTTATTTTGCCCCACTCCTGGTTGATTTTTGGAGAAATGGGTATTAAAAAAAAAAATTGAAGATTTGGACATTTTCCCTCCCAGCAACGTAGTGTCATTTACATTTATGTACATCGAACCTCAGACTGCACAGCGCTACCTCAGGGCAGCGCTGTCAAGGAAGTGGACAACACGTTGGCAAATGGAGTCTAATGTGGGAAAACGTGAAGTTGTTCATTTTGTAAGGAGAGCAAGAGAATAGAATGTTACTTAAACAGAGAAAAAGTGCAAAAAGCTGCAACACAAAGAGACTTGAGAAACTTGGCCACAATATACAGAAGGCTAGCACACGGCTGCAGCAGGTAATCGGGAAAGCTGATGGGATGTTAGCTCTTATTCTAAGGGGGCTGGAGTAGGGAGGTCTTACTGCAGCTGTACAAGGTGCTGGTGAGACCACATATGGAGCACTGTCAGCAGTTCTGGTGTCTATTTCTGGAAATCTATCATTTCATTGGAGGCAATTCAGAGAGGGTTCACTGGGATGATCCCTGGGATGGGAGGGATTGTCTATGGGCAAAGGTTAAACAGGTTGGGTCTTTATTCACCGGAGTTTAGAAGAATGAGAGATGACCTCTTTGAAATGTATCGGATTTGTAAGGGTGTAACAGGGTCAATGCTGACAGGATGTTTCCCCTCGTGGGAGAGTCTAGGGCACAGTCTCAGAATAAAGGAGGCGCCAGTTTAAGACGGAGATGAAGAGGAATTTGTTCTGAGGGTTGAGAGGCTTTAGAACACCATACCACAGAGAGCCTGTCTATATTTAAGACTGAGATAGAACCTTGATCAGTCAGAGAGTCAGCCACAATCCTAGTGAATGGCAGAGCAGCTTTGAGAGGCTGAATGGCCTACTCCTGCTGTTATTTCTTTACATCAGAGACACACACACGATATGTTGCATCAGACTCAGAGAGATGCTTAATGCTGGGAACAAGTGCCTGAAACAAAGAGGCAATCATTTTCAAGAGCTCATTGTGAGGATTAAATTCACCACACACATAATACAAAATATTGCATTTATATAGTGCCTTTAATAGGGTGAAATGTCCCAAAGAGCAAGGAAAGAAAACAAAAATTAACCAGGCCCCATGAGAAATTCAAACAGGTAACCCCAAGCAGGCCTTAAAGGTCTACGTTAAAGGGTGGGGCGAAGAGGAGACATGTGGAGAGTTTTAGGGAGGGAATGGCAGTGTGGCACACACTAAAGACACAGCCATCAATGGTGGAGGGATGAACAGGACGTGTATGTGTTGGGAGCACGTACCCGAAAATTAGAGAAGAGTAGAGAGACGTTGTGCTGCTGGAAAGTCTGGATGAGCTCCCGCAGGCCGTTCACTGTCGTGTAGTCAATGCTGCTGACATGGAGACCGTCAAGAATCACACAGCGTGGAGGGGAGGCTATGCAAGGAAATGTCACACTTCATTAAAGCAGGCAGCTGGTCATCTTGGAGCCTGTTACTGAACTCCTCCCCACCATTTCAAATACAAAAACAGAAAGTGCTGGGAAAGCTCAGCAGGTCTGGCAGCATCCGTGGAGAGAAACCAGAGTTAATGCTGCGGGTCCGGTGACCCTGGAGATGGGGGAGCAAGTGGACAGCGAGGGAAGGGGTGGGCAGTGGGTGGGGTGGGAGTAGGTGTTGGGGTGGAGACAGACAGACAGACAGACAGACAGACAGACAGACAGACAGACAGACAGACAGACAGACAGACAGACAGACAGACAGACAGACAGACAGACAGACAGACAGACAGACAGACAGACAGACAGACAGACAGACAGACAGACAGACAGACAGACAGACAGACAGACAGACAGACAGACAGACAGACAGACAGACAGACAGACAGACAGACAGACAGACAGACAGACAGACAGACAGACAGACAGACAGACAGACAGACAGACAGACAGACAGACAGACAGACAGACAGACAGACAGACAGACAGACAGACAGACAGACAGACAGACAGACAGACAGACAGACAGACAGACAGACAGACAGACAGACAGACAGACAGACAGACAGACAGACAGACAGACAGACAGACAGACAGACAGACAGACAGACAGACAGACAGACAGACAGACAGACAGACAGACAGACAGACAGACAGACAGACAGACAGACAGACAGACAGACAGACAGACAGACAGACAGACAGACAGACAGACAGACAGACAGACAGACAGACAGACAGACAGACAGACAGACAGACAGACAGACAGACAGACAGACAGACAGACAGACAGACAGACAGACAGACAGACAGACAGACAGACAGACAGACAGACAGACAGACAGACAGACAGACAGACAGACAGACAGACAGACAGACAGACAGACAGACAGACAGACAGACAGACAGACAGACAGACAGACAGACAGACAGACAGACAGACAGACAGACAGACAGACAGACAGACAGACAGACAGACAGACAGACAGACAGACAGACAGACAGACAGACAGACAGACAGACAGACAGACAGACAGACAGACAGACAGACAGACAGACAGACAGACAGACAGACAGACAGACAGACAGACAGACAGACAGACAGACAGACAGACAGACAGACAGACAGACAGACAGACAGACAGACAGACAGACAGACAGACAGACAGACAGACAGACAGACAGACAGACAGACAGACAGACAGACAGACAGACAGACAGACAGACAGACAGACAGACAGACAGACAGACAGACAGACAGACAGACAGACAGACAGACAGACAGACAGACAGACAGACAGACAGACAGACAGACAGACAGACAGACAGACAGACAGACAGACAGACAGACAGACAGACAGACAGACAGACAGACAGACAGACAGACAGACAGACAGACAGACAGACAGACAGACAGACAGACAGACAGACAGACAGACAGACAGACAGACAGACAGACAGACAGACAGACAGACAGACAGACAGACAGACAGACAGACACTACTGATTTAACCAGACGGTCACCATGCTTCAGGTGAGGGGAGAGGTTGAGAAAAACAGTCCTTCATGGTAACCTCAGCCAGTGTGGGAATTGAACCCACGCTGTTGGCATCACTCTGTATCACAAACCAGCAGTCTCACTGCTGTTCTACATTTAAATATAGTTATAACAACAGGGAAAGTGGAATGGTGGAACAAGCTCTGAATGATGTACTCCTGCTCCAAGTCCTGTGCTCCTATGGGATGATCTGTTCAAATTCAGTCACTCGGATGTTGCCTTCATGGGCAATGAAATCACAGTTACCAAACACAGCAGTATGGTAAAAACAATGACTGCAGATGCTGGAAACCAGAGTCTAGATTAGAGTGGTGCTGGAAAAGCACAGCAAGTCAGGCAGCATCCAAGGAGCGGGAGAATCAGGAATACGTGAAGGGCTTTTGCCCGAAACGTTGATTTTCCTGCTCCTCAGATGCTGCCTGACCTGCTGTGCTTTTCCAGCACCGCTCTAATCTAAACACAGTCAGTATGTCTGGGGACCAATTCCAGTGAGGGAGCTGTCAGAACAAGAGCTAGTTCAGTCCCTGGACTGCCACTGAGAAGGGAGAGCCTTGGGGACGAGTGCAGGATCATGGAGGCTGCCACTTACCCTCTAACACACGCCTGTACAGCAGGTCACTGACATATTCAACAGCAGGGAAATTCAGACCACTCTGGAACTGTACCACAACTGTACTGTAATCAGAAATCTGAGAAACAAAGAAAGAGAGAGAAAGAAAGAGAGAAGGGGGTTAAGATTCCACACTTTTCCATTTTCACACAGCTCATTATTATACTGGATAAAGGGTTAAGCAGCACAGATACAACTGAAATCCAAACAGATTTCAGACACAGACACACAGACCCTTACCTTTCTGCTTTGTTGGAAAGAGAGTGTTATAACAGACAGGATTACAACTTCCAAGCACTCTCCCCAGCCCAGGCTACTAGCTGCATGATCCCATTGTGTAGAGGGCGATATCTCTATCTCTCTCTCTCTCTTCTCTCTCTCTTCCCCCCCCCCCCCCCCCCCCACCACATCTTGCCCTGGGGCAGTGGAGTACCACACACACACATCCCTTTCTTACAAGCCTGAACACCACATTGGCAGGATTTACAGACAGAGGGCCAGACAAAGAGGGTGGCACAGTGGCTCAGTGGTTAGCACTGCTGCCTCACAGCACCCAGAGTCCTGGGTTCGATTCCTGCCTGTCTGTGTAGAGTTTGCACATTCTCCCCGTGTCTGCGTGGGTTTCCTCCGGGTGCTCCGGATTCCTCCCACAGTCCAAAGATGTGCAGGTCAGGTGAATTGGCCATGCTAAATTGCCCACAGTGTTAGGTGCGTTAGTTAGGGATAAATATAGGGAAGGGGAATGGGTTTGAGTGGGTTTCTCTTCGGAGGTGACAGTGTGGACTGGGCCGAAGGGCCTGTTTCCACACTGTAGGGAATTTAATCTGCCAGCACCATCCAGTCAGTGTAATCCAACGGCCATTGATAAAACAGCCAAGAAACAGAAAAGTACCCTGTGACGTGGGCAGACTGTGCCAGGCTGGTAAACTGGGCACTTTCAAAGTCAGTCAATCCCCAAATACAGACAGACACTATTACCTTCATCTCCGGTCTGGCGATGTTAAAGAGCAGAATTATCCCAGACAAAGCAATTCCAGCCAGAATTCCATACTGGATTTCCCAAAAGCAACCCAGGAATGACGCTAGGAAAGGGAGTAGGTCCAGTTCTGGAGAAAATAAATAGATTACGGGATCACTCGATGTGCTCAGTTCTGAGGTGGGGAGAGGGGTGTTATTCCAGCAGCAAAACAAAATAACAACACTCTGGGATTAAAGGGAGAGCTGGGAATCAAACACTACACATTTCAGCCACATGGGGGTGAACAAGCATCACAATGCTTCAGGGTTGAAGGAGATCACATTGAAAAACCTGAATTTATGTAGCACCTCTCTCAATTGAAAGTGCTTTAAAGCCCGATGAAATATTATTCACACACTTGCTCTTACACATCTAAGTTAATGTGGCAACTAAATTTTGCACAGCTAGCTTCCACAAACAGCAAATAGGAGTGCTAAAAAAAAAAAGGATATTGCAAGGGGAGTAGGGAGCTACAGCAAGGCACGGAGTTTGAGGGAAGTTGCCAACATGGAGGCTGGAAAGAAGATAAACAGTTTAAAACCCGTCAACATAAACAATACTCCTGGATCCAAGAAAACATTAAACCAGGGATATGGGCCAAATGCTGGCAAATGGGACTAGATTTATTTAGGATATTGGACTCTACACGGAGGGAATGAATTCTTGCATTTTAAAGTGGAATCTCTAGTTTAAGGCTGTGTAAGTTCTGGAGTCATTAGGCTTGGAAACAATGCAGTGGATCTTGCTGTAATAAACACTTAATTATTGAACTTAAATCAGAGATGCAGTAAATAGTAGCTGCCTAGTTAAAATCTTCCAGCTATGTGATTGAAACACATTAGCTGTAACCTCCCCAGCCTGCAGAAGGCGTGACGAGAGTGGCGGCTTTTTGTATCAAAGTGCATGTCAGTTATTCGGGAAAAGTCTTCTCGATTTCTGCCTATTGTCCCAATCTGAGTACAAAGTGACATCGAGGAAAGTAATGCTTTCCGGCTTTGCAACTGCCTCAAATTTGACAGAAAGTTGAGAATTGGGGCTTAATGATGATTCATTCTAATTCTGCTTCTGACAGAGTGTCCAAATGTCAACACAGATGCAGGCAGTATTGTCACAATCTGACGGCATTGGGTCACTCAGAATACAAAGGTAGCCCTCGAACAAAAAAAAAGCCCGAAAACTTAAAAAAAGTCTCAAGAGTACCCTCCAGAAACGAAAGTGATGTTGACTCATGTTCCAAGCCTGAAAGCAGAGCTTTACTGAACTTTATTTACCTGCAGACTCTTTCAGCAGGAGAATCAGAAGCCACACCACAAGATTAAAGTGAATGCATTGGCCAAAGAGTCTGTCCATTCGAGTACAGGAGTTGGGGACGTCTTGTTGCAGCAGTACAAGACGTTGGTGAGGCCACATCTGGAGTACTGCATGCAGTTCTGGTCACCCGAATATAGAAAGGGAATTACTAAACCACAAAGAGAGCAGAAAAGATTTACCAGGATGTTACCTGGACAGGAAGGTTCGTGTTATAAGGAGAGGCTGAATAGACTGGGACTTCTTTCCCCCGGGAGCGTAGAGACTGAGGGGTGACCTTATAGACGTCAATAAGCCATGAGAGGTAACAGATAAGGCAGACAGCCATGGTAGAGGAGTCTCAAGCATAGGGTTAAGGTGTGAGTGACACACACACACACACAGTGGTGAGTGTCTGGAACAGAAATATTTAGACAGATATGTAGATGGGAGAGATATGGAGGGATATGACCAAACACAGGCAAACGGGACTAGATTAAAATTGAGCAGCACAGTCAAGTTGGGCTGAAGGGCCTGTTTCATGCAATAGGAGAAAGTTAAAAATCACACAACACCAGGTTAAAGTCCGACAGGTTTATTTTCGGAGCGCTCCTAAACTCGTACTTCTGAATAAACCTGTTGGATTATAACCTGGTGTTGTGTGATTTTTAACTTTGTCCACCCCAGTTCAACTCTGCCACCTCCAAGTCATGGCAGAGTAGAAACAACAGAGGTTAGCAGCGAGAGATTTCCCTTTGGTCACATCCAGCACTTACTCTTTACCCTCCACAGCGTGGCAACGATCCTCAAGTCAAACACACCGGACACAGCACAGATAACCACAGCCGCCAGAGCTCCTTTGGGGATATAGTAGAAGAGAGGGGTCAGGAAGGCGAGAGACAGCAGCACGATAACTCCTGGGGAAAGAACAAAAACTTGAGGGAATGTGCAGGGTCGGACAAGCCGGCTGACAGGCCAACATCACAGAGGGGAAGTTGGAAAAAACATTGCATTAATGTGGAGCCAACCCGGGATCAGAAAAGGGCCGGTGATTAATTCATTAACGTTCTAAAGGCCGGACTCACCAGTGACTATTCCACCAGCAGGGCTGCACACACCTGTTTGAGAATTTACTGCGGTCCTGAGGGATAGAAACACAGAGAAACAGAGTCTGAACACCCCGTTACAACAGAAACTGGGGGGAACTGGGACCCATCAGCTGTGATATAGCCTCTGACACAGAACATAGAACATTCCAGCACAGTACAGGCCCTTCGGCCCTCGATGTTGCGCCAACCCGTGGAACCAATCTGAAGCCCATCTCTCCTACACTATTCCATTTTTAAGAGTTTTAACCAGTTCAGCCACAGCACACTTGACTAAGGGCCTGTGAATTAACAGGTTCACCCAGACAATTCCAAACTTGTGTTTCTTGTCACAGGAATGATCAGAAAACACATCAATCCCGACTAATTAAAAATGCAAAAGAACTGCGGATACTGCAAATCAGAAGTTGCTGGAAAAGCTCAGCAGGTCTGGCAGCATCTGTGGAGAGATGTTCTGTGGTACGGTCACTTGACCTGAAATGTTAATTCTGTTTTTCTCTCTCTCCACAGATGCTGCCAGACCTGCTGAGCTTTTCCAGCAACTTCTCGTTTTGTTTGTGACACCAATCCCTATCCCACCTGAGATGGTGCTCAATTCTCACTCCCTCTCCACCCTGGGGCTCGGTATCCCTCTCCCCTCCTCAACAAACCCCCACCTCTTGTTTGCCACAATGCCCCTTTTCTGTCACTTTAGCCAGCTGCTTGGGGGAAGAGGGAGGTGACAGGGATATTTGCTTCTCCAAGTGCTGAGTAAAGGCTGCATTGTGATGGCAATGGCACCACAGAAACCCCTTCTTCGTTCTACACCAACACCCCTAGCCCTTCGCTCCTAGTTCCCTCCCTGAACCCAGCTCCTCCCAGCCTACCCATTCCCTAACTGTGACCTACCTTCCGAAACTCCCGGTTACGGGATAAGATGAAACTAGAGATCCCAGAACGTTTGCGCTACCTGAAACCCAAAGTAGACCAGAGTCAGTGGGGGGGGAGGGGGGCTCAGTCAGTCCCAGGGGAGACATGAGGGAGGGGTCTAATACTGGGGCAGTGGGGACAGGGGACACACCGGGGAACGCCAGACACTGTGGGGTAATCTGCATCCTGATATTTCGATCTGGAAAGCCCTTCAGAAAGCAGGAGTTGTGTCACTGTCTCCAAACCTTCCTTGAAATGGATCTTTTCTTTGTCAAACTCTGTGATTTTCTTTTTGTTTGACAACTTGTAGGGCTTTTCTCACGGAGTTTCCACTGGGAGGAAGCTGAAACGTGAGCTTTGCAGAAATTAACCCAATGTTCGCATGGAGTGGCCCTTTCTCTACTCAGCCTGAGATGGGGGGGAGGTAACTGACAGTCTTACTGCCTCCCTGGGGCAGGGTCATCTCTGGGCTCAGAATAAACCATCACCCACCAAATCTAGAGGGCGTAGGTTTCGGGTGAGAGGGGAAAGATTTAAAAATGGACGCAAGGGGCAACATTTTCACGCAGAGGGTGGTACGTGTATGGAATGAGTTGCCAGAGGAAGTGGTGGAGGCTGGTACAATTGCAACATTTAAGAGGCATCTGGATGGGTATATGAATAGGAAGGGTTTGGAGGGATATGGGCCAAGTGCTGGCAAATGAGACCAGATTAGGTTAGGATATCTGGTTGGCATGGACAAGTTGGGCAGAATGGCCCGTTTCCGTGCTGTATATCTCTATGACATTGGCACCAAGTGTGCCATTCTCTTCATTGGGAAAGGGCGCCCACACCAGATTCTGACAGGAGACGGTGAATAAACCACAGCGAGTCAAAAACGCCAGCCCTTACCGATTGCAAGGAGCTCCTGATTTGGATCAATTCTGTAATTGTTCTGACTGGCTGCAAAAACATAGAGACGTCATTAAAGTGAAACTCCTGACAGCTCAGCGTGAACAACGTCCAATGACATACACCACCCCGAATCCTCCTGAGTTAAAGCGAGGGAGTGTGGGGACATTTCAGAAATCTGAGTCAGTGTTGCATTCTAGACAGACCCTGCAGGTCATTGAAGGGCAACGCTGACAGCCATGAACCTCATGAAGGAGATAGCGGTTTTGGAACAAGGTACGGAAAAGATTCACTGAAGCAACTGTGAGCTGAAAGGATTACATTCAGACAGGTTGGGACAGTCTTGGTTACGTTCCTTTGAAAAAAGTAGGTGATGGAAATGTGTAAAAATGATCAGATTATTTGGAGAAGATGGTCAGAAACTATTTTTCCAGAACCAAAAACCATGGATAGAACCTTAAAATTCATGCTGGGGTCATTCAGGGGTGATGATTAGAGTGGTGCTGGAAAAGCACAGCAGGTCAGGCAGCATCCGAGGAGCAGGAAAATCGACGTTTTGGCCAAAAGCCCTTCCTAACGAACGGTTTTTGCCCGAAACGTCGATTTTCCTGCTCCTCGGATGCTGCCTGACCTGCTGTGCTTTCCCAGCACCACTCTAATCTAGACTCTAATCTCCAACACCTGCAGTACCCACTTCCGCCTCATTCAGGAATTAATCTGTCAAGAGAGATGGTGGAAATCTCAAAACTCTCTCTCTCCTCCCCGCTCCCCCATCACCTCCCAAAATAAAGCAGCCCATTTGGAACTGTTCCGATCATGACGGAGAGACTTTGTTGGTTCGAGGTTGGACATGGGGCAGTGACAGGCAAAGAGACGAGGTACAGATCAGGCAGGGTAGAATGGAGTGATTGGGAAGGTGGGGTGAATGGTGTCCTCTTGCTCTGTAACGATGAACAGGCAGTGTAAGGAACAGTGGGGCCGCTCGTGATTTCGGTGAGGTTACTTTTGCTAATTACTCACCAAAAGCTTTGGCAATCGCGATACTTTCCAGAAACCCAACCAGGGGCACCACGGCCAATCCTGCTCCAAAATTCTAGAAAGATCAGACAGCATTTGGTACAGCATCAAGATCAGATTAAAAATCAACTTAGCACCAACCCTGCTGCTTTATTCTAGAAAACCAATTGGTGATCAAGAGTCTTGTGACTCCAGACCCTGAGCAAATGTGGTCGATTCTTCACTGCCCCCCAGGCATTTAGGGACGGGCAATAAAGACTGGTCCAGCCAACAATGCTAATAACCCTTGAACAAATTTTAAAACACCATCACTCAGACTTATTAAAGAGTGGTACATTAAAAGAATACAACTTCAAATGCAACCCCACACCGTTTCAGTAACTCTCTCTTTACACACGCTCAAACAAAACCCCAATTATTTCCCACTGAACGCATATAAATAAATCAATATACAATTAAAAACCCAAAGAAGAGCAGATGCTGTAAATCAGAAACAAAAATAGAAGTTGCTGAAAAAACTCAGCAGGTCTAGCAGCATCTGTGGAGAGAAATCAGAATTAAGTTTCATGAAATGTTAACTCTGACTTCTCTGCAGAGATACTGCCAGACCTGCTGAGTTTTTCCAGCAACTTCTGTTTTTGTTACTAATATACAATTAACACCCATTGGTGTTGAATAG
This sequence comes from Chiloscyllium plagiosum, assembly GCF_004010195.1. Lineage (NCBI taxonomy): Eukaryota > Metazoa > Chordata > Chondrichthyes > Orectolobiformes > Hemiscylliidae > Chiloscyllium > Chiloscyllium plagiosum. Next base: position 47,091,043 of record NC_057733.1, on the reverse strand, counting down.
CAAAATATTTAATGGGCGAGTATTGAATCAGGTGATATTCATAGTGTTAGAGAGATTGATTAAATAAAGAGGATCTGAATAATGTTTCATCCTCAGTTGTTCTAGCAACAGCAGTTAGATCAGTTTCACTCTGAGCAGTGACTTTGTTGTGATTGTTTGTTCTCGGGTAACATCTGGACTGGGTAATCATTTGGAAATCATACATATCGATGCAAGTTCCCACTAAAACCCCATTAACGTGCAGGTGGGACTAGATTAGATTGGGATATTTGGTCGGCATGAACTGGTTAGACCGAAGGGTCTGTTTCCATGCTGTACATCTCTATGACTCCAAGAGATGGGAAGGTGACGGTGATAACGGAGGGTCGGTGTGGACTTGTTGGGCCGAAAGGCCTGTTTCCACACTGTAAGGTAATCTAATCTAATCTAATCTAATCATTTCTGACCCTGTTCCCTTTTCCGAACTTCTGTCGATGAAGAATTGGCATTTTGGACGTGAACGCAGGTTGGTTTTCAGTGCAGGATCATGTTTGATTTCACGCTGGACTGGCTCACACAGCCAGCACTCACCTGAAGCATCTCGGAAAAGCTGACAGTCCTGTTGGATGCTGCATCCGAAAAGGTTGGGAGCCGGAAAGGTGGGAGACCTTGGGTGGACTTCCCAGTCAGAGTAAACACGTGTTGGTTTTGACTTTCGAAACAGAACGCAATCAGACTGGCTGTTATCACCACCACAGCATTGCGGGCTGGAAAAGGGAACAGGGTCAGAAATGATTAGATTAGATTAGATTACCTTACAGTGTGGAAACAGGCCCTTCCGCCCAACAAGTCCACACCGACCCGCCAAAGTGCAACCCACCCATACCCCTACATTTACCCCTTACCTAACACTACGGGCAATTTAGCATGGCCAATTCACCTGACCTGCACATCTTTGGACTGTGGGAGGAAACCGGAGCACCCGCAGGAAACCCACCATTCCAACTAAACCCAATCCTCAAACATAAAAAGGGCGCCACATCTCTTTGCCATTCCAGTCTATGATGCAACCCTCCTCTGGTACGCCTCCATTTGTACTTTGCCCTGAGCTTGACCCTACAAAGGTGGCTGAAGGTCGCAGGGAGCTGAGGGAACACTTGTGTTCTTTCACACACTCTCTCACTCCCAGTCTCAGTCTCCTATTACCTTTCCCAATCTCCCCCTCATACTGAACAGATTTTTGAAAGACCCCAAAATAAAGCTCCCTTGAGGAAAAAAAAGGAAATCCTATTCAATAACACAACTAGAAACAATTCGTGCACTCATCAATAAAGTGGGATTTAAAATGAAATGTAAGGGCGATGTTGCAAATGGCATGTAAAGTGCCGGTGTTGCACTTGGGTGGACAAAGTTAAAAAAAGTCACATAACACCAAGGTTATAGTCCAACAGGTTTATTTGGAAGCACTCTAGCTTTCGGAGCGTCGCTCCTTCATCAGGTCCTGAAATTAGTGCTTCCAAATAAACCTGTTGGATTATAACCTGGTGTTGTGTGATTTTTAACTGCGCATAAAGACCACATCCAGCAGGACAGGAAACAACAAAGGAATTTAGCTCTGTCAGGCTCTGCCCATACTTGGAGAGAGCTGTAATCCTCAAGAGTTGTTGGAATACTGTTCCTTATCAAGAGAGATCACCTTGAGTTGATTTGCTAGCTGACAGTAATATTTTTTAATCTCACATACCAACCTCAAAAAGGAATTCCCCTCCAAAATCAGCACACCATCATAGCATTGATCAGGAGGCAGGGAGTTAATTCACTCACAGCACATGGTGTCACTGGCTGGGCCAGCATTTATTGCCCGCCCATGGTGGTGGGGGAGTTGCCTTCTTGAACTGTTGCCACTCCTGGATTCCCCCAAGGCACAGCAAGGTGCCATCTCCCTGGGGATGATAGGTTTTCATGTTGCCATCACTGCTCCTCAGCTAAACGTCCTGGCTAGGACCTGAAAGGGATCTCCCTCCCTGGGGCCTAGACCCGACCCAATACCATGGCATTGATTAGAAGCGATGACCGGCCCACCCAATCAGACACATTCAGGCCACTTGTTCCCAGGAAAGCGACCAGCTCCCATTCTAGCAACAGTGGGGAGACGCAGCAACAGACAGACTGACTGACCGACCGACCTGTGCCCGCGAAGTGGACAATGGCGTGACACACCCTGTCCAGCAGCGACAGAGGATGCGATCGCTTCAGAAGGTGGTTCTTCATCATCTTCAACAGAATCAGCAGCAAGAGGGAGCTCAGGCCGAGCACAAGGTCACCGAGCCTGGACAGAGGGACAAACCAGGAGGAGGGACAAACATCAGACACCACGTGGAAGGACAGGCACAAAGATAGATCGTTCAGCCCCTTTCGGTCTGTGCTAGCTTCAGCCCTGCTTCTTCACCAAACCCAGTCACCTCATTTCCCCCCTACAAGATTGTCCGTAATAACATGCCCCCTTTTTTAATGGGAGCTTCCTACTTGATTGACATGTAGCCATCACTGCTCCTCAGCTAAACGTGCTGGGTGGTGTCTGAAAGGGATCTTTCCCCCTGGGGCCAGACCCAACCCAATACCATGACATTGATTACACGCTACGACCACTCTACCCAGTGTTTGGTTAGTGAATCAACGACCATCATTGCCACCATTAACTGCATTAACGTCCCTCCCTCGACATACTCCTGCACTGGATTGTGGGGGTCCATAGGATTCAAGATTTATTTTAATCCAGCCCCGTTCATTCTCCGCCTCTTGTCACTGTGAGAGCAGGAAGATCCCGCATGGGAACAGTCAGGAATCTTGGGATGGGGTGAGAGGGAAACGAGAAGATAGTCCTCATTGTCACTATTTCCCAGCAAGTAGAGAGTGTGTGCGCATCTGGAATCTTGCCCAGAGAGTAAGGGGCAGAGGGACAGCAGGAATGCTGTGGCTCCCAGACAGAGCACGTCCCTATGTAAAGCTTTACAGCAAATAGTGAAAATCAGAGAGTCGCAGATTGGGAAAGTCAAAATGTTAGGCACAGTATGTTTTGAAAGAAAAACAACCCAAAACAGATTTCAAAAGACAAGGAGAACAGGAGGTGCTTAAACCATCATTAGTGCACCTACAAGTATTTTAGATTTATTCTTAATCAACCTGGTTGAGAGATACTATTTCACACCTCCGGACCAAGTGGGACTTGAACCTGGGCTTCCTGGTTCAAAGGTAGAGACACTACCACCACAGCACTTTAAATATTTTATCTGAAAGCAAATTAAATCAAAACGCTACGCGTGCGTCTCAGGGTGTTCCAAACCACTTTAATCAATTACAAAACTCTGAAGCACACAATGATCATTATAATGTGAGGCTGCTTGTGCACAGCAAGATCCCACAAAGAGCAATGTCATGGCAACCAGAAAATGTTCTCCAAGGAGAGGCTGGATAGGCTGAGAGTCTCTTTTCCACTGGTGTGTAGCAGGTTCAGGGATGACCTTATAGAAGTGTACAAAATCATGAGGGGCGTCAAGGTCTTTGTCCTAGGGCAGGGGGAACCTCAAACCCAGGCAACGTATTTTTAACGTGAGGGAGAAAGATTTAAAAAGGGAACAGAGCGGCAAGTTTTTCATACAGAGGGTGGGCCGTACACAGAGGGTGGGCCGTACGTGGAAGGAACTGCCGGGAGAAAGTGGTAGATGCAGATACAGTTATGAAATTTAAAAGACACTAGTACAGGTACAAGAATGGGAAAGGTTTAGAGGGATATGGGCCAAATACAACAAAAAGGACAAGTTTAGTTTGGGAAACCTGGTTGGCATGGATTTGTTGGAATGGTCTGTTTGGCATGGAAGGGACTGTTTCTGTGCTGTATGACTATGTCGTTGATGGAGGGATAAACAGTGACCCGGACAGAGAGGAATAATTTCCTGCTCATCAAATTGTGCCACCCAAGAGGGAGTTTCCATTAACATTTCATCTCCAACACTGCATTGCAACAGTAAGTGCACCTGACTAGTAATGAATCAAATTAATTGACTGTAGAGAGTTTGGGGACATGAAGAGTTGCTGAAAGTTGCTATATAAATGCTAAGTCCTTCTGGCAATCAGGAACCTGAGACACCTTTCTCCCAGTCAGTGGGGGACCCAGTATGTAGGACCAGGGATTTGATACAGGGCTGTCCTCAGCCTGGAAGAGCACACGGTCAGTTAGCATTTGGAACCATACCCAGCAAGAAAGCAGGAGTACTGACCTGGTCTCCGCAATGTGGTAGAACGTGAAGTAGACCTCCCGGAAGAACTGACGGGGAATGTCACGGAGACCAAGAATATTCTGGATCAGAAGAAGCATATGTAAGGTTTAGCAAACTAAAATTGGACAGAGCCCATGAGGAATATAAAGAAAGCAGGAAGGAACTCAAGCAGAGAATTAGGAGAACAAGGACAGGCCATGAAGTGACCTTGGCAAGTAGGGGGTTAAAGAAAATCCCAAGGTATTCTATTCATACATTAAGAACAAAATGATAACCAGGGAGAAGGTAGGACCACTCAAGAATAAAGAAGGGCTAGGCAGTAGTTGTATAGTAATTTGTATTTTTTCCTCTTTGTTATTGGTTGTATAACTTTATATTTTTGTAAAGTCAAAAAAAATTTTTTTGCTAATAAATATATTTTCAAAAAAAAAAAGGAAACTTGTGCTCGGAGACAGACGATGTGCATGAGATCCTCAATGAGTATTTTGCGTCAGTGTTTACCCAGGAGAAGGACATGGAGGTGTGATACATGCTAATACGCTAGGGCATTTTGAGATCAAGAAAGAAGTGCTGTTGGGTCTCTTGAAGAACATTGAGGTGGATAGGTTCCCAGGGCCCGATGGTATCTACCCCAGATTATTGAGAGAGGTAAGGCTGGGTCCTTGACCAAGATCTTTGTATTGTCATTAGCCACTGGAGAGGTCCTGGACGGCTAGCAAGTAGCTAATGTTGTTCCTCTATTTAACAATACAGGTGTATGACATCATGGAAGGGTTGGAGGGAGGAACGGATGGATGGATGGAGGGGCGGATGGATGGATGGATGGAAGGGCGGATGGATGGATGGATGGACGGATGGACGGACAAGGTCTTTTCCCTGGGGTGAGGGAGTCCAGAACTAGAGGGCATAGGTTGAGGGTGAGAGGGGAAAGATATAAAAAAGACCTAAGGGGCAATCTGGTTGGCATGGACGGGTTGGACCGAAGGGTCTGTTTCCATGCTGTACGTTTCTGACTCTATGAGATGACAGAAAGCATCAAACTGAAAGTAATTAGTTTGGACACAGTGCGGTCAACGCCTGCACTGACCTCCCCCACCCCGCAAACAGTCAGAGCCATGAAAGTCCAAACCCAGCTGACCTTTCACCTTCTCTCTGCACCTTGGAGAGTCCAAACTTGGTTATTTCTCCAAAGTCATTCACGGCATACGAGTTGTGTATGGGTCTGAAAGGGTTAACACGGAGGAGTGACAATAAGGACAGCCTGCTGTAGACCAGTGGGCACAACAGCTTGGGATCTACAAGGAGGCAGACCCAACATCGGGTCACCCTCAAAGTCTCCATGGCAACATCCATCAGATCAGATGTCACCTGGAGCTCGTCGTGATAAAATGCGTCTTCTGGTTCGACTGGGAAGTGATTTTCCCCAACCCTCACTAAACCCAGCGGAACCCTGCAGTTAGTTACACACACACACACATGGATGTCAACGGTAACTCCAATGCGAGCAGTAACTGAAGTGCTGGGGGGGGGGGGGGGGGTTAGTTAGCTCAGTTGGCTGGACAGCTGGTTTGTGATGCAGAGTGGCACCAACAGCGTGGGTTCGATACCTGCTCTGTCTGACGTCCCCATGAAGGGCTCTCCTCCTCAACCTCTCCTGAGGTGTGGTGACCTTCAGGTTATACCACCAGTTACCTCTGGGAGAGCAGCTCTATGCTCTGGTAAGGCTATGGTAACGTTTACACAGTGTGGGAATCTGGCCTGTTCATGCAACAGGGACCAATAATTAAACAGCCTTTATAAATAAACGTTAATTGCCCAACAGAAAAGTGCTGCCTTGGAAAACATAGGGGTAGAAGTAGGCCATTCGGCCCACCCAGTCAGCTTCACCATTCAATGAGATCATAGCTGATCTGATAATCCTCAATTTCACTTTCCTCCCACATCCCCTCAACCTGGACTCACTTTCTGATTAAAAAGGTCGATCTCATCCTGGAGTGTCATTTCAGACCCAGCCTCAGCAGTCCTTTGAGTGTTTCAATCAAAGTTTGAAGAGAAACAGAATAGTTTGCTCAGCCATCCAGAGGCAACTCGGAGTCCGGATCCACATGTAGCTCAGATTTCCCAGAAACCACGTGGGTTTGTGAACCACAAACAAATAATTTCATGGGCGACTATTAATGGTACTGGCTTTGCATTTCAGGTTTAATTTAGACACTGAACTTAAATCCCCCAGCTGTTACAGTGGGATACATATTCCCCTTTGAATCACTAATCTAGGGGACAGCATGGTGGCTCATTGGTTAGCACTGCTGCCTCATAGCTGCAGGGACCCGGGTTTGATTCCAGCCTCAGGCAACTGTCTGTGTGGAGTTTGCACATTCTCCTCGTGTCTGCGTGGGTTTCCTCCTACAGTCCAAATATGTGCAGATTAGGTGGATTAGTCCTGGTAGACACAGGGTTACAGGGATAGGGTAGGGAGGTAGGTCTGGGTGGGATGCTGTTTGGAGGGTTGCTGTGGATTTGATGGGCAGAATGGTCTGCTCCCACACTGTAGGGATTCTGCGATTCCTGTGGAAGTTGCAACTTCGATACAGACTGGCTGTCAGGCTGGTAACCCTAAAATAAAATTTCACAATTCCTTCAGAATAAAAGAAAACAAAAAGAAAAATTCCCTTTTGTTTGGATTCTTGAAGAATCCACTAAGTTAAAGTGGGGATTCAAAGTAACTCATTTTTTAAACTAGCCGAGACCCCACCAACCCCCCTATGAAAAATAAAATCCCCTACCTTAAAGTTATTACAGAACACACTAACCATGCTTGCACAACTACATGGGACCTGACACATGCTGGGTGTTAAAATTGAATGGCTGGTTTATACACTTCCCCAGCACTGATTGGATCCTTGTTTCATATCTGGCTCTGCTGTAGATTCACAGACTGATATTATTGACTGTGAACAGTCTACAACCCCACCATAACATTCCTTATTCTTTCTTGGAATATGGTGGTCACTGATAGTTCATGGGCAACAAATACTTAGTGCCCTGCTGTTTCAGAGGGCAGTTCAGAGTCAGCCATGTTGCTTGAATTCTGGAGTCACGTGAATTCCAGACTGGGTGAGGAAGGCTGATTTCCTTCCGCAAAGAATAGTGAGACAGATGGGTTTTTAGCAAGGATACGTGAGAGTTGCCATGGTCACCATTGCAAAGATCAACTTAAAATCCATATTAAATTTCACTGGCTGTGGCTTTTGGGATTTGAACTTACAAGGCCACAGCGTCAGCCTAGCCCTCTGGATTACTAGTCCAGAGACATTACCATGATACTACAATCTCCCATCATGATCAGATGGGCCAATAGGCCAAGGAGCGGCAGATGGAGTTTAAGTCAGATAAATGTGAGGTGCTGCATTTTGGGAAAGCAAATCTTAGCAGGGCTTATGGTAAGGTCCTAGGGAGTGTTGGTGAACAAAGAGACCTTGGATGCAGGTTCGTAGCTCCTTGAAAGTGCAGTCACAGGATCGTGAGGAAGGCGTTTGGTATGCTTTCCTTTATTGGTCAGAGTATTGAGTGTAGGGGTTGAGGGGGCATGTTGCGGCTGGACAGGATGCTGGTTAGATCACTTTTGGAAGATTGTGTGCAATTCTGGTCTCCTTCCTATTGGAAGCATGTTGAAAGGGTTCTGAAATGATTTACAAGGATGTTGCCAGAGTTGGTGGGTTTGAGCTATAGGGAGAGGCTGAATAGGCTGGGTCTATTTACCCTGGAGTGTAGGAGGTTGAGGGGTGACCTTACAGAGGTTTGTAAAATGTTGAGGGGCATGAATAGGGTAAAGAGACAAGGTATTTTCCCTGGGGTGGGGAAGTCCAGAACTAGAGGGCATAGGTTTAGGGTGAGAAGGGAAAGATATAAAAGGGACTTCAGGAGCAACATTTTTTTTCAACACAGAGGGCGGTGCGTGTATGGAATGAGCTGCCAGAGGACGTGGTGAAGGCTGGTACAATTGCAGCATTTAAAAGGCATCTGGATGGGTATGTGAATGGAAAGGGCTTGGAGGGACATGGGCCAGGTGCTGGCAGGTGGGACTAGATTGGGTTGGGATATCTGGTTGGCATGGACGGGTTGGGCCGAAGGGTCTGTTTCCATGCTGTACATCTCTATGACTCTAATTACCAGGAATGAAAAAGCGAACTGGATGAGGTGATTCTTTTCCCCGCAACTTTTAATTTTATGGTCATTACAGGCAGAAAGGATTAGACAGAGTAAACACAGGAAGGATATTCCTGATGATGAGGGAAGTCCAGAACTAGGGTCACAGTCCAAGGATATGGGGTAGGCTGTTTGGGATAGAGAGACGAGTTTTCACCAACAGACTGATGAGCCGATGGAGCTCCCTGCTACAGAAAGTGGCAGAGGCCAAAACATTGCACATTTTCAAGAAGAAGTTAATGTAGTTCTTAGGGTTAAAGGGTATGGGGAGAACAGGCGATTGAGTTGGACGGTCAGCCATAGTCATAACGAATGGCAGAGCAGGCGTGAAGGGCCGAATGGCCTACTCCTGCTCTCTCAGTGTGTTTCAGCTCTCAGCATTCACGTTAACACCCAATCAGCTTCCTCAAAAAAAGGGTCAACACTGAATAATTTCCCCATTGGTCTGACAACAGACTCCTCCCCCCCCCTCCCTCCCCCCGCGCCCGCCCCCGTCGGATGCTCAGTTTGAATGTTTCTCACGGAGATGTAAGCAATTGTGAGAATCCTTTCCCATCATATACCAGCTGCACATCCTCCCTCCTCCATTACACCCAATAGAAAATGGAGAGATTAATGACCTGTGAGAAAACCCAGTCATTCCGCTAGTGCCTGAGCCTTGCAGGAACTCTTCTCGCGGGGAAGACTTCTAATCCTCTGGAATCTCATCAGCATTTACACATGAAGAGTTAATTTCTATTTTGGGAACATTAAGTGGAGCTTTTCTATTTTAATCCATTTGTAGCAAGTGGGCCTCTCCGGCTGGGCCTAGCATTTATTGCCCTCGCCCCGTTGCCCCTTGAGAAGGTGGGGGTGAGCTGACTTCTTGAACTGCTGCAGTCCCTTGGGGTGTAGATATCCCCATAGGCACGGAGCAGTAACCTATTCACAGATCCCCTCCACCCCCAAACAGTTCCCAACATGGAACAATTGGGAAAACCACTGGCTCCTCAAAGTCAAAACAATTAGGATCGGAGGCCTGAAACAGAGCTGATCTTTAAAATGAGATATCCATTCCCCATTGCAGTTTTATTTGGCAAGAGTTCTCAAGGGAAACTGCAGACACTGCAAAATAATATGGTCAGGTGTAAACGTTCTCAAAATGGTAGACACCCTTTGCTACTCTCAAATCTTCCCAGTCGGACTTCCCCCATCTAGAGATAAGCATCCAGTGCCAGATCCATCAGAGGCTGGTGCTAGTTCGCACCGAATTATTCACCCTACTTTGCACAAGAGACACAAACAAAGGCCTCTTCATCGATTTTCATCCTCACCTTCACTTGTCCAAAGCCAATGGTCAGAGCAGCAGAGGAGGTGAATCCCTTTATGACCGGATAGGAAATAAAATCAACCAGGAAGCCTAGAATCAAACAGGAATGGGATTATTTACCAGACTGGAATCTGCACCAGGATTGGGACAGGGTGTATTAATTCAAGAGTTTAACAACGAGAGTGAGTCGTTAGAAAGTAAAATAAACTGCAACCCCGATAGAGAGGAGGAGGGGGGGTGCAGTGTCCACATGACAATTGTCCCTCAGACTCACCCGAGTGAAGGCCATGTTCTAGAGTGTTTGTAAAATGACTCCACATTTCTGCCTGGCCCAGAGGAATCAGACCAGCTGTGATCTCACAGAGTAGTGGAGCAGGTTCAAACATAGCCGCTGTTGCATTTGGGAGATGTGTCAGCTGCTTAGTGCACAGCAAGATCCCAGCAACAGAATTTTTAAAAATTATTTAAGATACTTTGCTAATGAACCTGTTCAGAGATGTTATTACACACCTCTGGAGGAGGTGGGACCTGAAGTCGGGCCTCCCTGTTCAGCAATAGGGACACTACTACTGTACCACAATACGGCTCTCAAAAAGATGAGTTTTTTTTTAAGAAAAGGTGTTTTCTGATCATCCCAGACAGAGATGTTATTATATACTTCATAATAACTTGACAACATATTGTGGTGATGACAGGTGAGGGATGACAACTGGAAACCAGGAAGAGTTTTTCTTTGGAACAGTGCGAGGGGCCGCTCTCACGTCCACCCGAGGGGGCAGATGGCGCCATAATTTATCATATCCTTCCACAGCGCAGTATTGCATAGAGACTTGCTGAAACAGAGCTCACATTTCTGGTGGGGGTTGGGGGAATAGATGGTTATTGGCTGGGGCCAGGGAGGATGCACAGCTTTGACAGATTTGCCATTGTTAACACCAGGGTTCACCTGCAAATTGCAACAATACCACAGGCTGTGCTCTATCAGACACTACATCCCACTCCAAAGGAGAGCGGGAGGGGGTGATGAAGGAGCTGACTGTGTTCAATCGAGTCTGTGTGCTTCAAGAGAGTGCCTCACCGAGTTGCAGGATGCCCATAGCGAGTTGAATGCAGCCACAAAGGAATGCCAGCAACACCGCATAAACTGGATCATGGTTGGCGTATGAAGCAACCAGGAGGGACATGATCGCAGTCGGACCCAGCGTGATATCCTTCGAGGTACCCAGGAGGCAGTAGACAAAGCAGCCCATAAACGACGAATAGAGCCCATACTGAGATAGAGAGAGAGAGAGAGAAAGAGAGACATCAAGCCAATCAACATTTCTACAACACTTTTGGCTGGCTGATAGAAGAGGAGAGGGAGCAAAAAAGGCCATTCAGCCCCTTGACTCTGCTATATCATTGAAGGAGATCATTGCCTGTTCTGTCGCTTCACCTCATGGTTTCCCTGACAACAATCTATTGGTACACTTTGAACAGGTAAAGGAGGTGGCCTGAACTTTAAAAACAGTGTTACAAAGTTATGTTTTCTCTCCTTCCCCTCCACCTCATGCCAACTAAACCAACACCTGCACGAATGAAAATTCAAGTCAGGCCCAAGGAGTGACCCCAAAACACAAAAATAATCAGAGCAATACATCATGGAAACAGGCCCTTCGGCCCAAACTGCTCCATGCTGACCATGGTACCCACTCGGCTAGTTCCAATTGCCCACATTTGCTCCATATCCCTCTCAACCCTTGCCATCCATGTATCTATCCAAATGTTTTTAAAATAGTGCTATTGTACCAGCCTCAACCACTTTCTCTGGCAGCCCATTCCATACACGCACCACTCTCTGTGTGAAGACGAGGCCCTTCTTAAATCTTTCCCCTCTCACCTTAAACCCATGCCCTCTAGTTTTCAATTCCCCATTCTTGGGAAAAAGACGATATACATTCATCCTATCTATGCTCAGGATTTTATACGCCTCATAAGGTCACCCCTCATTCTCCTATGTTCCAAAGAACAAAGTCCACTGGTTGAATTAGAGTTAGTTAGTCTAAGGGGTGTGACAGTCTCCTGAAACACAGCGTCCAGGTGACTCTCCCCTCCCTGACATGTTGCAATGTTTCAAGCTCAGACTTCCTGAGTCTGAGGCATGGTGGCTCAATGGTTAGCACCCCTGCCTCACAGCGCCAGGGACCTGGGTTCGATTCCAGCCTTGGTAGACTTTCTCCTTATGTCTGTGTAGGTTTCCTCTGGGTGCTCCAGTTTCCTCCTACAATCCAAAGATGTGCAGGTCAGGTGAATTATCGAAGTGTGTGGTGCTGGAAAAGCACAGCTGGTCAGGCAGCATCCAAGGAGCAGGAGAACTGACATTTCAGGCATAAGCCCTTTGTCAGAAGGGCTTATGCCCGAAATGTCGATTCTCCTGCTCCTTGGATGCTGCTGACCAGCTATACTTTTCCAGCACCACACCTTCCGACTCTAATCTCCAACAGATTATCTGCAATCCTCACTTTCTCCAGGTCAGGTGAATTGGCCATTCTAAATTGCCCATGGTGTTCAGGGATGCGTAGGTTAGGTGCATTAGTTAGGGGTAAATGTAGAGTAATGGGGAATGGGTTTGGATGGGATACTTTTCAGGGGGTCAGTGTGGTCGTGTCGGGCTGAAGGGCCTACTTCCACACTGTAGGTATTCTATTTAAAAAAATGTCCTATTCTGGCCAACCTCTCCCTTCCATTCTATCAGATACAGCAAGACTGGTGAAAAATGGCTGGTTTTGTTTGTGGGCTCTGTTCTTGCACTCAGCGTGGCTCACAAGAAATCTCAAGACAGAGAGAAAAAAAAAATCCTGCCTCTCAGACTCCTGCTAGAGATAGGAAGAAGTGGGAGATGGTCAATATCGTAGTATATATTCATGTCAACATCAGCCTCATCATTTTTACTCCAAGAGGGTAATATTTTACATTCCTCACATAAACACCATCCTGTAATACTCAAGGATTAAAGCCCAAGAGTCTAAAGTTTTACCTTGGAAATGTCAAATGATTTGATTTTGTAGCAAAATATACAAATGGCAAATTTACTGGTTAGTAAATGAATAAGTGGTCATCAATGAATTAATTCTGTGTGTTTATGGTTTTTATTTTATTTCACTGTAACGGTCTTTCTTTGGAGTCCACAAAATAACCACACACCATCCCGAAAGTATTGACCGTGTGAAAGATGATCCTATAACCTTTGACCTCCACAAATTTGTTTGTTATTTGTGAAACAGAGGAGCGGTTGTATATTTTAGTCTCCAGGAGAGTGATCAGTTTTCTTTAAAAAAAATATTGTTATACATCTGTAATAACGTGAAGAATCAGTTGGGTAATTTGAAGTCATTGCCTTTCCATTAAAGGCTGAATAGTTACAGCTCACAAGGAGGCCATAATGACAGCATTGATGCTAACAAAAAGGAACAATTCAACCAAAGCCATTTTCCACACCACATGGCCCTGCACATTCTTCTGTTTCAGATAACAATCCAATTCCCTTCTGAATGCCTTCCTCCAACACACGCTGAGGGAGTGTATTCCAGACTTCAGCATTGGATATGGGAGGCAAATTAGGCCATTCGGCCCATCAAGTCTGCTCCGCCATTCAATTATGGCTGACATTTTTCTCAATCTTATTCTCCTGCCTCCTCCCTGTATCCTTTGAACCCCTCACTAATCAAGAACCTGTCTGGATCCACACAGAAATTGCTGGAAAAGCTCAGCATCGGTGGAGAGAAATCAGAGTTAACGTTTCGGGTTGAGTGACCCTTCCTCAGAACCTGCTGAGCTTTTCCAGCAATTCCTGTTTTGTTTCTGATTTACAGCATCTACAGTACTTTTTGGTTTTTATTTACCTGTCGAGGCCTGTTGTTCCACACATTTTACCTCACATTGCCCAAATGTCCTTTACCGATTACCTTAACTCTGTGCTCTCAGATTCCCAACACCTTCAGCGATGGGAACAGTTTCTCCCTATCTACACTGTCCAGACCCCTCATGGTTTTGAGCACCTTCATCAAAACCTGCCTTCTCCTCGCCAACCAATGGACGAGAAATTCCTCATGGCAGGAGCGAGATGGGTTGAACTGTTTTCCCTCCCACACAGCCAAGGTTGGATGCTCCACCCCTAGAGGACTGCTGCTTACCTGAACAGGGAGGCCAGCGATCTCAGCATAGGCCAAGCCCTGAGGCACCACAGTCAGGCCCACGGTCAGCCCTGCCAGTAAATCCATCCGCAGCCACTGAAGGCTATACTGGGGCAGCCAACGCAGGATAGGGAGTCTCTTCTTCAGAGTGTGATAGGAGCAGAATTTCCTAACTACAGAGCTCATGGCTGGTGTTCCAGTCACCTCGGGGTGATCAGGGCACTTTATTGGCACCGCCTGGAGTCTCGGTTTCCACCTATTCTTCCTGAAGTGATTTTCCCACTGGCACGGACTGTGTCCAGATCCCTAGGGTAACTTAGTCACCTCCGTGGCTAGGAGAGAGTGAGGATTGCAGATGCTGGAGATTAGAGTCTAGACGTGTGGTGCTGGAAAAGCACAGCCGGTCAGGCAGCATCCGAGGAGCAGGAGAATCGGCGTTTCAGGCAAGCGCTGTCCACGGCTGTCCAGTTTGGTCCCCATCTCCTCCGAGCATCCAAAGACACCTGAAAAATGATCAAATTAAACATTTTTTGTTATATATATTTTTTTAAAAATCACTCAATAAAAACACAGCACACAGGAAACTCTCTGACAAAAGAAGTTTAAACACCCTGACCTTGACAAGTAAAAACCAAAAGAGCTGCAGATGCTGTGAATCAGACCAAAACAGAAATTGCTGGAAAAGCTCAGCAGGTCTGGCAGCATCTGTGAAGAGAAAGCGGAGTTAACGTTTCAGGTCCAATAGTCCCAGAAGAGGGGAAACACTTGAGAACTGTGTCAACTTCATCTAATGAAGGAGCGGCGCTGTGAAAGCTTGTGATTTCAAATAAATCTGTCCGACTATAACCTGGTGTCATATGACTTCTGAGTTCACTCAAAGAATGCAGAATCTTCCTGAACACAGATCAGGAATTACCCCAACACTGAAACAGGGCAGTCAGGTCAGGAGGAACTGAAATGCCCCACCACACTCCCCAATTACGGCAGCATGGTGGCTTAGTGGTTAGCACTGCTGCCTCTCAGTGCCAGGGACCCAGGTTCGATTCCAGCCGCGGGTGGCTGTCCGTGTGGAGTTTGTACATTCTCCCCGTGTCTGCGTGGGTTTCTTCTGGGTGCTCTGGTTTCCTCCCACAATCCAAAGATGTGCAGTAAACCAATCTGGTTCATTAATGCCCTTTGGAGAAGGAAACTGCCATCCTGGTCTGGCCTACATGTGACTCCAAACCCAAGCAATGTGGCTCTTAACTGCCCTCTGGGCAATTAGGGATGGGCAATAAACACTGACCCAGCCAGCACTGCCCACATCCCCTGAATGAATATTAAAAAAAAAGGTTAGGGGAATTGACCATGCTAAATTGCCCACAGTAAATTAAATGAATGAGTCAGGGAGGAGAAAGTAAGGACTGCAGATGCTGGAGGTCAGAGTGGAGGGTGTAATGTTGGAAAAGCACAGCAGGCCAGAGAGCATCCCAGGACCAGGAGAGTCAACGTTTCAGGCATAATCCCTTTATCCTGCAGCTCGGATGCTGCTTGACCTGCTGTGCTTTTCCAGCACAACCCTCTCGAATGCATTAAAGTCAGGGGTAATGTAGAGCAATAGGATAAGGGAATGGGTGGGATGCTGTTCGGAAGATCGATGTGGACTTGTTGGGGTCGAATGGCCTGTTTCCACACTGTAGAGATTCTATGAATTCTTCAATTAATTGTATGAAATAAAAAAAAGAGATGCTGTGGTGCCGATAGGCCTTCTTTCAGGGGGATGGGGGTGGGATAAGAGAGATGATCAAGACACTATCCTCCAGGCAGGATGTAGACTCAATCGTGCAGCACTGTTACAAGGAAGATTGCAAAATTCCGAGGTTACAGTATAGATCCGACAAGTGACCACAAATTCACCGATAGAACTCGAGAAGGGAAGTGATAAAGAAACAGAATATCATCAGACTGATTTTTAAAATAAATACTCACATTGTCACCATGTTCACATCAACAAGAAAGCCAAAATTAATAAGATACACACACATCTTTAAGAAGGAAACAAAACACATTTAATCTTTTAAAGTATCAATTAAAACTCCCGGAACGCTGAGGTGGTCTTAAAAGAGTTAAAACCAAACGATTTCTTTGTGAAGTTTCCAAACTTGGACAGGAGGCAGAGGATCAGTCAGAAACCCCCCCTTTCAGATTCTCACTCACTCACATCCTGCAGCCGGGAGGAGATCTTCCAGTTTCTGGATTATTTTGGGGATCTGGGTCACATGACCGCCTCTCATGTGATCAGCAACAAATGTATCTTTCACTTCCGGGAAATTGGCCATTCCTGAGGGAGAGAGGGGATCGCTGGCTCGGTTTCATGACATTGATTCGATTTAGTTTTATTGAGTTAGCGCTTCAGTCACGGTTTGGTGTCAGTGAATAATCGGGGAATTGTCCCGGGGCTGCATGGCCAGCCAGTTTGTCACTTGTGTTTGAAGTTTCTGGGTGTTGGAGGGGAAGGGAAGCATGTTCTCAGCTGTTTCAGGGGTCCCTGTCTGGGGCTTGCTGCTTTTAGGAATCGGTCATTCATGGGCTCAGCAGAGGAACAGGAATGTGCTTCTTATCATCGGTGAGCAGTCAAGATTAACATTCACCTCCCAGCCTTTCCCTCAACTTGCCAGCATAGGGACAGGCCATTCGGCCCCACTGCGCCTACACTCCTATCTCTAACCCTGGCACCTTCTGCGTTCATGTGGCGCCCCCTTTGCCTACACCTTGGATCCCAAGGACTCCACCCCTTCAGGGCTGGGGTGCAAAGATCAGGGCAGACACCTTGCTGCTGTACTGAGGGAGTGCAGCACTGTTGGGAGTCGTCTGGTTACTTTTTCCGCCAGGCGTTAAACTGAGATCTGGCCTGACCTTTCGGGGAGGCGAAGGGGTGTACATGATCTCTCAGCCTCTGACAGTCAGGTGTTATCCCCAGGGTCGGTCTCAGTATCTATTCCTCAATTAAGATCACAAGGACAGGGTTTGCACGGTGATGTGTAATGGTCATGTTGGTTCTATTCCTTCACGACTGCAATCCGAGATGGAGGACGGGGAAAATACTGTGGCTGTAACAGGCTGCTCCTTTTTTTTGTTTTTTATGAGGTGTTGGAGGTGATTTCCTCGAATTCCAGGAGCAGCAATTCCTGTTTTATACGCTGTTGCATTGTTTTGGAACTTTGGAGGCAAAAAAAGTCAAACCAACAGCACTTTTAAAAGGGAGAGGAACAGACAAAGGCAGCACATGGTGAGGTCATTGCAGGAGAGAGAGAGAGAAACCCGCACTGCTAACTGACACAGATATGCATAGGAAGGGTTTAGAGGGATATGGGCCAAGTGCTGGCAAATGGGACTAGATTTGGTTAGGTTAACTGGTCGGCATGGACGAGTTGGACCGAAGGGTCTGTTTCCGTGCTGTACATCCCTATGACTATTGTGGTAGTATACTACCTTTGAGAGAGGAGGCCTGCTGCTAAGATGTGTAAAAACATCTGAACAGAGTAATTAGAAAATTGTCACCAACATTCTATTTAGATCCAAGTCTATATTTCTTTCAATCAATGTCTCTCATATCACCTTGTACCCACTCAGTTTTCTGCTGAATTTTGGGTTAAATGTATTAATCACTGTCCAAGCTAATATTGCTGGCCCCTATGTTCTGGCCTTGTCTATGACTGGAATCATCTTCTCTGAGCCTACTTTAATGTAGGCACAGGGGTTAAATGTATTAATCACTGTCTAAGCTAATATTGCTGGCCCCTATGTTCTGGCCTTGTCTATGACTGGAATCATCTTCTCTGTGCCTACTTTAATGTAGGCACAGGTCCACAAACATTGTGTCTTTTACAAATCCCAGCCTCAAACCTCGACTGTCATTCTAGACAGGGAATAGAGTCATCGAGATGTACAGCATGGAAACAGACCCTTCAGTACCCAATCTAGTCCCACCTGCCAGCACCTGGCCCATATCCCTCCAAACCCTTCCTATTCATACAGTACAGAAACAGGCCCTTCGGCCCAAATTGTCCATGCTGACCAAGTTTCCCATGCTGAACTAGCCCGATCCCTGTAAGCCTTTCCTCTTCATGTAGCTGTCCAAATGTCGTTGAAGTGTTGTAACTGTTCATTACTCCACCATCTGCAAACTTACTAATCATGCCTCTTATATTCTCATCTGAGTTGTTTATATAAATGATAAACAACAGTATTCGGTGAGTGCTCAGTACACCATTGCTACTGGTGATAGATGCAGAATGATAGAATCACCGAATTGTTACAGTGCAGAAGGAAGCCACTCGGCCCATCATGTTGTCGCTGGCTCTCTGAGCATCATAACTAACTGCACATTGTTTCTGTTTAAATGACAATCCAGTGCCTCTTAAGTAGCTGAATTGAAACTTCCTTCTCCACCATACTGCCAGGCATTGCGTTCCAGACTGACAACTCTTTCAGCCAACAATCTGTTTCCCACCTCACACTTGCTTCCTCTGCAAAACACTTGAAAGCTGTACCGTCGGGTTCTCGATCTGTTCACGGACAGTAACAGTTTCTCCCTCTTCGCTCTGCCCACACCACCTGTGATTTTAAAAACCTCTATCAGATTTGCTCTTAGCCTTTTCCTTTCTAGTTCCAACATCTCCGATTATCCTCAAAACTGAAGTCCCTCATTCCTGGAACTGTTTTTGTGAGCTTCTCCTGAATGCTCTCCACTGCTTCCGAGAGTGTGGCACCCAGAGCTGTACGTAAAGTTGTTGTCAATGTGTGATTGGCGCTTGGGTAGTCAGTTGTGGTAGTCTTCGACCACAAGCGGGTTTTGATGTAACCTCTCCTCCCTGTTTGCTCTGACAGCGGATGATGCCGGCTTTGAGACTGAGGTGTATAACAATACAGCGATCCGGACCCCACACCTCAACCAGCTCGCCAAACGCAGCGTCATCTTCCGAAACGCCTTCTCATCCGTCAGCAGCTGCTCCCCCAGCCGCTCTGCTATCTTAACCGGGTTGCCTCAGGTACTCTTACCACATGCGTGTTTAAAAACAATTCCCATTGCTCTCTGTTCCTCATGGTCTTTACCAGATCCTGTAAAAGTACAGGTCGTTCTGCTATAATACGTGTTTCGTCAGCGTGAATTGGCTATAACGTGATTGGGGGATTGTGGACGCTGTTTTGATAACCCAAGCTTTCTGCCGCATGGTGTAGCGATTGTCTGTTGGCGATTTTCTACAGCACAGAGTTGACAAGGAACATAACTGCGGTGTTATAGCAGAACAACTCATAGCTGAAAGCTTTAGCACACTGCCCACAGGCAGAACAAGCAGATCCTCATGCCACACAGAAACAGACAAAATAGGAGCCAGAACCATTCGGCCCCTCCAACCTCCTGTCCCCATTCATGTCGTTGTCGCTGATCATCTGACTCAGTCACCTCTTCCAAATTCTCCCCCATATCCTTTGATCCCTTTAGCCTCAAGTGCTGTATCTGACTCCTTCTCAAAAACATACCATGTTTTAAACTCAGTGAGCATTGTCAGAAGACCACGCGAAGCCAGGTTATAGTCTGACAGGTTTATTTGGAATCATAGAATCCCTACCGTGTGGAAACAGGCCCTTCGGCCCAACAAGTCCACACCAACCCTCCAAAGAGTAACCCATCCAGACCAATTCCCTTATCCCTGACTTAATGCACCTAGCCTACACATCTCTGAACACTACGGGCAATTTAACATGGCCAATCCACCTAACCTGCACATCTTTGGACTATGGGAGGAAACTGGAGCATTCAGGGGAAACCCACGTAGACACCGGGAGAATGTGCAAACTCCACACAGACAGTAGCCTGAGGCTGGAATCAAACCCGGGTCCCTCTTGCTGTGAGATAACAGTGCTAATCACTGAGCCACTGTCTCTTTCCATCCTGTAAAACTCTGACTCTATGATTAGATCTGTAGTTTGACAAATTTGAGGCAATTTAGGGATTGAGAGTATTAGCTTTCAGCGCACTGCTTTCAGTTTTATTTATGTTTTGTTCAATGTATCGTTTTAATTGTGTGATACTGTGATCTTTTGCTATAAATTCTGTATCTTATAATCCTGTCCCACTAATTACCTGATTAAGGAGCAGTCTTCTGAAAGCCAGTGCTTCCAAATAAACCTGTTGGGACTATAAACTAACGTTGTGTGATTTTTAACTTTGCCCACCCCAGTCCAACACTGGCACCTCCACATCATTTCTGGATGAGAGTTCCAAACATCTTCTACCCATTCTGCGTAGAATTGCTTCCTAAAATCTCTCCTGAATAGTCTGACCCTAATTCGCAGACACAGCTCCCTAATTCCAGGTTCTCCAATAGTTTACATTCATCTGCCCTGTCTTTTCCTGTGAATATTTTGAGGACTTCAATCAGATCACCCTTTAGATTTCCAAATTCTAGAGAAAAAAACCTAATCTCTCCTCATAACTTAGCCCCTAAAGCCCAGGAACTATTCTTGGGCCAATAAATCTTTCCGAAGGTGTGACGACAGATCCGCTAACTATACTCCAAGCGGGGTCTAACTAGAGTTTGTATAACTCTACTATCCTTGTACTCTAATCCTTTGGATTATAAAAGCCAGCAGTTCATGAGCTTTCTTGGTTGGTTTCTGCACCTGTTTGTGGCATTTTAAAGATCTTTGCATCTGAACATCACCACCGCACCCCCCCAAGTCTACTTGGACACCTATCGAACAGGGTAAGTGCTGGGAGAGATTTGGAGCTCTGTTTGTCAGAGGCATGGGGTCACTTGGAGTTTTCAAGGGTTGGAATGACAGCAGGCAAATGGAATTGAGGCACAGACCAGCCACGATCCTGGAAAAGGGCCAGCAGATCTGAAAGGCAGAGCGACTGCCTTCCTGTTTTTTTTTTTAATCACAGGCTTGGGATCAGCAAGAAGCTGGGATAGTTGCTCGAACCCCAGCGTGGGGGAGGTGTTGGCAATAATCAGCTCCTTCCACCCCCCTCGAGCCAATAATACAAGGGCACTGTCTCAGTTCCCACACTCTAAGACATTCCCAAAGGGATGGGCGTGGTGCCGAGTTTCTCCCTCGGGAGCCGGTCTCCCTGCACTACCTTGACCGAGGTATCATTTTCCGGGCAGTGCGAGAGTTTCTCTGGAGCTGGTGGTGAGCTGAGTTTTCCTTCTGAGTGAATAGAGACGAGGCAGATATCCGTGTAGAGGGTGAGTGGACAAGCTTTCACAACCACCCATGTTTAAAATCACCCCCGACCACCAGCCCTGCTAGAAGATTATATAGGACGATACTGCATATATGTTACATATAGATGTATATGGTACAGATATACAACGTAGAAACAGACCATTCAGCCCAACTATCCATGCCCATGTTTATGTCTCTGATCAAATCTTTCTCAAATCTACCATCAAGATCCTCCATTCCCTTCTCCCTCAGCTCCTTGTCTGGCTTCCCTTTGACTGTATCTGTATTATTCACTTTGTGCAGTTACTTCTACAGTCCAACCGTATGGCCAGCTTAAAACACACACACGCACATACATACATTCGATTACATGTGTACAAATATGCACATGTAGACATAAACACGCACACGCACACGTAGTTATGAACATATGCACATGCAGACACACCAGTGCATGCACACAGACATATACATATGGACATTCACATCTGGAACTGGGGATCTGAGACAGGTCCTGGGTCCTAAGGCTGGGTTCTTAGTGAGTGTCAGTATCACACAGACGCATCGTGCAGACTGTGAGTGGACTTGAGAAAGGCTGAGAGATTTCCGCCAGGGGTTTGACCGGCGTTTCTGTGTTTTGCAGCATCAGAATGGGATGTATGGACTGCACCAGTCCGTTCACCACTTCAACTCCTTCGACTCCGTCAGAAGTTTACCGTTGCTGCTCCGTCAGTCTCACATCAAGACAGGTGAGGGTTTCAACACAGATGGAGTCCGAATTCTAAACTGATTTCACGCTGTTCGCATTGTCACTGTCATTCCTGATGCCTCAGAGCCCATAACACACTCCACCCGCCTGCACTATCCTGTGTCTAACACGCTCCTGCCCTGTGCACTATCCTGCATGTAACCCGCTCCTGCCACTTTCACTATCCTGCGTGTAACACGCTCCTCCCTTGTGCACTATCCTGCGTGTAACACATTCCTGCCCCATGCACAATCCTGCATGTAACACGCTCTTGCCCTGTGCACTATCCTGCGTGTAACCCGCTCCTGCCCCGTGCACTGTCCGGCGTGTAGCACGCTCCTGCCCCGTGCACTATCCTGCGTGTAACATACTCCTGTCCTGTGCACTATCCTGCATGTAATCCGCTCCTGCCCCTTTCACTATCCTGCGTGTAACACGCTCCTGCCTTGTGTACTATCCTGCGAGTAACATGCTCCTGCCCCGTGCACAATCCTGCATGTAACACGCTCTTGCCCTGTGCACTATCCTGCGTGTAACACGCTCCTGCCCGTCCATTGTCCTGCGTGTAGCATGCTCCTGCCCCGTGCACTATCCTGCGTGTAACACATTCCTGCCCTGTGCACTATCCTGCATGTAACCCGCTCCTGCCCCTTTCACTATCCTGCGTGTAACACGCTCCTGCCTTGTGCACTATCCTGCGTGTAACACGCTCCTGCCCCGTGCACAATCCTGCATGTAACACGCTCTTGCCCTGTGCACTATCCTGCGTGTAACCCGCTCCTGCCCCGTGCACTATCCTGCGTGTAACACACTCCTGCCCCGTGCACAATTCCGTGTAATCCGCTCCTGCCCCATGCACTATTCCGTGTAATCCTCTCCTGCCCCGTGCACTATCTTGCATGTAACCCGCTCCTGCCCCATGCACTGTGCTGCGTGTAACACACTCCTGCCCCGTGCACTATTCCGTGTAACCCGCTCCTGCCCCATGCACTATCCTGCGTGTAACCCGCTCCTGCCCCATGCACTGTCCTGCGTGTAACACACTCCTGCTCCGTGCACTATTCCGTGTAATCCGCTCCTGCCCCGTGCACTATCCTGCATGTAACCTGCTCCTGCCCTGTGCACTATCCTGCGTGTAACCTGCTCCTGCAGTGTGCACTGTCCTGCGTCTAACACACTCCAGCCCCGTGCACTATCCTGCGTGTAACACACTCCAGCCCCATGCACTATCTGTGTAACCCGCTCCTGCCCCATGCACTGTCCTGCGTGTAACGCGCTCCTTCCCCGTGCACTATCCTGCGTGTAACGCGCTCCTGCCCCGTGCACTAATTGTGTAACCCACTCCTGCCCCGTGCACTATTCCGTGTAATCCGCTCCTGCTCCGTGCACTATCCTGCGTGTAACCCGCTCCTGCCCCGTGCACTATCCTGCGTGTAACACACTCCTGCCCCGTGCACTGTCCTGCGTGTAACACACTCCTGCCCCGTGCACTATCTGTGTAACCCGCTCCTGCCCCGTGCACTATTACGTGTAATCCGCTCCTGCCCTGTGCACTATCTGTGTAACCCGCTCCTGCCCCGTGCACTGTTCTGCGTGTAACCCGCTCCTGCCCCGTGCACTATCCTGCGTGTAACCCGCTCTAGCCCCGTGCACTGTCCTGTATGTAACACGCTCCAGCCCCATGCACTATCTGTGTAACCCGCTCCTGCTCCGTGCACTGTCCTGCATGTAACACACTCCAGCCCCGTGCACTATCCTGCGTGTAACATACTCCAGCCCCATGCACTATCTGTGTAACCCGCTCCTGCTCCATGCACTGTCCTGCATGTAACACACTCCTGCCCCGTGCACTATCTGTGTAATCCACTCCTGCCCCGTGCACTATCTGTGTAACCCGCTCCTGCCACATGCACTGGCCTGCGTGTAATCCGCTCCTGCACCGGGCACTGTCCTGCATGTAACGCGCTCCTTCCCCGTGCACTATCCTGAGTGAAACGCGCTCCTGCCCCGTGCACTATCCTGCGTGTAACCCGCTCCTGCCCCATGCACTGTCCTGCGTGTAACACACTCCTGCCCCGTGCACTATTCCGTGTAATCTGCTCCTGCCCCGTGCACTATCCTGCGTGTAACACACTCCTGCCCCGTGCACTATTCCGTGTAATCTGCTCCTGCCCCGTGCACTATCCTGCGTGTAACCCGCTCCTGCCCCATGCACTAGCCCCATGCACTATCTGTGTAACCCGCTCCTGCTCCATGCACTGTCCTGCATGTAACACACTCCTGCCCCGTGCACTGTCCTGCATGTAACATACTCCAGCCCCGTGCACTATCCTGCGTGTAACACACTCCAGCCCCATGCACTATCTGTGTAACCCGCTCCTGCCACATGCACTGGCCTGCGTGTAATCCGCTCCTGCACCGGGCACTGTCCTGCATGTAACACGCTCCTCCTCTGTGCACTATCCTGCGTGTAACCCGCTCCTGCCCCATGCACTGTCCTGCGTGTAACACACTCCTACCCCGTGCACTATTCCGTGTAATCCGCTCCTGCCCCGTGCACTATCCTGCATGTAACCCGCTCCTGCCCCGTGCACTGTCCTGCGTGTAACACACTCCTGCACCGTGCACTATTCCGTGTAATCTGCTCCTGCTCCGTGCACTATCCTGCGTGTAAGCTGCTCCTGCCCCGTGCACTGTCCTGCGTGTAACCCGCTCCTGCCCCATGCACTATCCTGCGTGTAACCCGCTCCTGCCCCATGCACTATTCCGTGTAGCCCGGTCCTGCCCCGTGCACTATCCTGCGTGTAACCCGCTCCTGCCCCGTGCACTGTCCTGCGTGTAACACACTCCAGCCCCGTGCACTGTCCTGCGTGTAACACACTCCAGCCCCGTGCACTATCCTGCGTGTAACCTGCTCCTGCACCGTGCACTGTTCTGCGTGTAACCCGCTCCTGCCCCGTGCACTATCCTGCGTGTAACCCGCTCCAGCCCCGTGCACTGTTCTGCGTGTAACCCGCTCCAGCTCCGTGCACTGTCCTGTGTCTAACACACTCCCGCCCCATGCACTATCTGTGTAACCCACTCCTGTCCGGGCACTATCCTGCGTGTAACCCGCTCCTGCCCCGTGCACTATTCCGTGTAACCCGCACCTGCCCTGTGCACTATCCTGCGTGTAACCCGCACCTGCCCTGTGCACTATCCTGCGTGTAACCCGCTCCTGCCCCGTGCACTATCCTGCGTGTAACCCGCTCCAGCCCCGTGCACTGTCCTGCGTGTAACATACTCCAGCCCCGTGCACTATCCTGCGTGTAACACACTCCAGCCCCATGCACTATCTGTGTAATCCACTCCTGCCCGTGCACTATCTGTGTAAAGCGCTCCTGCCCCGTGCACTATCCTGCATGTAACACGCTCCTGCCCAGTGCATTATCCTGCGTGTAACCCGCTCCTGCCCCATGCACTGTCCTGCGTGTAACACACTCCTGCCCCGTGCACTATTCCATGTAATCCGCTCCTGCCCCGTGCACTATCCTGCATGTAACACGCTCCTGCCCAGTGCACTATCCTGCGTGTAACCCGCTCCTGCCCCATGCACTGTCCTGCGTGTAACACACTCCTGCACCGTGCACTATTCCGTGTAACCCGCTCCTGCCCCGTGCACTGTCCTGCGTGTAACCTGTTCCTGCCCCGTGCACTGTCCTGCGTGTAACCTGCTCCTGCCCCGTGCACTGTCCTGCGTGTAACCCGCTCCTGCCCTGTGCACTGTTCCGTGTAACCCGCACCAGCGCCGTGCACTATCCTGCGTGTAATCCGCACCTGCCCCGTGCACTATCTGTGTAACCCGCTCCTGCCCCGTGCACTGTTCTGCGTGTAACCCGCTCCTGCCCCGTGCACTGTTCTGCGTGTAACACGCTCCTGCCCCGTGCACTGTTCTGCGTGTAATATGCTCCTGCTTTTGGAATAAAACTAGGAAGAAGGATTAACTGTGAGGTGTGCAGCGTCGAACCCCCAAAAAGGGACAAACAAATTGGTGGAGTGAGTGGATTATCATTGGGTAATAAAAGGTAAAGCCATCCCAGTCCTTCCGGACCATAGGGCTGCTCTCCCGTTACCGAGAGACAACTAGTGAAGGTTTAACTTGAGGGTGACCGCACCTCGGGCGAGGGGAGAGGTTGAGCAGGAGAGTCTTTCGTCCTAACCTCAGCCGGTGTGGAATTTATTCCTTTTTAGGCTTAGTTAAAAGCATTAATGAAAGCAATAAAAAGAAAAATAATGTTTATCCTGTTTAGTAAAAATGTTAAAAAGAAAATAAAAATAAAAAACTGCCCTCTGCAGTTTCAGCAGCTCGTACGTTTACCTTTGAAATGACGGTATCTCTGTCCACCTTAGATGCCGAAGCTACATGTAAATGTTCATTAATCTGTTTCACTAGGTCACCATTTATAAGGTGAATTCGAGATTTGCAAATGTCCTTCCTCTCATACCTCGTTAAGGTAACGTTACCTTATCAGCAGCATATCTATCAAATACATATATATAGCTGTCGTATGAGCACTTTTCCTTCCCGTGTTTTGACAACAAAATTGTTGATGGCATTTTAATGGGTTATATTTTATTTTGATAATAACTACAAACTACTGAATAACTACAAAACAGTTCTGCACCAAAATGGGTCTGCGCCAAACCGGCCGTGCCGAATCGTTCGCGCCAAAATGGCTACGCCGAATGGTCCCACTCTGAACCCACACTGTTGGTGCCACTCTGCATTATGAACTAGCCGTCCAACCAGCTGAGCTAACCGACTCCTACTCATTCGATAATGATACTCATTAAGAGCTGGGTCAGGCACACTGGGCCGAATAGCCTCCTCCTTTGCTGTAACAACGCTGGGATTTTGTCCATAATTCTCAGTTACAGCCCCCCCCCACCTCGTCCGTGCATCTCACTGAGCGTAAACCCTCCTCTCCCTCATCTCATTTGACTTGGCCCTGTGTTAACGTGAATTCTTTCCTTCCCAATCTCATGGAGGTCGTTTTTTTTTTAAGCACTGTGATCCCATTGTTAACAAACTGCTGTCTCTTCTGTCCTTGCTGATAATTGTAGTTTGCCTTCTCTGACTGGTTCCATACTTGCGGTCCTCATTACAACTTCCTCACATTTGAAGTTTGGTCTTTTCTGTCTGTATTTATAGACAGTAGCCCACGGTGACGCTCAATAGCTGGCTATTTCTCCCAGTGTATTTTTGATTGTTCCGGCGTGTCTTACTTTTCCAGGAATAATTGGGAAGAAGCACGTTGGTCCGGATTCAGTCTATCCCTTTGATTACTCGGAGACTGAGGAGAACCACTCGATCCTGCAGGTCGGGAGGAACATCACCAAAATCAAACTGCTGGTGCGGCAATTCCTGCACACCGCGGCCGACAGGTAGGGCGTGGGGCAACTCGAAACTGCTCGGGCTATCCCCCAGCCCCAGCCCTGCCAGCCCGAGTCACAGCCGGGGGAGGGGGGGGGAGTGGGGGGGATCAGTGTCAGTGAAACTCATGCCTGGGCAGAGGTCAGTGCCTGAGTGACCAGGTGACTGGCACCACACACCCCCTCCTGCACCCCCTCCCCCACCCCCCAGGGTGAGCAGCCCCTCACATCCCCCCCCCCCCACCTCCCAGGGTGAGCAGCCCCTCATACTCCCCTCCCCCCACCCCCCAGGGTGA